>NC_074669.1:22037197-22387235 GCF_029448725.1 Salvelinus fontinalis
AGAGCCGCCAAAACACTAATGTATTCAAGTGTTTCCTTTATTTTGGCAGTTACTTGTAGATTACCTGAGTAATGGAGCAAAGTCCTCACAAAGTATTGCAGACGGAGCTCTTGAGCTCTTGACAAATTCTGGTACAACACATATTTTCTCAAGTGTACTAAGACGTATGTTTTGTTTTACATTGTCCCTGTGATATATGAAAGTAGCTTTTGATGTCGACAGCTAAATTGAAAGAAGATTCTCATCAGCAAGGCACACAGTGTGTTATTTCTCATAAGGTCATTTAGTCTTGGTTAGGGAAATATATCTGATCTACACAGTCTTCAGGGCTTGTCTGAGGCAGGGAGAAGCAGAGCCACTGTCTTACCAAGCCAACTGGCTGGCATTTACACAGAGTTATGAAGAGGCCTGAGTGGAGGTACAACTTTGTCTTTATCTCTGACACTGGAGGCACTGCAGAAGTGGGTTATGTGATATTTATGGTTTCAAGACCCTGAATTTCATCTACATTGTCACCTCTGCCATATTCTGGCAACACCTCATGGGCTTTCAATCTTTAGAATTTGTCCTCAAGCTAAAATCTCACTGATTAATCCTTGGGGTAACCATTCAACTTTTCGCCTCCCCGAGATCTATGTTATTTCGGGCCATTTTACTCTAGAACTATAGCCTACACATAGCAGAGCTATTCCTTATCTCCCTCTGAGCCGGGGTGCTCAACACTTTGACTTATATCACAGAGGAGTTATAGTAATGTAGACCACAAAGGTTGTCTGAGGCGTTTAGATGTGTAGTCCAAGAACAAATGTATGATTTGAGCTGGAAGCCACCCAGACACTGAGACACAGAGTCACCAGGAGAAATGGAAAATTCCTTGCCCAGAGTAGCCTACCCCAAATTCGTGGTCACGTGAGGAACTAAAGGGCATGGTTTACTCACTTCTAATCAAGTGAAGACATCATTTTATGTTCAGTCTTTGGCTACAGTCACATTTTGTAAATGTCACTTCATCACAAAGAATCTTTAGAAAAGAAAATTCAAGTGTTCTATTTCCCACTCATTCAAGTTGTTTTAATGCTCTGGTGTCTATGTACAGTATACTATGTATACTTTAGTGGACACTTTACACGCTTAGTCTGAGACAATGCATGTTAAAATGACATTTCCAAATGTGATGCTTCTCAGATATAAATATAATTTACTCCTCTCGAGAGATCAGCAGTTATAAAGCGCCTGCGGAATCATTTTTGGAAACATCCCAAGCATTTTATGTAGTTCAGAACTCTCAGTAAGTTGACATAAATGATGCATCCACAGTAAATCTGGTGTAATAGGCAATCCTGTTGGTCTTTTCAGTGCCAGTGTGGCCTCGACACTAAAAGTTAAAAGTCACACTTCCCAGTTTAAAGTCGCCACCCCGACATTTACAGTCCTTGATTGTCCTCAAACTTCTGGAAAGTCTACTTATGCCCTTATCTTAACAATACCCTACATCATTGTGATTTATTTGACCATATGAATGCTACTGCAATGCATGCTCAATTAAATTGAGCACTAAAATTATCTTACATACCTGGTTAGGGTCAGTTTTTGACGTAAAGTGTTTCGTCCTGATTATTTAGCTTCTTTGGGTGCAAGGAAGGGTTTGCGGTCTGGGCAAAAGAAAGCCTGGCCATTGAACAATAATCTGTCCAGCAGTGTACCTCGGGGGCATGCAGTGAGACACTGCCATGAGCAAGAAAATGTGTGTTCTAATTTAGGTTCGGTGAGGCGTTCAGTCTTCTCTCTGTGGACTGTTGGCACTCCACTCTATTCAGTTCACCTTTGTTTTGGAGAAAGCTGTTTTCACTGCTGTTCAAAATGCATTCTGTCCATGCCACCAGGGTCAAACCCAGCAGGAGATGCCATGCAAAAGTTTATTCTGCTTCTCTCAAAGTCCCTGTCCCTGATGGTTTTAATCCATGTTTGTAAGGCTGAGATCTTGTGAACTCATGCATCACTACATTGAAGAAAAGGCAAAGAGCAGGCCATGTTGTTCATGGTCTTCTTTGAACTTCTTGAGATGATGCACTTTATTGTTCAGATGTCCTTGTATGGTGTTACGATAGGACATAAACCTACTACCTTGAGACATTTTGTATTCAACCCTCCGCAATGTCAGGAAATTACCTAAAATATGGACAAGGCTTTATACCATGTCTTTATTACTCTATCTGGGAGGATACTTTTGGATTGAATGGCAGGAATAAGTAGTGAATGTATGGGCACTGATGCTCTAAACGATTGAGGCTATATTGCCTTGCAGATCAACTAATCAAACATACTGACACTTTTACTGTACGCCTCAAAGCATACATCCTGTATACAAATGTACAGTGTGCACCATGGTGGGAGAGAGGAAGGAAGAAAACCTGCAGTTCTATTAGTGGTTTAGATTTTTGGGGAAAAACCCAGAACCCTCCCACTGGGCACAAACTGGTTGAATTTGTTTCAACATGTCACGCCCTGACCTTAGATATCCTTTTTAGGTCTCTATTTTGGTTTGGTCAGGGCGTGAGTTGGGGTGGGCGTTCTATGTCTGGTGTTCTATGTTTTCTGTTTTGTGTCTGCACCAGACAGGACTGTTCCGTTTTGTTCACTCTCTTTGTTGTTTTTTGTTGTTTCAGTGTTCAGATTATATTTAATTTAAAATAAACACTTACCACGCTGCGTTTTGGTCTCCTCCCTTAGACGATCGTTACACAACATAAATTGTCTAAGTACTGTGACGTGGTATCTATGTGGAAAATACATTGGATTTCCAAAAAGTCAACAATGTAAACTTTTGTTTTGAGGGTGAAATTTCAACCACAGAATTATGTCATCATATTAGCAATTTTCAACATAGACAAATCTTGTATAAAATATGTTGAATATGTACCTTTGAAACAATGTCAAATCGTCAACGTTATTTCCACTATCAGAAAAGGCTGGGCAGCACCTCCTATTGGAGAGTTGATCTATCTACAACTATCCATTTGGTCTCGCATCCAGGGTTTTAAGAGATCTCTAAATAACTAAATAGATTCACTGTTGCTACCAAAGTCATTCCAAAGGGTAGGCCTAACAGAGCAAATGAAATGTAATAAAATGTAAGTCATATATCATCATTGATACTATTTTGGCCTATTTAGAATTTGTGAAGTCATCAACATCTATTGTTTCAATTCAACCCAGGGCTCAAGTAAAATTACACAGTACATATACAGTAGGCCTAGGGTTTCAAGCTTTGGTTGATGTCAAATTGAATCTTCAAGTTATTAATGAATATGTTGGATTCACCTCTCCATTTCAACCAAAAATCTAAGTTAAAGAATAGGACTAAATCAAATCCAACTTTATTTAAAGTGCATTTGAATGGAGAGGTGAATCCAACATATGAATTATACATTTGTAGACAAACTTGAATTAAAGTCAGACTAAGGTGTTAACCAGTGATAGCAGACACCCTCATAGCGCATGTTTTGGCGGTGTCTGAGGTGGAACTGTGTTGGAGGCCTCAAATCGGGGAGCAGCTGCTCTTGCAATCATTGTCACAAAGCGACACCCATCGCACTCACCTTAGCATTTCAAAGCGAAGTAATTACGCTCAAATTGACAAATCATTCAATAAAATAATGAGGATTTCTATCAGCCTAATCGAGGTGTAGATGACATATCACCTTCCAGTGTTCCAACTTGTAAACAAGGCTGCATGGGATTTCTGTTAATGTGACTCCTTGCAGTCAACGGCAATGTCCCCTTTAGGTATAATGCCGGGAGCCTCTTGTAGTTTTGATAGCTCTAATGAGGTTCCACCTCTGACACTGTCAAAACAACCCCTGTGCGGATTCCGGCTAAAGCGGATCTGATTGAATGGAGCCCTAAGTCAGTGGCATTTCAAATGTTCTCCTTCAAATGTTGATATTTGGTTGCGTTGATAGCCAAACACAATTCTATATAACGTTTGCTATACAGTAAATAGCCTATTAACTTGTTGACAAATCATAAACCAAAATAAAAGTTAAAGAGTAGGATTAAAGAGTAGGATTAAGCCAGAGGCTTCTTCTCTCTAAGCTGAGACCTTGAAACTAAGATATCTTCCGTTCTCAAAACAAGATCTGGGCGTACTGACAAATTGCGTTGGCAGTTAAATTCGTTAAATTGAACTGATTCGTTAAATCAGTCACTTGCACGAACACAGAAATTGGTTATTAGAAAAGCACAAACATTAATATTCCCATTACACTAATGTAACAGTTTTTATTCAACCTTAAAACTCATCCATGGCCACATTTTGAGGATACCGTAACTATGCAAGTCGTATTATGTAATCATAGAAAGAGTGCATGTTCATGATAGCTTGCAAAGGTTGCAGGTCTGTGGATATCTTCACAATACAAATATCTGTGCAGAATCTCAAACAGCATTGATCACCTGCACCATGTACTTTTAATGTAATCTCAACTGTGATCAAGGTAATTTGGTTGTGCTATTAGATGAAGCACAGTGATAACACCTTAAATACAAAATATCTGACATTGTATTCCCATTTGAACTTTGTTGAGCTTTTAAACTGTGCTTTTAAATGGTTGAAAGTGCAGTGATAACTAAACCAAAAATCAGACATTGTTTTTCTATTGGAATCTGGTTGTTCTTTTAAAGATGGTTGAAAGCATAGTGATAACACTTTGGGAATTCAACAAACTTCTGGCTGTCTTTTTGAGTGAGTGAATAAATGTTGAAATCTCATTGATCAACGTCTCAACCAAAAATTACCCACATTTCCACATTGAAATGACGTGGTATGCCCAGTGGGCTGTCTTTGAACTCAGTCTGCTCAGTGTCTGGAGGGCTGCTTCTAAAGATCAGTGCTGTTCCTCATTGCCCAAATACGCTTTGTGTTTAAGCATGTAATGGCATAACACAGTGTATCCCTGGAGCGAAGAGTGGCCTTTCAAATGCCACCTTCAAGTAGATGTGACCCATGAGGAAGAGTAGCTCATCGTGGCCTGCAGCCCTCTGCTCTGGCCAGGAAGCATACTACCCTGCATCCCACTGCTGGCTTGCCTCTGAAGCTATGCAGGGTCAGTCCCTGGGAGACCAGATGCTGCTGGAAGTGGTGTTGGAGGGCCAGTAGGGCGAACACTTCCTTCTAGTCTTAAGATTGAATCCCAGTGCCCCAGAGCAGTGAAGGGGATATTTTCCTGCGTATTGTGCCATCTTTTGAAAGGGACGTTAAATGGGTGTCCTGACTCTCTGTGGCCAATAAAAATCCCATGGCACTTGTCGCAAGATTCTCAACCTGGCCCCTATTCCGTCGTGGCCACCTAATCACCCCCCTCATTGCTAATTGGCTTATATCTCTCCACCCTGATAGCTGATGATGTAAAGCTGTGATGTGATGTAAAGCACTTTTGGGGGTTTTTACATTACAGGACAAGTGTGTCGACAGTGATTATGTTAATGTGAGCTCTAGTGTTATTTTAGAGAACTGTGTTTCCATAATAGCTAGACCTGACACTGAGAACTTGTGAAGAGCACAACAACAACCTCTGCATCATCAAGATAGGTTTTTGTGAGGTGTTAACCGTAGGTGTTAACTCATGTTCACAGTTAGTTCACAGTTAGTTATCTAAATTCCAGCTGAAAAGTACAAGTGGCCAGGGCCTTGGCTCCAAGTCAGAGCAGTTCAATTGAGGCCATGGCCCAAAAAGACACTGGGGCCAGACCGTGGAGGTGACAACACAAAAGTCTGACGCTTTTGAGTAAAAAACTGGGGTAAGTCCTTAGTGGAAATACACCAAAAAGGCACTATATAAATCGAATTAATTATTTGTATTATTGGCTCTGCATTACCCAGGGCAGGGTGAAGGAAGAGCAGACTGACTTCAAATATTAACCTGATTCTTAGTCCAGTCCATGTGCCTATTGCCATGTTAAAGATAGCAGTAAGAGCTGGGAGATGTGGAGACCATCAAGCCAGATCAGAGTGTAGGACAGGTAGAGGTTGAGGCCTGCACTGTAAGGTTCTTATCATAGCTCCACTTTTCAGGGTTTTGGATTAGGGGAGTATTGTCTGTGGAATCAACCTGTGATTTTGGCAATAGTGAACATACAATTTATTATTTTCAGATGTCATTTACATATCTACTCATACAGTGTGCACAGTATAATAGATTTCTTCATGAAGATCTTTAGTGTCATCTAGTGGCGTTTGGTTCAAATTGCATGTTGTTTCTTTCAAGTATCTTCCACGTCACAAGACTATATGCATGAGAACAAATTATAATAGTAATATATAAAGTTTAATAAACAAGGTTGAGTAAACAGAATCCTCGCCTCATCCATCTCCCCCTATTAACTGTGCATAATGTTTAGCTTAATTTATGCAATATGGAAAACAAATGGATTTGCAAGGATTGGATTTCAGGAGGTAGAATTATACTCCAGTACCCTCTTGGTGTTAACAACATTTTGTGGATCATGGAATAGTGCTTGCTGAACAACGAATGTGTACATCACTTGTCAGGTCTAAAAATGGAAATGTGTTATGTTTCTAGTCTTCCAAGTACATAATTCAAAGTCTGAACTAGACTCCATTCCAGACGACAAACTCCTATGATGTTGATACATTGTGTAATAATGACAGATCATAGTTTAATTTCCTTTTTATTCTCTTTGTGTCAATATCCATCATCCGGTAAATCTGTCTTTTAGAATGGGTGATTTACTGTAGATAGATGCCCATAGGTTACAGAACACAAACCACATGTCATGTTTTCACTCTACAGATAATCAGTTTGATGCACCATCACTTCTTGTGGGTTGCAAAGCTGATCCAAATGATTGCTGCCCGTATAACAGTGTCCTTTCTGGTGACGGGACCTGCTATGAAGCACACAAGTACAGTATGTTCCCTCTCAATAACTCCTGTTCTCTATGCATGGCAACATTCTCGGAAGAGGGGGGAATGTATTTTTGAAAGTATGGGTTAGAGACGTTGATAATCTACATGCAAACCTCTGGCCTAAGTCAATGGCTAACCTCATAAGATGTACTAATGTGACCAAACTCTGTTAGTCGGTTTTATCTGTTTAAAGAGGGTCATGCGTCCTGGTTAAAAACTACATTTATGCATATTCATGTTAATATATATGTATCTGTTTGATGTTTGGAGGCCTGAAAATAACCTGACAATTTAATCTTCAGAGAGGGGGAGTAGATAGAAGAGATAAAAATATAATTTTCCTAAATGTTAAGTTGCCTCAGGCAGAGAAACTCATTGAAATGCTTCAGCCTAACATTTATATATATATATATATGCAATAAATCATTTTTCACAGTAGCACAATTTTGCCTTTCATTGATGTGGCATCATTATCTCTCCTTTCTACAGTTAAGAGTTATCAAAATACCAGAATGATATGAATCAGGAAAAATACCAACGGCGTGTATTTACATTTACAAAAAAACAGGGCTTTCGTAAACTGTAGATTTGGTGCATTGTAGATACTGTATATTGACTGTGTTTGTTGTTTTGTTTCAGTTGATAGCCTTGTGAGCTCACACTGGCACACCAAGTTGGAATGGATGTCGAAGGTCTGGGAGAAGACATTGCCACAGAGCTTCCACAGATGCAGTTCAAGAAGGGTATAAAGGCCAACTTCTCCATCTGGTTTTGAATTCCTCCCATCACAAGATGATTTCACAGGCCATTTGCTTTCTCACTCTCTGACCATTACCACAACCATAAAAATAGAATATTTCTCTGCCCCTGTAATAGAAAAGGTTCTGATGCATTCAGGATGCCTACATTGACTAATTAAGTTGATTTCATGGTATTAACCAAACAATCCATTTTGTCTTTCCTCTTTGACAGCTTTGCCAATGGGCTCATGTCTCTGCTTGCATTTGGAATCATTTGTATTGTCTCGTCCTGTGATCCAAGGGTAAGTGCCTCATTACTCATCCAGCTACAGCAAAAATAAAATGAGTCACCCGGTCCTATCACTTAATTTCTAACTGTATATTGGCTATGAATTTGAGCTTGATTGCAATTTCAAACTATTCGCATGAGCTATGTTAATCAAGGGCTCTATTCAATCCGTATCGCGGATGTTCAGCGTTACAGTGGGATTGAAATTTAAAGGCAATGTTCCCGCATTAAAGGAGACTGCTTTCAGGATAAACACTGCAAATGTCGGCTCAATCGGAAATTACCTTTACATTTCTATCGCACAATCCATAACGCTTCAGCGATACAGGTTGAATAGAGCCCTAAGTATACAAACTAAATACTATGGTAAGTAGAAACAATGATAATACAGAAAGCTATATTTATGTGTACCCTTTACCTATGGATTTGTGGTGATGTTGGACAAAGTGGTGTCTTTCTCCTTGAACACTGAAGTTGGGTTGTTGTTCATCTTTGTAATGCTGCGAGCCTCCGGATCAGAGGGTTTTCAGTAGCCTACTGTTTTATCAGTGATACAGATAACTAGTTCCTACAGGGTCTCATCTCTTCCTCTCCTCCCAGACACCTCACTGTGCCCCTGCCCATGGGCCAGCGGGTCTTCCAACTCCACTGGATCCTGCCTATTTACTTCCTGTTTGCTGTGGCCTTCGAAGTCATCCAGAGTATCGTGGAGATAGCTGAGAACAATTTACAACACTCCTCCCAACCTCATGATAATACCTCATGATAAGCTGTAGACCATACTATTAACCAAGAGTTTACATCTATATTTTGCTGGCATTAAGAGCGCTCTCAACAAGCAGTATAGGGCCATAACAAACAAGAAAATGCTCATCCAGAGGCAGCACTCCTAGTGTTCAGTGATTTTAATGCAGGGAAACTGAAATCCTTCTTACCTAATTTATACCTGAATGTCACCAGTGCAACTAATTTCTTTTTACCTTTATTTAACTAGACAAGTCAGTTAAGAACAAATGTTTACTTTCAATGACAGCCTAGAAACAGTTAACTGCCTTGTTCAGGTGCAGAACGAGAGATTTTACTTTATCAGCTCGGGGATTTGAACTTGCAATCTTTCGGTTACAAGTCCAACACTAACCACTAGGCCACCTGCCGCCCCGTAACTACTAAAGGCGAAAGAACTCCAGATCACCTTTACTCCACACAGAAACACATACAAAACTCTCCCTCACCCTCCATTTGGCAAATCTGACCATAATCCTCCTGATTCCTGCTTACAAGCAAAAACTCAAACAGGAAGTACCAGTGATGCGCCCAATACGGAAGTGGTCCGATGAAGCGGATACTAACCTACAGGACTGTTTCGCTAGCACAGAATGGAATATGTTCTGGGATTCATCCGCAGTGTGGTGCCAAGACAACAACCTCTCCCTAAATGTCAACAAGACAAAGGAGTTGATTGTGGATTATAGGAAACGGAGGAACGAGCAGAGGAACAATGATTCACATCTATGGGGCTGTAGTGGAGCGGGTCGAGAGCTTCAAGTTCCTCGGTGTCCATATCACTAAGGATCTATCATTGTCCACACACACCAATACAGTCATTCCCGCTCAGGGGGCAAAAAAAATATTTGAGCGGGTGGCAGGTAGCTTAGCGGTGAAGAGCGTTAGGCCAGAAACTGAAAGGTTGCTGCTTTGAATCCCCGAGCAGACTAGGTGAAAAATCTGTCAATGTGGCCTTGAGCAAGACACTTAACCCTAATTGCTCCATTGAGAACACCTTGACTGGTTGCATCACCGCTTGGTATGGTATCTGACTGCAAGGCGCTACAGAGGTTAGTGCATACAACCCAGTACATCATTGTGGCCAAGCTCCCTGCCATCCAGGACCTCTATACCAGGCAGTGTCAGAGGAAGGTCCTACAAATTGTCAAAGACTCCATCCACCCAAGTCATAGACTGTTCTCTCTGCTATTGCATGGAAATTGGCACCGATGCAAGTCTGGAACCAACAGGAACCTGAACAGCTTCTACCCCCAAGCCATAAGACTGCTAACTAGTTAGTTAAAGATTTAACCAAACAGCTAGCCGGTCTGTATGCATTGATTAACTTTTTTTGTTTCATCACATACGCTGCTACTACTGTTTATCTATCCTTTTGCCTAGTCACTTTAATCCTTGTTATATGTACACATCTACCTCAATTACCCCTTAACCCTGCACATTGCCTCTGTACTGGTACCCTGTGTATACTGAACAAAAATATAAATGCAAGATTTTACTGAGTTACAGTTCACATAAGGAAATCAGTCAATTGATATAAATTCATTAGTCTCTAATCTATGGATTTCACATGACTGGGCAGCGGCGCAGACATGGGTGGGCCTGGGAGGGCATAGGCCTACCCACTTGGGAGCCAGGCCCAGCCAATCAAAATGAGTTTTACCCCCCCAAAAAGGCTTTATTACAGACAGAAATACTCCTCAGCTTCATCAGCTCTCCAGGTGGCTGGTCTCAAATGATCCCACAGGTGAAGAAGCCGGATGTGGAGGTCCTGGGCTGGCACGTTTACACGTGGTCTGCGGTCTCCGGTTGGATATACTGCCAAATTCTCTAAAACAACGTTGCAGAGGGCTTATGTTACAGAAATTAACATTCAATTCTCTGGCAACAGCTCTAATGGACATTCCTGCAGTCAGAATGCCAATTGCACGCTCCCTCAAAACTTGAAACAACTGTTTCATTGTGTTGTGTGATAAAACTGCACATTTTAGTGGCCTTTCATTGTCCCCAGCACAAGGTTCACCAGTGTAATGATCATGCTGTTTAATCAGCTTCTTGATATGCCACATCTGTCAGGTGGATGGATTATCGTGGCAAAGGAGAAATGCTCACTGACAGGGATGTAAACAAAAATTGGAGAAATAAGCATATATATCTTTTTTTGGGGGGGTCTTTTATTTCAGTTCATGAAACATGGGACCAACCCTTTACATGTTGCATTTTTATTTTTGTTCAGTATATATAGCAAAGTTACGATTAGTCATTTTGTATTTATTACTACTTTGATTATAAAGTGTTATTACTTTTCCATTATTTCTCTAGTTCCTTTCTCTCTGCATTGTTGGGAAGGGCCCGTAAGTAATAATTTCACTGTTGGTCTACACCTGTCGTTTACAAAGCATGTGACAAATGAAATTTGCATCAGGGTTATTTCCTACGGCCAACCATTTCATGTACTGTTTGGTTTTCATTTAATTGTTTTCCAAGGGCTTTATTGAATTAACAGTAGTCCTGCTGTTAGGGAGTCTTTACAACTATATATTTACAGCTCAATATATGCATTGTTTAACAGCATAACCAGAGCAGATACAATTATTTTAGTCTATACATCAAATGTGCAGACTGGTGCATCACCAAAACTGAAAATAACTGGTATGATGCCACAGCATGTCTGGGATCTCACTATGGACAAGTTGCCTACGCCTTCTTTCCCTACTAAGAATGATTTCATATTTATGCATCTCACTAGCTTACACATTTGACTTTGGGTTTATAAAGAACATTTAGAATAAACAGATAAACAACCACGGGAAAATGCAATAAAAAATAATATATATAAATATCAAAATATATTTTATTCTGGACTTTTTTCAGATCTGGTTAAAATTACAACAGATCAATGCAATGCAGGGAGAATCTGCAAAAACAAAACTTAACTTGAGAAACCAAGGGTGGGGTGTGGGCACTCATGATGCAATGTGGAACCAAAAAAATCATTAAACTGGAACACACAGTACTTGAGTATCCCCAATAATCATACATTTTACTCCTTTAGGCTACAAAGAAATATGAATTACAAAAGTTTTAAAAGAGTACAAAATGTCCAGGGGACATACACATCATAAAAATATGATTGGAATTCAGGTAGTGAAAATGAAGGGCAAAGCAGACACTAAGACAGCAGATTTATCATAAAAGAAAACCTCAAATACCTTTCCACTGTCCTGGACTGTATAATAAATAGTGTCCAGATGGTGCAATCTACTTAGAGTAGACGGTTTATACAGATTTAAAAGGTCTACACTTTGTATAAAATGTTAATTTATGGGACAATTGCAGACCCTGATTAAACCTACTCGAAGACTAAAACATCCTCAATGTTTCCATTGAAAGGCTTTATGAGACCAGGAGTAGGCTTCATATGGGCCCATGCATCCGGCCCTATGTCTAGCAATATCCTTAAAAAATAAACCGATAAGATATAAGGCTTAAACAAGGGGGACAAGGAATCCTGGCCATCGCAGTTGCTTCTGGATCCTCACAGTTCCATCAAAGAAAAACCTCACTCTGCAATCGTTAAAATTAGAATGGCTTGCTTTGTTTTAAAAACACTACATTTAACCGGATATCTAGAAATTGGTGAATATTCTGATTTGTCCCACTTCAAATGAAATTGTTAAAAGGTCAATCCAAAATGACTTAAGAGTGCCTTGCAAAAGTATTCATCCACCTTGGCATTTTTCTTATTTGTTGCAATACAACCTGTAATTTAAATAGATATTTATTTGGATTTCATGTAATGGACATACACAAATAGTCCAAATTGGTGAAGTGAAAAAATATATATATATAAAAAAAAACAGAAAAGTGGTGCATGCATATGCATTCACCCTCTTTGCTATGAAGCCCATAAATAAGATCTGGTGCAACTAATTACCTTCAGAATTAGTGAAATAAAGTCCACCTGTGTGCAATCTAAGTGTCACATGATCTGTCACAATCTCAGTATATATACACATGTTCTGAAAGGCCAAAGAGTCTGCAACACCACTAAGCAAGCGGCACTATGAAGACCAAGGAGCTCTTCAAACAGGTCAGGGACAAAGGTGTGGAGAAGTACAAATCAGGGTTGGGTTATAAAAAAATATCACAAACTTTGAACATCCCACAGAGCACCATTAAATCCAATATTAAAAACTGGAAAGAATATGGCACCACAACAAACCTTCCAAGAGAGGGCCGCCCACCAAAACTCACAGACCAGGCAAGGAGGGCATTAATCAGAGGCAACAAAGAGACCAAAGAAAACCCTGAAGGAGCTGCAACAGCGGCGATTGAAGTATCTGTCCATAGGCCCACTTTAAGCCGTACACTCCACAGAGCTAGGCTTTACAGAAGAGTGGCCATTGCTTAAAAAAAAAAAAAAAAAAGTGTTCGCCAAAAGGCATGTGCGAGACTCCCCAAACATATGGAAGAAGGTACTCTAGTCAGATGAGACTAAAATTGAGCTTTTTGCCCATCAAGGAAAACGCTATGTCTGGCACAAACCCAACACCTCTCATCACCCCGAGAACACCATCCCCACAGTGAAGCATGGGATCATGCTGTGTTTTACCATCGGCAGAGACTGGGAAACTGGTCAGAATTGAAGGAATGATGGTGGGTGCCAAATACAGGGAAATTCTTGAGGGAAACCTGTTTCAGTCTTCAAAAGATTTGAGACTGGGACAGAGGTTCACCTTCCAGCAGGACAATGACCCTAAGCATACTGCTAAAGCAACACTCGAGTGGTTTAAGGGGAAACATTTAAATGTCTTGGAATGGCCTAGTCAAAGCCCAGACCTCAATCCAATTGAGTATATGTGGTATGACTTAAAGATTGCTGTACACCAGCGGAACCCATCCAACTTGAAGGAGGTGGAGCAGTTTTGCCTTGAAGAATAGGCAAAAATCCCCATGGCTAGATGTGCCAAGCTTATAGAGACATACCCTAAAATACTTGCAGCTGTAATTGCTGCAAAAGGTGGCACTACAAAGTATTGACTTTTGGGGGGGTTAATAGTTATGAACGCTCAAGTTTAGTTTTTTGTCTTCTTGTTTGTTTCACAATAAAAAATATTTTGCATCTTCAAAGTGGTAGGCATGTTGTGTAAATCAAATTATACAAACCCCCCCCCAAAAAATATATTTTAATTCCAGGTTGTAAGGCAACAAAATAGGAAAAATGCCAAGAGGTGTGATTACTTTCACAAGCCACTGTAACTGTCGATTGCTTACTGACCAGTAGGGGACTTCTCTGCTCACAATGATTTGAAAAGATACATTTACACGAATGTACAATTATACCACACAGTGTTGCATGACTGCTTCAAATTCAGTTCACTTTTTAACTACTTTAAAAAAAATGCAGCACAAAAATAATGTATTATGTTACTCCACGTGATTTCTGATTCCTGGCCCAACACCCAGACTTGCTTTAAGATTACATTTTTTCCACTGAAAACAGCATTGCTTATTTGTGATTCCAATAACCACTGTCAATATCTAGCTTGGGAAATAATCTAGAGGAATAAAAAAAAACTTTGCCTTGTAAAAATGTAAACCATTTTTAGTAAAACCCTAATGGAAGTTTTGTTGTGACACAAATATGATAAATCAGCAATATGAAATGTACTTCAAAATAATCAGTGAGAGAAACACATTATCAGCTAAGTAGTCATTAGAAGAATACAAAACTTAAAGCAAGTCTTCCCTTTTTGCTATATGTTGTAAAAGGGGCCTCCGTGTTTCCCCAGTGGTAACACTGTTGTGAAAGGTCCAGTGTACATCACAGTTCCAATCCTTCACACTAGAGGAGGGGGGGGGAGTCATTAGGTACTGATGTCTGCTTCTCTTCTTTAACCGATCCAATACCTGATGTGTTTCCACATGATAGCTACAGCAGTACAGCTTTGTCCAGGAGGGAATCATGGAATGTTTCTCTAGCGAAATCGATGGTGCACAAACCAACCATAAACATGGTTTTAAAGCATCTAGATGTATAATGCCTCTTCTTTCATGTGCGCCCATGTTAATTTGTACTCATATTATGGTCAGGAAGGAGAAACAATGTATTCTTTAGAAAAAATAAATAAAAAAACTACTGCATTTAGATGTCAACAGTAAAAACTACAATTGAAAAAATGACATTTTTCTTCAAGTCCCGATATTGTTTTGAACCACAAAGCGTACACTACCAAATATGATTTTTTTCAAATAACAGTTTTGTGAGTGTGTATAAAAAGATGACTCCTCCACTTGTGACCCCAAAAAATATAAACTTAAACATTGAAATAATATAAATGATTTTGTTAAAAACCTAACTGCCGGCCGCAGGATTGGAAAGCCGATATGTCAGCACACAGAGACTGAACTACCAATAAAGTTAAAACATATTTTTTTGTCTTGATGAGCATGGTTTAAAGATCAAAAAGCAAAATAGCTTCCAAATGTTGGTACATATACAGATCTGCTTTTTTCTTTTCTTAATTTACATTTTTTTGTCTGTGTCCCTTTAATGTCTCTGGTTCTAACGACTTGCTGCACAGAGCGTGTCCTTGCTCCTGAATCTGCTGTGTCGGGGTGCTTGTTTCTGGTCTGTAGTGGCCAGCCATGGTTTAAGCGGGACTAGCAGTGCATGGGGCAGGGACAGTCATTTTGGCTATGTACACATTCATTGTCGGTCCATGGCTTCCAACAAGCAGTGTTATTTCCGCAGATCTAATACACAAACCTGAAAAACAAGAAATTGTAGTTTTAGTATATTATTATTTGAGATATACATCTCAGAGTGCTACATTTTTATTTTGGCAACAACACAATAGAAAACATTTTAAAAAACAAAGTATATGAAAATGCTCAAAACATTAGTACGCACAGATCCATCTGATGCACTTGCTCCAACTTTGTCACCTGCTGCATTCCAGCAAACTTCAAAGATCCCCCCTGTCCCCCTGTAACTATGGACTAAAGCGCCAGTCTGTGGAAAGGGAAGAGAAGACGTTAGATCAACAACCACAACGACAGGCACAAGCCAAAGGTTAAACAAGCACTACAGTTTTCAGCTGTGCTAACATAATTACAAAAGTGTTTTCTAATGATCAATTAGCCTTTTAAATTATAAACTTCGATTAGCTAACACAACGTGCCATTGGAACACAGGAGTGATGGTTGCTGATAATGGGCCTCTGTACGCCTATGTAGATATTCCATAAAAAATTAGCCATAGCTTGCTTAGATTTAAATCCATTCGAAAGCCTAATTAAAGTCTCCAAAATAAGCACTACCACCGACCTAGGTAACAAAATAGCTAATAGGTAATATCACTAACAGTTCCCCGCTACATGCAAGCTGGACAGCGGGACAGTGTCAAGGGACGGATAGCCAGGGGATTGATGGTGTCAGACTGTACCTGCGTGTTCCAGATGTGAACACACTTGTCGAAGGAGCCGCTGGCCAGATGCCTGCCGTCTGGGCTGAAGGCCACACTGTAGACAGGCTCCTGGTGTTTGGTTAACGTGTGGATGCAGATGCCTCGGTCCACATCCCACAGCCGCACCGTCGAATCAAACGACGCGCTGCAAGGAACACAGGAAAAACTGTCATCTATCTGCCTCCCCAGAAGCAAGTACTTGGTTCATAGTCATAGCTCACTTCAAACAAAGCCCCAATACAGCAAGACACAAACTCTTGCAATTCAGAGTTTCTGTTCAGGGCACAAAGACTGTGACTGGCCCAGAAACAGTGTGGTCATCAGTCCATTACCCTCGAACAGGGCCACACCGCTGTTATGTCAGTAATGCTGCTCGCACATCCCAAAAAATGAATGCCGACACAGAGGGCACAGCAGTGCTTCTGTTTCAGTACCTGGCAAGCATCAGATTGGCATTGGGGTTGTTGGTTCCAGGACCGGTGGGGCTCCATTTGATAGTGTAGATCTCTTTGCTGTGAGCTTGCAGATCATGAACGCACGTGTCCTGTTTCATACTCCAGATCTAGCATGGTAAAATGACAAAATAATGTTTTACATGTGATGATCATGCAAAAAAGCTGAATGTTCAGAAAGATAAGAATGTTTGGTTGGTTTTATACTTGGTTTATTTTTCAGGTCGACAATTTGTCGAGTGGTATTCATCACAATTGAAACTAAGAAAAATGATAGAGTGATATAAACAACACATAAATTATTTGAATTTCTGGTACATAATCCAGAGCACAACATTACACAGTGCACGTGTATTTATTTATATAATTTATTTAACAGGGACAGTAATCAAAAACTCTGACAATACAAGATGTAGCTAGACAGCTGGTTTTCATTCCAATCTTACCTTCAGCGTCATGTCATCTGAGCAAGAGGCTAGCAGGTTACCGGTTGGATCCCATTTGATTGCATTCACTTCATTCTGGAACGGAGGGGAACAGAGTTATCAGCGCAGACAGAGAAAGGGCAAAGTCTCTGACACATAGAAAATGGCACTTCCATAATGTCTGCAGGAGCAGTGCTACACTGTGGGGTGATGGGGGCTGACTCACTGTGTGTCCTTGGAATGTCTTGATAGGCCTGTCTTGGCCAAGCTTACACACGTGGATGCACATGTCTGTACTGCAGGAGGCAAACGTGTTGTTGCTCTGCCAGTCCACATCCAGAGCAGGTGCTGTTGAGTCACAACAAGAGGAAGAGCGGAAGAAAACGCAATGAATAAACAACATAGAACTCTACGTCTTTTGTCTGTGCTTGACAGAAACTAGGAATGATTCGGCACAAAAATACCCTTACTGTTTATAGTCACGTAAGTATGTACTGATACATGTCTAATAAGGGTTAATTAAGAGGAAAGAAGCCAATGGATAATTCAGTGCACCTGAATGGAACGGGAACTGCTGCTTTGCTTCTCCTGTGTGAGCATCCCATATGATTGTAGTCTACAGGGAGAAACACACACACACATACACACAAAGAAAAACATTAAATTAGAACACGTCTAAGAATAACAAGGTTCTTTTAGTCCTGACTACCAGAAGAGGTTAATGAGTCATGATAGTATTTCAAGTCTTGAGCTCATAACAAAAATAAAAGCCTGTTTGGGTTCTTACCTTATCTACTCCGGCACTAAGAATAAAGTTTCCTTTCTTGTTCCATTTTAATGCAAAAATGGGACCTTTGTGTTGACCCAGGGTACTTGCAAGATTACCTAGGGTTCAAATCATTTATATTAGAGAGGCGAGTGTTTCGGAAAGTGACAATATGGTGAGTTGAAAAAGCAGTAAAAAGTGGCAACTCACCATCCTTTGTCCATATCCTGGCAAATCCATCATATGAGCCGGTTGCTAGTAACGTACCCTCACTCTGTCAGGTGGAAAGAGATAAATTGTATAAATAAAAAGGTTTTAAAGCAAATACATATTGTTCAGCATAGGAACATAATCCTGCTCATTGAAACTTTCCCTTGCAAGGATAAATAACATACAGAGCAAAACAGTAGCAAGGTCAAAGCTTTGAAACATTAAAGCAGTTTCAAGTGACTCCTAACATTCAGAAAAGGAGAAGTAGAAATAAAGTTATGGAATTTGAGGGGTTGTGTTAAGTTATGAGTGAGTGTGGACCCTTGACTCACGTTCCAGTCTAATGATGTGACGTCTTTGTTGCTGGGGACGTCCTGACCTCCCTCGCGTATGCAGTGCCTCAGTACAAGCTGTGTGGAGCTGCTGGTGCTGTTCTCACTCAGGTTCCAGATCCGTGCCGTCGAGTCCCCAGACCTGCACCGTGGAGGGACAGTCAGCACAGTACAATGCAATACAGCAGCACAGAAAGCCCGAGCGAGCGAGAGCGCCTATTGCTCTTTATGGTTGTGAGGTCTGGGGTCTGCTCACCAATCAAGAATTCACAAAATGGGACAAACACCAAATTCAGAGACTGCATGCGGAATTCTGCAAAAATATCCTCTGTGTACAACGTAAAACACCAAATAATGCATGCAGAGCAGAATTAGGCCGATACCCGCTAATTATCAAAATCCAGAAAATAGCCGTTAAATTCTACAACCACCTAAAAGGAAGCGATTCCCAAACCTTCCATAACAAAGCCATCACCTACAGAGAGATGAACCTGGAGAAGAGTCCCCTAAGCTAGCTGGTCCTGGGGCTCTGTTCACAAACACAAACAGACCCCCAGGACAGCAACACAATTAGAACGAACTAAATAATGAGAAAACAAAATGACAATTACTTGACACATTGGAAATAAATAAAACATTTAAACAGAGCAAACTAGAATGCTATTTGGCCCTAAACAGAGTACACAGTGGCAGAATACCTGACCAATGTGACTGACCAAAAATTAAGGAAATATTTGACTATGTACAGACTCAGTGAGCATAGCCTTGCTATTGAGAAAGGCTGACAAAAGCAGACCTGGATTTCAAGAAAAGACAGGCTAATGTGCACACTGACCACAAAATGAGGTGTAAACTGAGCTGCACCTCCTAACCTCCTGCCAAATGTATGACAATAGAGACACATATTTCCCTCAAATTACACAGACCCACAAAGAATTCTAAAACAAATCCAGTTTTGATAAACTCCCATATCTATTGGGTGAAATACCAGTGCGCAATCACAGCAACAATATTTGTGCCCCGTTGCCACAAGAAAAGGGCAACCAGTGAATAACAAACACCATTGTAAATACAACCTATATTTATGTTTATTTAATTTTAACTATTTGCACATCATTACAACAATATATATATATATATATATATATATATATATATATATATATATATATATATATATATATATATATATATGCTTTGGCAATGTAACATCTGTTTCCCATGCCAATAAAGCCCCTTAAATTGAGAGAGTGAGAGATAGACACTGACCCGGAGGCAAGCAGGTCGGAGACAGGGTTCCAGGCGCAGATGAACACCTCTGACTCGTGACCTCGGAGCACCATGGCTTTGTTCTGGGGAATCTCCACATCCCCATCCACCTCCATCATGTCGACATGGTTGTCTGTATGGCACACAGAGAGCACCTCATCAGCATGTGCAAGATCTGAATAACAAAACATCCAGCATTGGCATTGACTCAACAATGTTACAAATATTTGTTTCCCTCCTTTCTCTTTGTGTTATAGTTAATAAACACTAAAGCCAGGGCCGGGGACTCAGACTCACTAGCTAAGGTGTGAGCTCCGTTCTCCTCGCCGTTGGCCGTGTTCTCTCCGTTCTTGGCATTGGCCGTCAAGTTGGTGGTGGTGCCCGGGGGGGCTTGGGCCGCCTGCTGCTGGGCCAGCTTGTCTCGGTAGGCCTGCTGCCGTGTCTGCACCACATCCGGCATTACCGCGTCGATGAGCGACAGGGACTCGATCGGCCGTCCGTCGAACAGCGTGCCGTCCTGGGGACACCAGACAAGCTGGTTATACTCAAATGCAAACTGCTAAAGAACTACTGTAGCTATACGCAATGGTAGGCTAAAATCATCAGTTATAACTCAAATTAAAGAATAATAAATACACTCTCAAAAATAATCACTAGAGAACCATCTATTATATAATATAATAATGCAATGCATTGTAAAGCTACATTGGTTAATAACTGCATAATAACTGAAGAGCAGAAACCTAGCACCGCATACATATTCTTTCTGATTTGTGATCAAACCATTGCTGATTTCTGCATTTGATCACACTATACTAGGCTTGCGGTAATAAAGTCCACAGATTCCCTGATAGTCGGCTGAGATGAGATGCTGTGATAATGAGTTGTGTGAATGAGGAGGAGATGAGATCACCTCATTAATGCTGACTTCGGCCTCCACGTACTGCAGGCCCTTCTGTATGATGGAGATGAGGGCAGCAGGGGGCACCAGGGCTCCATTGATGTTGGACTGGCTGATGTGGCTCTCTATGCCAAACGTGAAGGCTGAGTGGGAAAATCCTGTCGGGGGCGAGCATGAGCAGCATGTCAGTAGACAGCACATTATACTGAGCAGATCCCTCCCTTTGGTGACTCTGGAAATAGCACATTTCAAATAGCTCTGTGGTTGTTATTGTAGTGCACATTTTCTAGGCACCCTTTAATAGCACTAGAACATTACATGAGTAGGAGAATATACAGAACATTGTTTCAACAGCTGTCTGTTACCAGTGTTTACAGAATGTGAATGGACATGTGGTTTGAGCGTTGGAGCCTACCTGACTCCTGTAGGTATCTGTACACAAGAAAGTTGACCTCATCACTGCTTATGCTCATCTTTACACCTGGTTACACCATGAGGTCAGCAAACAGGACATAGGCCTGCAAGGAAAGGGAGGAGGTAAGACAGTTGTTTTATCAGAACCCAGCACAGAACATTTTTACATTAGACAAATCACACAACAAAGTGCTGCTAAGTAAAAACTGAAGCCAGGGCTAGAGTGGAGACTTCCTCCCAGGAGATGCACTAACACATTTTGTCTGTGTGCAAAAACCATTCCACCCTGCTGCACACACAAGTTCGCACCAGGGCAGGGTTCTCAGTCAGGGGTCAGGGTGTGCACAGAAACCTGCTGCTGGGGGCTAACTGTGGACAGGAGCAGCAGCACTGCTAGTGTGTCTCTCCAGTATGGCTAATAACAAGGTGCAGTGCCCATTCTCGCCATCCCACTGCAGTGGTGCTGTTGCGTTAAACAGAATCGCAGCCGTTCTACTACTGACTGAATGTGTGTAATTGGGGATAGGAAGGGGATTCTCTTTCCAGAGCGGAGCTGAGCTGTTGCTCTGGGCTGTGCTGTGCTCCATCAATTACAGCAGCAGTGTTTTCCGTAAGTGCATGGAGTAGCCAGCCAGATATAAATAATTGCCAGCCAGGGAGTTCTGGGCTGGGGGGCACCGGGAGGGCATGCCCCCGAGAAAATAAATTGCAGAACGAGCTCTATTTTGGTGGCTACTGGTACATTCTAATGCCCCTAGAAATCAGCCAAATCGCCCTCTATTGGCGAAAGTGCACAGTCAAAGAGGAGAATAATTATACCGTCAAGGAAAATTATTATATTATATTTTTTTAGGCATACAAAGACATAAGAAATGTGACAGTGTTTAAATGATAACACAGTGTAGGAAATTAAGAAAATTATTAAAATACTGGAAGTGAATGCTGGAATTAAACAATTAACTATGAAAATGAGCAAAAGCTGTGTGCATAAGGAAAGACACGCCTGGCTCAAATATAAGCCAGTCTGTAATACGGGCCTGTTGTGTTCAGTGATTTAAGCAAATAAACACCCAGGCTAGTAATTGAAGCTTTACGGTAGTAAACTAGTCTTTCAATTTAGTTTGTGACAAAAATGTTAGAAAAAAGGTGGTGTTCTGTCAAGTAAACATGGATTCCCTGCTGAGAAACTGAGAACTGCAGGAAAATGGTTTTAATAAAGCAAAAATGTTCAGGAGGTGAATCCTCAGACCCCCGCCAGATTGTATAAAAGTGGGGGTGCGCAAAGTCTGGTGCCCATAGATAGACCTACAGGTAGGGCTGGGCGATATGGCCAAAATACCACAATGGTATTTTTCAAATTTTTGACAGAATGACGGTATTTTATGTTTTTTATTAAGAAAGGTTCTACATTTGCTTTATGAGTAGTGCGTGACCCTAGGGTGGCAACACATATTCTAAATTATTTCAATGGGTCTTTTGCCATTCGGATTGTTTTATACTGTTAAATTCAACTTCAACCTAAAATAATTTCCTGCATTTCCATCAATTTCTGCTTTTCCTGCACTCATTTAAGATCATTTCCACACTGCCACGATATGGGCAAAAATACTAGGCCTTATTTTAACCAAATGTTGCAATTGCGATTTAGATCAAAACACTTGGGTGAACTTGTGGAATCATGAAAATAGAATGTTTATTATAATTCTATAGTTAGAATATAAATAATAGTGGGCACTTTGAATACAGTGTTTGACATAACAACGAATGAAAATGCCATGAACGAGTTATTGTGACAGGGTAGGAAAGAAAAAGTGATGTTCAGTGTTTCCTCGGGGACCCTATAAGCTTTGGCTACATTAAATCTTTATTCATATAGCCAACATATTCATGCTTCGTCTATTCCTCTTTGATTTAGAAGATACTGTTGCACAAACAACATGCTGATTTAAGCCTCCACCAGTACTGGTATAAGGCTGTATTAGCTAGCTACGTTTGCTCTGAATCAGTACATTTATTAGCTAGTTAGCTAGCCCGCTAACTCGCTATTAACATTAGTGGCTAACACGATTTAGCTTAACTTGTTAAGAAAATACAAACTAGCTGTTTGCAGATGTAAGAAACACAAACTAATATTGTAATTATAGAACGCTTGTGGATTTATATTAAGATCAAAGTGGAAACAACATCGTTGTCATCAACATTGTTGCATGTGCTCCATTGACCATGCAGACTGAACGAAAGTGTCTTGTGGTCAAGCAACAACAAATACACTCCTTGAGTGACAATCGGTGGGACTAGGTCTGTGTGTTATGCGGCATGGAGAGAGTGGCGAGGGATGAATCAAGTAGCGGAATAAACTATAAAAATGGACGTTACACACACAGTATCACATTTAACAACCCAAACATTCAAATACCGTTATAGAAGGTAAAGTAAAAACCCAAACTAGTCCGTGCAAAAATCACATCAAACTTTATTTGCCACATGCGCCGAATACAAGTGTAGACTTTACCGTGAAATGCTTACTTACAAGCCCTTAACCAACAGTGCAGTTCAAGAATAAGATAATATTTACCAAGTAGGCTAAAATAAAAAGTCAAAATAAAAAGTAACACAATAAAAATAACAATAACGAGGCTATATACAGGGGGCACCGGTACCGAGTCAGTGTGCAGGGGTACAGGTTAGTTAAGGTAATCTGTACATGTAGGTGGGGGCGAAGTGACTATGCATAGGTAACAAACAAACAGCGAGTAGCAGCAATGTACAAGATGGGGGGGTGGGGGGGTCAATGTAAATTGTCCGGTAGCAATTTTTATGAATTGTTCAGCATTCTAATGGCTTGGGGGTAGAAGCTGTTGAGGAGCCTTTTGGTCCCGGTACCGCTTGTCGTGCGGTAGCAGAGGAAACAGTCTATAACTTGGATGACTGGAGTCTAACAATTTAATGGGCTTTCCTTTGACACCACCTATTATATAGGTTCTGCACACAGAAGATGGCTGACGTTTTACATTCTCCCAACCAATTGTGCAATTTTGTAATTTTTTTTAGCGTTTTGTGTAACTTATTTTTTTACTTATTTTGTACATAATGTTGCTGATACCGTCTCTTACGACCGAAAATAACTTCTGGACATCAGAAAAGCGATTACTGACCGCGGACTGGGAAAAACGTTTTCCTTTAACAAGTCCGACGAGAAGGATATCCTGCTTTCACTGGAACAGGCCCAGATCCACGCCTTTTGCGTGAAGAAAAGACAAAAGGGGGATGCAGATCGGGGATACTTCTGAGAAGCCGGAGGCGAGCGAGTAAAATTCCTTCCTAACAGACAATCGTTAGAAAATAACATTGATGACCTACTATTAAGATTATCCTACCAACTGTAACATCTTATGTTTCACCGAGACATGGCTGAACGAAGAAATGGAAAATATAGAGCTGGCGGGATTTTCCATGCACCTGCAGAACAGAGACGCTACCTCTGGTAAGACGAGGGGTGGAAGTGTGTGTCTTTATGTCAGTAACAGCTAGTGCGCAATGTCTAATATTAAAGAAGTCTTGAGGTATTGCTCGCCTGAGGTGGAGAACCTTATGATAAGCTGTTGACCACACTATCTACAAAGAGAGTTCTCATCTGTATTATTCGTAACCGTCTATTTACCACCACAAAGCAAAGCTGGCACTAAGACCGCTCTCAACGAACTCTATAAGGCCATAAGCAAAGAAGAAAATGCTCACCCAGAAGTGGCGCTCCTAGTGGCCGGGGACTTTAATGCAGCCAAACTTAAATCAATTTTACTAAATTTTTACCAGTATGTCACATGTGCAACCAGGGGGGAAAAATCCTAGATCACCTGACGCAGATGCTACGCGACAGGACTGTTTTGCACAGACTGGAATATGTTCCGTGATTTATCCAATGGCATTGAGGAATACACCACTTCAGTCATCGGCTTCATCAATAAATGTATCGATGACGTCATCCCTACAGTGACTGTACGTACATATCCCAAACGGAAGCCATGGATTACAGGCAACATCCGCATCGAGCTATAAGGCTAGAGCTGCCGCTTTCAAGGAGCGAGACTCTAACCCCGACCGACTGACAGGCACCTGTCATATCAATAGAAGATGCATGTAGTTCATTCTAGCAGGAGAAGGCTATATTAACTTTTCTGACTAGTGAATTTAAACTTTTAAACTTTTAAATTAAAAGAAGCCTAGGTTGAATGAATAAAGTGGAAAAAGTAGCCGTCTGACAATGAGTCCTATTTAGCCGACGACACTGCAGCAGTGGTGTTTATCTCAGCCAAGTCTGAATCGGAGCAGAAGAGGTCTAGTCAGGGACCTTGTAGAATAAAGGAAGTGACAACCAAGCAAGCATAACCACAGCATGGACAGTCTGTCTGCTACTCTCAACTGGGTTCATTCATTCAACAGAAAGATATAGAATAGGATCACAAACATCCCTCTCTGGAAAAACTACTGCAGGACCGGTGCTACTGGTGTTTCACAGAAGTATTTTATATACACACCTGAAATAACGCATCAATGCATAGCCAAAATGCATTTCTAGATCGAGCACAAAACACAAACCTTAAGGTTCCATGTGATTATAATATGGGCCCCTTTCTGTAACTAGGCTATGTTATGTGCTGAGCAATCCCAATTAAGGAGCAATCTCTGCCAGCCAGACATGCAGAATTGTACATTCACCCAAAGATACATCAGATCTGAAGAGGCATATTGCCGTTAGATTACTGGAGCACATTCTCATTTCCATGTCAAAACATTGCATAACCATAACAGAACTCTACAGGGGAGGTGCAATCTTAGTAGTCCCAGCTACTGAAGATAGTATTATTGAAGTTTTACTACCTTGTCGACCATCATTAATTCTCTTCAGAGAAGTGTAGGCCTATTGGACAGATGCACATAATAATTGACAAAAACTGTCATAGGATGTGGTTTGTTTGCAATTTTGTCAGCTGCTTTTATACTTGAACAGAGACGTAGTTCATTCCCTTTTCATCGCCATATCTAAGTGATGAGGTTTTGGTCTATTTTGAGAGAGCGAGAGCGCACCGCTGTAGAGATGGAGCACTTCACATCTTTGCTCTCAGGAGTCACATTGTTTACAACTCACACACACAACCCAAAGTGATTGTAATAGGCATTTCATATGGTAGGTGTCCGTGGTCTTCTATAATTTTAACCATTGATATGAATATTGCTCAACACTGTTTCACAGCCTCTCTTCCTGCATAATGTTCGATTATGCCACCTTTACAGCCATTGGTCTAGAATAGAACACAACATGCACATTGCCTATGGAGCCGAGCTGACTCGCTTTGTAGACACAACTAGGCCTTTTGTTCTAGCCAAGGTAGAACAAAACACAAAAATGTTTTTTTTTCACATCCATAATATCTCCCATATAAGAAATGGATAGTTGTTGAAAAATATTTTACTGCAAAAGTTGTTAAATTGATATATATTGTGGCAAACACACTAAACTACAAAAGTGAAACATAATACCTGGCTGGAGGGTGGATGGGCCTCAAACTCATGTAACACAATATTGCAAGCTCTAATATTGCTACAATTTGGAATACAAGTAGTCAGCTGTCTGCCCTACATACACAGACAAACAGCCTTAGGATATCGTAATGCATCTTGGGAATATAGACCTGTAAACACACAGATACAATAGGCAGAAATGTCAACTATGAATATTTATGATGAATGTATGCTTTAATTTTAGATTAATGATTAATAGAGAACTTTCCAAGTCAAATTTGCTCTCATTCAGTGTGGCTAGTGTAATCTGCTCTATGGAAAACAAATGAGCTCCGACATTGGAATTAGATTTTTTTGAGTCCCAGGTTCCTTGAAGGATTTTGTTTCTTTAGCCCTTACTCTTGGAATTAAGTCAGAGGTCACCACAGAGCCAACATGGACTTTGCTTCAAATCCAATATGGTGTTGAAAATCAAATATGCCTGCCATAATTCCATTTGATGTTTAGATCACATGTAAATGTGCATTTTGTAGATTGGCATTTTTTCAGAATTGTGTACAACACTCATACCCTTAAAGAATGTTTTAGTGTAAATACATTTAAATCTGAATCCAACATGGCCAACATGATTTCACTCACACTTTTGCCTGCATATAAGTTGCCATTGTTTATTATGTATTGAATGTGCTATTATGTTTTCAAAAGTGCTTCATAAGGCTCTAGGTATATCTAGAAAGATGAGTGGCACAGCCATGCCTATTGCGTTTGAATACTTGAAGACAAATAGCTTTACAATGAGTGTTCGCTTTTCATGTTTAAATCTCATTCACACACTTACAGCATATCAACAATGGGCAATTCCGCAAAATATAATAACAAGCCTTTTGACACAAGCACACATTACACTGGCATAACGCAGTTTCTCTGGTCCAGGTTGCGGGCCCGACTATTTTCCATACTGAGTATTGCCAACCCAGACAGTCTTTCCTAAGACCTACACTACATATACAAAAGTATTTGGACACCCTTCAAATTTGTGGATTCAGTTACTTCAGACACACCTGTTGCGGACAGGTGTAAAAAATAAATTAAAAATGAATAAATATAATTTAAAAAAATCGAGCACACAGCAATGCAATTTCCATAGACAAACATTGGCTGTAGAATGACCTTACTGAAGAGCTGTGACTTTCGTGGCACCGTCATAAGATGCCACCTTTCCAACAAGTCAGTTCATAAAATGTCTGCCCTGCTAGAGCTGCCCTGGTCAACTGTAAGTGCTGTTATTGTGAAGTGGAAACGTCTAGGAGCAACAACTGCTCAGCCGCGAAGTGGTAGGCCACACAAGCTCAAAGAACGGGACTTCCGAGTGCTTAAGCGCGAAAAAATTGTCTGTCAGCGGTTGCAACACTCATTACCGAAAAACTGCCCCTGGAAGCAACGTCAGCACAAGAACTGTTCATCGGGAGCTTCTTGAAATGGGTTTCCATGGCCGGGCAGTCGCACACAAGCCTAAGATCACCATGCGCAATGCCAAGCGTCGTCTGGAGTGGTGTAAAGTTCCCACCATTGGACTCAATGGAGCAGTGGAAACGCATTCTCTGGAGTGATGAATCATGCTTCAACATCAGGCAATCCGACGGAAGAATCTGGGTTTGGCGGATGCCAGGAGAGCACTACTTGCCCCAATGCATAGTGCCAACTATAAAGTTTTATGGAGGAGGAATAATGGTCTGGGGCTGTTTTTCATGGTTCGGGCTAGGCCCCTTAGTTCCAGTGAAGGGAAATGTTAATGCTGCAGCATAAAATGACATTCTAGACAATGTTGTGCTTCCAACTTTGTGGCAAAAGTTTGGGGAAGGCCCTTTCCTATTTCAGCATGACAATGCCCCTGTGTACAAAGCGAGGTCCATACAGAATTGGTTTGTTGAGATCGGTGTGGAAGAACTTGACTGGCCTGCACAAAGCCCTGACCTCAACCCCATCTTACACATTTGGGATGAATTGGAACACCAACTGCAAGCCAGGCCTAATCGCCCAACATCAGTGCCCAACCTCACTAATGCCCGTGGCTGAATGAAAGCAAGTCCCCGCAGCAATGTTCCAAAATCTAGTGGAAGGCTGTTATAGCAGCAAAGGGGAGACTCCACATTAATGCCCATGATTTTGGAATGAGATGTTCGACGGCAGGTGTCCACATACTTTTGGTCATGTAGCGTACCAGCGATAAGGGACTGTTGATAATGCAATCACACAACTCAAATGCCAGTTCACCAGTATGAAAGAAATCGCAAACAGCTTTTTTTTTGTTAAGTACTGTTGTCTGCTAAAGATGATAATCTGTTTATATCTGCCAATTTATTGGCTGTCCAGTACCCAGATGACCTGTCCCCAGAGCTTCCTATACAGTTAATCTCTTTCCGTAACGTGTTAAGGCCGGCAATTAGAATGAGAGGCTCAATTAAAGATGTTGCAGAATGTATTTGAAACAACTCCCTTCTTCCCAGTTTCCCTGATGTTGCTACGGCAATCAAGCTGTTTTTACCATCCCTGTAACTGTCGCTTCTGCCAAGACATAGTTTCTTAACTAAAACTCAAAGAACTACATAAGAAGCATTAGGCTCTCGGTCTGATATGAGCTTTTGAACACCTGAGTAAAATCTACTCATTGCACTGCCACTGCCGTAGCCTTGACAATGGCATTTATTCACTGATATCCCCTCGTACTTTCAATCAGTTTCTTTTTTCTTTTTCAGTCACGTTTCTGAAGCCCAAGAAACAAACACTTAGCTTCCTAGAACATATGGAAAATAAAAAGGTTTATGAATGGCTTATTGGAGGATTAATGTCAAAATGATTTATAAAAATGAATACAAATTGACATCGATGACAGGCGCATGGACCCCCAGAGCTCGTGGGCACACCCGACTTGCGGGGGCTGCGGGAATGTCCGGTACGCCAGTGACATAGTAGCATAACCAAGTTACAGGAAAGCAATCTGTCAGCTCTAACCACTTACCTATTTTTCCCACTGAAACAAAGTGTACAAGGTTGATTCAAAGTCTTTGAGGTGACCAGGACATGAGTGTGTCCTAACAGGGTGGGGAGAGAAAGTAGCCAGTGGTGGATGTAGTTATGGAGCCTGACCAGATTGTACAGCTTAAGGGTTATCCTGTATGACTGGCGGGGTATTGGAGCTGTGTGTTGATCCATTTCCAATTCTACAACAGTTGGGTTTGGTATTTGTTAAGGTGCAGGCACTCAGGAGATACAGCTTGCATGCCAGCAAGACCCATTGACTCATTTGAATGTTATCTTAACCTGAATGATGCTAGGGATACTTCAGTAGTGTATTGGTTAGGCCTAGTTGTCTGGTTGTGAAGAAGAGTGTGAAAAGGCTGTCATAAACACCCCTGCCCTTAGATCTTTCCAACGCCTAATTGACCTGTGGGTAGAGTTTATGTTGAATGTGGCAAAAATCCTGCAGGTCACGTCCTATATATTCCTTCACATTACTTTGGAAGTCAGCTAGGATGATTATTTGGCTGATATTAACTGTGGGGGGGTTGGCTGTGATTATGGTCTGGTGCAGGCCCAGCTGGAGATGAGGAGAGTGACAGAACCGGTGAGGGCAACTAGAGGTTACTTACGAGTGTAGGTCATAGACGACTAAGAAGCATTACGAGGGACGTAGCACTGCGCCACACACATATATATTTGAAGATGATCCCTGGGCTTTGATGGACAGTAAATGGGTTGCAGAGGAGGTGGAGTTGGTCAAGCATGGTGCACAAAGGCCATTATCAAACAGTCAATCCCCAGCCACCATACACAATGACATACAGCATCTTTGTTGTTTAAGTTTGACCATCCTCAGGGTGCTTTTGTCTGCCATAGATGTGTTTGTGCCCACCCTTTTCCCTAAGGGCAGATTGGATTACAATAGTCACAGCATAAACATTTTAACTATGTATTTTGGGCAGGCTGGACCATACAGCACTGAATTTGTCTTGGAAAGTTGTCTATTTATCAGCTACCAGAAACATTAAAATGTATCATAAATATTCATAGTTGATATTCCCACCTATTGTAGCTCTGTGTTTACAGGTCTATATTTCCAAGTTGCTTTGAGATATCCCAATGCTGTTAGTTTGTGTATGTAGGTGCAGACATCTGCCTACTTGTACTCCACATTTTTGCAATATCAGAGCTTGCAATATTGGGTTACATGAGCTTATGTGGCCCATCCCCCCCACCAGCCAGGCATATTCTGCACATTTGGAGTTTAGGGGGGGGGGGGGGGGGGGGGTCACAATATTAATTTACCGTAAAACTTTAATAGCCTGGGCGTTTATTTGTTAAATCACACCAGGCGCTTATTAGAGAAAGGCTTCTATTTGAGACAGGTGTCTATTTCCTTAATGCACACAGCTTTTGCTAATTTGCATAATTATTTGTTTAACTCATGCATTCACTTCCAGCATTTTAATACATTTCATTTCCTCCACTGTGTTATCATTAACACACTGTGTCATGTTTCTTTGTCTAAGTATCCCTCTATTTCAGAATTGTTTTACTTTTCCTTGACTGAATAACTATTCTTCTCTGACTGTGCATTTTCGGCAGCTCTTACTTTTGCCACTAGAGGGCGATCAGACGATTTCTGGGGGTCTGTACTCCTTAAGTTGTTGACTGTTTTTTGCTTCCCAGTTAGCTAGCAGTTCTCAACTGTTAGAAACTGCTATAAAATCGGATGATTTTCAAGTCATTACTGAATTATTTAACGCAACAAATCAATCAAACCTTGTAAACAATTCATGGTAACATCATAAACAATTTATTTAGACCCTGTGTTTATTTGAAACAGGTGTTTATTTGCTGAAATTTGTGCCGTTGCCCTGCTATTAAAAGGGACAGGCGGCTATTTGAGACTGTGTTTAATTAAAGTTTTATGGTAACCACTTTTGCAGTAAAATATTTTTACACAACCATCCATTTCAGAAATGGGAGACATAAGAGATGTGAAAAAACATGTTTGTTTTTTGTTCTACCTCGGATAGGGGTATCTCAAAAAATGAAAGACCTTTTTGAGGGTTGGCCACTAGCCTATATTGTTTCCCCCACTGAGACAGACAGGCTTATCTCAGAATGCTTTACAAGGAGCTAAAAAGTACACATACAGCCACAAAGACAGACGCAGACACCCACAGACACACACAAACATGCACTTGGCTGGGAAAACAGATTAACTCTCGTCCTCTTGAGATGGCTGATAAGTCATGTCAAAGACTTGTTTGGCAACATTACTAAGGCAAGGGCTTTTCAGGAACCTCCCTAATTAACCATGAACTTCTCTCTGAAGTGAGCCATTCAGTCCTATTCACACCAGCAGGGCTCTAAATTAAAATGTTCCGTTGGGAGCACTGGTGATCCCAACTTAAAGTTAGGAATATTTTTCAATTGATTTGGGATACAGACTTTATTGGGCATGTATGAATTCTAGCTACTCTTACAACACCCAGCTCTTGCATACGTGTGCCTCAAAAGATCTGCCTCTTTCCTTTCTCTCAAGGCAATACAAGTTTTGCAACAAAGACAGTAAGAGCATTTAGGGCTGATCGGTATACCGTATTTTACTTTATACCGGTATTGATGCGCAGTCCTGTTTGGGTTTTTACTTTACCTTCTATAATGGTATTTCAATGTTTGGTTTGTTAAATGTAATACGCCAGTCCGCAGTGTGTAACGTCCGCTACTTGAGTCGTTGCTATCCCTCTCTCACCAAGTCCTGCCCCTCGTCACTCAAGGAGAGCAGTTGTTGTTGCTCGACCACGAAATCACTTGCCGTTCACTCTTCAGTTTGCAAGGTCAATACAGCAGATGCAACAAGATGTTGATGACAATGCTGCTTTCCATTTTGCTTCTTAATATAAATCCACAAGTATTCTATAATTACACCATTTGTTTAGTTTTTATTTTCCAACAAGTTGTGGCTAAAATAAATAATGTTAGCCGCTAATGCTAATCGCTAGCTAGCTAGCTAATAAAAGTACTGAGTCAGACATAGCTAGCTAATACAGCTAAGCTACATGAAGAGAAGATATTTAATGTAGCCAAAGATTACAGAGTCCCCTTGGAAACACTGGCTATCACTTTGTTTCCTACTCTGACACAATAACTCCTCCATGGCTTTTTAATTTGTCGTCGTGTCAAACACTGTATTCAAAGAGCCCACTATAATATTCTAACAACAGAATTTGAATTACATTTACATTTTCATGATTCAAACAGTTCACCCAAGTGTTTATCTAAATTCCAAGTATTCGGTTAAAAATAAGACCTACATTTTTTGTCCATATTATGCAGCCCTATGTGGCAGTGGAAGTGATATCAAATCAGTGCAGGAAATGCATAAATTGATGAAAAATGCTGAAAATTATTCCTGTTTGATTGAACAGTATAAAACAATCAAAATGGAGATAGCCGATTGAAATCCCTCAGAATGTATTTGTTGCCACCATAGGGTAATGCACTACTAAATGTATAACTTTTATTATAAAAAAAACTAAATACGATCCATACCATGAAATATATTGTGATACGATAATCTGGCCATATCATCCAGCCCAAAGGGCACTATACGGTTAACATCCCCTAGATCAGGGAAACTGGAGGCCCGCGCAACCCATTTGTAGGCCCGTGGAATCAAGAAATGACATAACAGAAAAATTGCTGATGAACAACCAAATGTTTGTTCATCAGCAATTTTTCTGTTATGTCAATTCTGTTAAGTCACTCAATTACCCCATGTCAGCTAACATTTTTTAGATTGGTAAATTAGTCAAGCAAGCCATTTAAACTTGTAGTTATCATGGTTGAATTATTGACCGGGGGGCCCTATTGATTTTGTGAGTCAATCACTAAAAACAGCAAAAATGTCTCTCCACACGCAACGTGTAGAATTGCAGAAAATTTGCTGTAAAACCGTACATTTTTCTCTCTGCCCCATGGAAAAATAAGTAGAATTACGTGAAATTTGTTATAAAATGTCAAAATCTTCACTCCACAGCAAAATGTGTCGAATTTAGCGATGGGGGGGATCGATAGTTACATATTTGGGATAATATTTGACGTTATATCGTATCGTTTTGACAATATCGCAATATTATTTTTGCGCTAGATGGCTGTACCTGCACCAAAACGCCAGTATGTTTCCTTCATAGCTTATTCTCCATCTTTTTAAATAGAGAGGCAATTTGTTTTCAGCACTTTTATTTCCATGACTGATCAAAACATAATTTTCTCATGGCTCTCTCTTGTCCCTCTGCAGCAGAGACACTATGGTAAGCAATATGTTTGGACCATGGAATGGTCGTGAGAATCGCAAAACATATCGTATCGGCACCTATAATATCAACTTGTGATAATATCATCGTGCAATCTCGTGAGGTCTCTGGCAATTCCCAGCCCTAGTAGAATTGCAACAAACTTTCTTAAAACTGCAACATTTTCTCTATGCCCAATGGCAAAATGTGTAGAATTGAAGGAAATTATAACTCCTCTCCGCTGTCAAGAGGAGGGCCGCTAAACTGTTTTGCTCGCAAGGTGGGGTTGGGGGGTGAATGGATGTGGGTACGCAGACCCGTGAGCCACTGCAGACCCGTGAGCCACTGCGGGCCCTCATGATGAGTTCGGATTTTTGTGGCCCCCACCCCCATCAAGGTTGCCCATCCCTGCCCTAGATATTACTGTATGGCGATCTGACAATTCTAACAGACTTCTGACTGAAGGAACTTCTGCCTGATCATTCCAGGAGGGCTACCAATGAGTTGTGATTATTAGGCATACATGCCACATGCTAGCAGACAGTGTCACAGAAGATTAACCTTGGTTGACCTACTTTTACAGTTTAGTACACATCCCTCACAATGTTGTGAATAAGGGGAATATGTTAGTATGGGGGAGTACAAATGGGTTTAAATGAACTTCCTCTGTTATTGATACATTATAAGAGTCCTCTAGCTATGTGTTGTCAATGGCTAGGCTATAAAGTATATTGGCAGAGCACACATCTGCTCGCACAGTAGGACCTGCATCATTTCCATTTTCCCCTAGACTCACTAAGTCAGAACCAAAGTCGCAGGCAACTTATCTTTCAGGGTGTAAAAAAGTGATAATCCGATTAGTTAGACCTATTAAATATGTATTTTACATAATAAAAACAGAAAATATTTGCTGCACTGCATTTTGTGTCACATGAACGTGTCACTCAGCTAAACCTCCTCCAATGTACAGACATCACAGGAAGCTGCTGAGGGGTGCATGGCTCATAATAGTGGCCGGAACGGAGTGAATGGAATCAAATGCATAGAAACCGTGCGCTTGATGTATTTGATACCATTCCACTCACTCTGCTCCAGCCATTACCACGAGCCCATCCTCCCCAATTAAGGTGCCACCAACCTCCTGTGGCAGACATGCTATAAACAACCTTCACTAACTGCAACCTGATCTAAAAGCTGAACCAAGGAAGTCCTGGCTGGACAATATTTTCAAGGAAATGTATGAACACAGCTTGAACCTGTATTGAAAATGACCTTGCAAGTGCAATATTAAGAGATAAATAGGGCCTACTACAGCAGGGTTGTATCAAAAAGTATTGAGGTAATGCCAACTTGTGGTATTACTGTAGGTTCAAGATCCCATCCCCAATCAATTTGGAGGGCATTCTAGTGCTCGTAAGTGACAGATGGTAGTGACATGCCTGTCTGCTGCGTTTGTGGTTAACTTGGACATGGGTAAACGAGCAAAAGCAACATGAGCTGCTACAATCCCACTCTCTGGGTAGCTACTCATACTCATAACCTCAGTGTGCACTCATTTTTTACATGAACACTGCTGGAGCTCCTTTGTCCATATTTTTCACACACACACTCATGAACACACACACTCACACACACTCACACTGCTGGAGCTCCTTTGTCCATATTTTTCACACACACACTCATCACTGCTGCAGTGATTTATCATATAGTCTGTATAAATGCACGGCTAAACAGACAAATACAATAATGTTGCTTAAATCAGCAAACAAATAAGGCTAAGTCAAACAAAGGCAGAAGTGTTGCCATGCTGACCTAATAATAGACTGTGGTATAGCCTAGGACTTGCAAATAGCAATGGCTTCAATGTAAAACCTAGTTGACACAACTCAACTGAAAGCGAGTGGGAAATGGAAGCGCTATCGCATGTCTTGGCAAGGGCATTTCTCTGTCAGTGAGTACCTACTACCGTGGTGCGAGCACTGACTCAGACGCTGGCCTATTTTAATCTCTGCCACACAGATAGCATTGGGATCAAAGAAAATGCCGTCACAAGGCTTCTCCACAGAGGTTTGCTCTAAGGTCACAAAAATAGGGTCATCCTGGGACGTCCTCCTATGTGGAGGTGTGAAATGTCTGCATTCCTTGAGGGCCGAGTGGAGCGAACGCACATTGGAGTTTGACCTAGTTTTCTCAGACACATTCAGTATTGTGCAGCCTACCTCTGACATTCTATGCAAGCTCACGCAGCAATGATGTGCATTCCACACCAATAACCTAGCCTAAATAAGGTTTGATTCTATCAACAACATAACTTAGCATGCAGTCCACATGCTGTAGTTTCACAGAAAGGAAATGGTAGCACTCGTGTTCACAAAAGAACACATCCTCCCTAAGAAATTACACATTTTAGAAAATGAAGGTGATTTGTTAAATGATTCAAAAGCGGAGAGAGTGTTGCGCCTCACCTCAACCGCAGCAACCATTAAAACTGCAAGATAATCATTGTTAAGGCACTAAACCTCGCCAAATGAGCTAAAAACCTATGCAAGTGGATTCTGGACCTGTATAGACTTGGTCAAAGACTGGTCAGTATTATGTTGTTTTTCCATCTTACAGGTCCCATCTCTCCACCAGACTATTTTCCTGGATCAGTGGTCATGCCAACATTCATCTGATACTGCTGGACTCACCAGACCATAGGTAGCCTAGTTTTCACACAACGCAACCTCTGGAAATATGATCAAAATACGATTCCCAATTTTTAACTTCTAAACAGCCAAATACAAATCCCCATGTTGAACCCAATACGACATGTAAACACGTTCTGTCAGCCGCCCGTCAACTGTGTAACGACGGTGCTGTATCCTGAATAGGTACGCAAAGGTAGAAAAATGTAATGTCCTCTTTTGAATGTTTGGGTATTATTCTACACACTGGTTTGTCCAGACCAGACCAAATCTGTACCAATCACAGACGTCTATGCTTTACAAGTTTGGACATCACAGTACAGCACAGTAGAGCATAGTCTAGTAGAGTACAGCACAGCAAAGTAGAGTTCAGTACAGTACAGCATAGTACAGAAAAGTAAAGTATAGTTCCTTACAATAAATAAAAGTAGAGTTCAGTACAGCACAGCAGAGTAAGTACAGGTCAGTAAAGTAAAGAAAAGTACAGTATAGTTCACTACAGTACAGGACAGTAAAGTAAAGTACATTACATTATACTGTACTCTACTGGACTGTACTGTAGTGTTGTTACAATATCAGAATTTTTACTTCAATACCGATACCAGGTTAAGTTTCACGATACTTGATACCATCACGATTCTCAATACAAAAAAGATACCATGGCAAAAAAAAGAAGGCATATTAGCCAAAGCCACAGAATGGCTCCTGCTCTGTTCAATCATTGGGCAACTTTTGAGTTCAATGACTTTACATTTGAAATGTTTTATGTATATATTAATGTATGCATTAATGAATCAATTATACAATCATACAATCAATTTGACTCTAACTACATGGCAAAATAACGGTAAGCATTTATTTGAATGGTAAATCTCTATTGACAAACTGGGTAAATCAAGAAGTAGCCTAGGCCTCTTCATAATAAAGGTTAATGCATATTCAATAGGAGTGTGTGCATTCATTGAGTTATTGAACTTGCTTTGGATGATTTGATGGGGCTACAGATGTCAAACAATCTGCTTCCCTTTCATTTGGGACTTATTTGATTGTACTGATTAACTTTTTAGGGATAGGGGGCAGCATTTTCACTTTGGATGAATAGCGTTTCCAGAGTGAACTGCCTCCTACTCTGTCCCAGATGCTAATATATGCATATTATTATTACTATTGGATATAAAACACTCTGAAGTTTCTAAAACTGTTTGAATGATGTATGTGAGTATAACAGAACTCATATGGCAGGCAAAAACCCGAGAACAAATCCAAACAGGAAGTGAGAATTCTGAGGCTGGTCGATTTTCAATCACGTGACGGGCATTGGCTACATCTGAGAGAGCCATGTGAGTGAGAGGTGCTTCGGAGCACTGCAGCCGGGAGAAGGGAATTTTAATTATTATATTCAGCCCAAGGGCACACCGGCCACTTACTTTGGCCGCAAAAGGCATTATTTTTTTAGGGGGCATTACGGCCACACAAGGGGGATGCCACCGGGAAACTCGAGGCCTGGTGAGAATATTATCAAGCGCTTGTCAAATTTTGAATGAGAGACTGATGGTGTGTGCAGCTTGCAACTTTTTTCAAATCATCAATAGAGTCCCATCATGCAGTCTTAGAATGTATTAAAAATCAAAACATATAGCCCAATGTTTGTATCACTACTGAAGTTGCATAAATAACTCTAAATTAAGCATACCGAAGAACAGTTTCTTTGTTAACGGCTCAACACAGAATAGCCGCATGTGCACACTTTGTAATCGTTTTGAGAAAATATCCTTTCTATTTTATTAAGGTATGTTCAATTGTATTCTTCATAATATAAAATAATAAAAAATAATAGCCATATCAGGGCCTAACATAAGGACAACTCAGAGTATGCTATTCTGTTCTTCTGAAATAGACTACATTTTCTTCATATCATGTTTCTTTAGACCTGTCTAAAACAAATAATGGATTTATTGTGATAGTGTAGGTTATATTAAGATAGGTTTATTAGACTTTTTAAAACGTAGATGTTCCAAAAGGTCTGCATCAGTGGCTTTCAGGCTATGCGTGGAAGCCACGAGATGCAAAACGTGTTAAATGTTAATTAGCAGTCAAGTACCGTGAGACCGGCAGTTATTTGTTTGACAATCACCGGCTGACAAAATGTAATGACCGCCACAGCCCTAGTACCGAACCCTTTTTCATACCGAAGTATTGGTATACCGTGCAACACTACTGTACTGAACTATACTCTACTTTTCTTTACTGTACTAAGGTTGGGCGGTACCAAGATTTTCATACCTTCATACAGTTACTGTACCATATGGTATTACCAACAGTGCACACAAGGAGCACTATTTCTTTCCAAATGCTATTTATTTTTTGCACAAAACAAATGTAGGCAGCAGGGACCTTGTTCCAGGAGGGGATTGATTGCCTTTGCTGTAACCAAGAAGCTTTATCTTGCAAGCTAGCTAGCTAAGTGGCAAGTGAGCAAACCAAATGCATAGCTAGACCCTTGATATGGAGATCATTTATTTTGGCACATCTTAGATAGTAAACTTATAGTTAGTTACAAGCAGTCACATCCTCAGACCCCCTCCCCAAATGTGTATTTTATTATAATGTTTCACAGTTTTGAAAACCAAACCATCCATATTTCAAAATACCCCAGTATATGGTATAAATGGAACACCGCCAAAGACAATTCTGTACTCTAATGTGCTCTACTGATTTTTCACTCATTGTTACCGATTTGATAACAAAGTGCCAAGTTTTAATCACTTAATAATTCAAACAAAATTGTAATCAGTAAAAAAACTAACTAATTGGTAGGTCTACCTTTATTTTTTACTTCTTTGAACTTTCCTAATCCTCCCTCCTCATGAGGGAGAGAAATTACAAAATATCTTTAAGCTATGTGAGTTTGTGGTAAGAGAATCACAAGACACTAGGCAATATTTCTTAAACTTGCAGAAGGCAAATTCCTGCTAAACTAAATATAAATGTTGATATTAGATGGCAGGTGCCTTTAATTCAACATTGCGTTTTGATGTATTTCTAATACCTTAAGACTTTTTGTATTAGATGTTTTTTAAAGACCCTTTTTCCATCTGTGTGACCAGAAATAAAAGCATTTGCTTATTCCTTAATTTTTGTATTTTAGTATGGAAATTGGTTGAACAATGTATCTATGCCTTAATATGCCAAAAATATTGAGACTCTTACCTTTCATTTGTAGCCATATTTGATATGTTCCTATAAACTTCACATGTTGCTCATGGGTCATTTTCCATGGAAATTACGTTATTCACTCCAATGTGCCATGCAAATGTTATTTTCATCTTCTCCTCACTAATCACTTTATCTTAGCGCTCTGCAAAGTTTAATGAATACACACTTCATGTTACATCAGGAAACAGCGGTTATTATCCATACAAATGTTCATACATGTGTAGCCTGCAGGCTACTTCCTCATAAATGCATACTGATAAATGGAGCCTGTAGCACTTCGTTCACAGCAGATATAGCCTTTTTGTTGGAGTGAATCAACAGGCCTAACAAACTATAATAAACCCAATCACATAATTCTCCACCTTTTGATCCAGAGTTTATTCATCAACTACAGCGATTCATCTTGCTTCCAATTGTAAAGTCAACAATTGTAGACCAACAATATACTGCACTACCAATCAAAAAGGCAGTAAGTGCTCATTTGGTCGAAAATGAGTTCATGCCATACATTTTTGCTACATTAAATACATGCTTAATCATGTGGATGTATCCTGCCTCTATTGCATTGTGTTTTGGAGAAAATGGGGGTCATGTTAGCAGTAACTGCATAAAGTTACTGTGAAACCAAGGTAAATAAAAGCCACTTTTCTCAGTTCCATGCTATGAGCAGTTACTGCCTTTTTGCTTGGTAGGGCAGTATACTAGTATAAATCCCAATGTCAGGAGCACATTCAAGGTCCATTTAGTAAAGGCAAAGAAGTCGTCACTACCACAACATACAAATAGCCAGTGTAGACCTGTGAGATTTTTTATTCAATCTATAATGTTCTCAAAATAGAGAATATTTTTCATTCAATGCTACCAAGCCATTAGGCTTATCACAAGACAGTGTTCTGCAGAGGATCCCTGCCACTTCAGTGCAGAGAGGTCTGAGGTCTGAAACCTGATCTGCCTGAGTGAGTTATGCAAGAGTCACCAAGGCTCTACGCTGACCTTTTTTGTGCACCCTTGTTGAAAAATGTATAGTGCCTTCAAAAAGAGCTTTCCACACCTGGAATGTGAAAGATTTGCCCATTATTATTGAAAAAATTATTCAAGCTCTGTCAAATTGGTTGTTGATCATTCCTAGACAACCATTTTCAGCTCTTGCCATAAGATTTTCCAGTAGATTTAAGTCAAAACTGTAAGTCGGCCACTCAGGAACATTCACTGTCTTCTTGGTAAGCAACTCCAGTGTAGATTTAGCCTTGTGTTTCAGGTTATTGTCCTGCTGAAAGGTGAATTAATCTCCCAGTGTCTGGTGAAAAGCAGACAACCAGCATTTCCTCTAGGATTCTGCCTGTGCTTAGCTCCATTCCATTTATTTTATACTGAAAAACTCCCCAGTCCTAAACAATGACAAGCATACCCATAACATGATGCAGTCACCACTATCAGGGCTTGACATTCACTTTTTTAGTAGGTCAGATTTGTACTTGTCCAAAATCTCCGGTCACTTGTCCCAACAACAACAACAAAAAAAGGTATGTAACTCCATGGGCCAAAAAGGTCACTGAAAATCGTGCTGTATGATGGTCAGGAACCACTTCACAAGGCTGCTGGTCTCTGATCCCATGTATTATATCTCCTGCCGTTGTGGCCTTGAGCAAGGCACTTAACCCCCTACAAAGTAAAATACTGCACTGATAGGCTACTGTACAAAATATTTGGAGAGCTACTGGGTATGCAGGCTTTTTATCCAACCCCGCTCAAACACACCAGAGTCAGCTTATCAAAGTCCTGTTGAGCAGCTGATTTTTTTTCTTCTACAATGCGCTTGTGTTCAAGCAGGGCTGGAGCAAAAGCCTGCACACCCAGTAGCTATCCTAATCTATTTCTCATGACTAGGCAAAGGCACAGCCATGGTTGGGCCTGGGAGGGGCATAGGCACACCCTCTTGGAAGCCAGGCCCACCCACTGGGGAGCTAGGCCCAACCAATCAGAATGAGTTTTCTCCCCACAAAAAGGTTTATTAAAGACAGAAATACACCTCAGCACTCCCTCAGACTATTTTGCAGGTGAAGAAGCCGGATGTGGAGATCCTGGGCTTGTGTGATTATAATTAGTCTGCGGTTGTTTGGCCGGTTGGATGTACTGCCAAATTCTAAAACAACGTTTGAGGCGGCTTATGAACAATTCTCTGGCAACAGCTCTGGTGGACATTCATGCAGTCAGCATGCCAATAGCAATCTCCCTCAAAACACAATACCACATATGTCTCAAGTTATGTGACAAAATGTGGTATGTGTGCACATTTTAAAGTGGCCTTTTATTGTTCCCAGCACAAAGTGCACCCGTGTAACGATCATGCTGTTTAATCAGCTTCTTGATATTCTACACCTGTCAAGTGGATGGATTATCTTGGCAAAGATGATATGCTTACTAACAGGGATATAAACAAATTTGTGCCAAGAAGTTGAGAGAAATTCCTTTTTTTTGTGTGTCTGGAACATTTCTGTGATCTTTTACTTCAAACATGGGACCAACACTTTACACATTGTGTTTAAACTTTTGTTCACTATGTATGTAAATGTTAAGATATATTCAGTGTTCAGGGGAGATCTTGACTGCATAGGAGTTACTTGTCAATTAGGCTATACAATTTTTGTTTTATTTATTTTGTCAGAATTACATGGACAGTAAAGAATAAAGGAGAACTTAGCCAATTTTGAGCGCTTGAGAGACGGTTTTACAACCGGAGTATGCAGCATTGGTTTCATCAACTGCGCACCCTGGTTATACACAAGTGCCTGTGGAAAGTTATTTTAGGCCATCGGACATGACAATGACTTTAATCCATGCTAATAGCTAAATAGTTAACTAGGGAGATAGCCAATTCAAAACATATTGTGTAGATTGGCTGGTTATCTTGTTAGTCTGTATATCATTATTTAACCTGCTGCGCAAGTCTCTCTCGCCCTGTCTCCTCTGGCAACAGCCCACACGTAGCTGATGCACACACCATGACGTTTCCAGGATTTTCATTGCTGACCAAAAAATTGCTATAACTGGGCAAATAACTCATTAGCAATTATTATCAACAAATGTGCAAACTCGGCTAGACTCGCTTTGATTGCAAAAACGCATCTCGCGACTGCATGATTGAAAGACCACTCATGCCTGTCAATGCAGGCCTACAATAATTACACTCCGATAGACTCTGCAGAGATTGGGAGGACAGTGAGCAAAACATCGCATCCAGATGACACTTCAATCCAATTATGATCCAATTATGATCGGAGTAGCCTAATTGTTTGATATTGTGATTTTTGCTAGAATTTTTATTACTTGTCCATTCGGACAACTTAAATCTATAATGGGCTCCCGAGTGGCAGAGCGGTCTAAGGCACAGCATCTCAGTGCTAGAGGCGTCACTACAGAACCTGGTAAACAATCTGCTTGTTCACCCTGTTTTTTTTTTTTTTTTTTACTTGCCTTGGGTAAGTGGACAAGCGTTAATGTTGAGACCTGACTATGCTTGAAAATATGGAGAATGGTACACAGTAATGTGTTATGTTTGAGGCAAATCCAATACAATACCTTGTATTCAGGACAAAAAGTGAATTGCTTTGCACATTTTTTGTTGTTGCAATATTACTTCAGTGCCTTGTTGCAAACAGGATACATGTTTTGGAATATTTTTATTCTGTACAGACTTCATTCTTTTCTCTCTGTCCGCTAGGTTAGTATTGTGGAGTAACTACAATGTTGTTGATCCATCCTCAGTGTTCTTCTATCACAGACAATATAACTGTTTTGAAGTCACCATTGGCCTCGTGGTGAAATCCCTGAGCGGTTTCCTAACTCTTTGGCGACAGAGTTAGGAAGGATGCCTGTATCTTTGTAGTGACTGGGTGTATTGATACACTACCCAAAGTGTAATTAATAACTTCACCATGATCAAAGGGATATTCACTGTCTGCTTTTTATATTTCTACCCTTTTACCAACAGGTGCCCTTCTTTGCGAGGCATTGGAAAACTTCCCTGGTCCTTGTGGTTGAATATGTGTTTGAAATTCACTGCTCAACTGAGGGACCTTACAGATAATTGTATGTGTTGTGTACAGAGATGAGGTTGTCATTGAAAAATCATGTTAAACATCATTATTGCACACAGAGTGAGTCCATGCACCTTATTTGACTTCTTATTTTTATGCCTGAACTTATTTAGGCTTGCCATAACAAAGGGGTTGAATACTTATTGACTCAAGACATTTCAGTTTTTCATTTTTAATTAATCTATAAAAATGTAGAAAAACATAATTCCACTTTCAAATTATGGGGTATTGTGTGTAGGCCAGTGACAAAAAATCTAAATGTAATACATTTTAAAATCAGGCTGTAACACAACAAAATGTGGGAAAAGTCAAGGGTTGTGAATACTTTCTGAAGGTACACACAAAGAAATGTAGGTATTATTTGAGCTAAAGCTAAAATGCTTCATTTCTATAGATGCACTGGTGCTCCTAAATAAAAATGTCAGGTCGCACAGCAGAATACTTAGGCGCATATGCAAGTAAAATGGTTCCACTCTACCCTGGTGACCTTACAGCACTCTCTATCTTCACTGTGCCTACTATCCACTCACTACAGTAAATCAGAGCCATAGCGGAGCTGCACTGCCTGCTGTCGTGAGAGCTTTTCCTCCCCCAGTAACTAGGCTATACTACAATAACGATTGTCACATTATGCTCTCAGAGCTGAGAATTAAAGAGACATCTAATAAAAAATAGCAAATCAATTACACAGCATTTAGCCAAAAACACAATAGAGAAACTAATATGTAGGACCCTACTTACCACAGTAGTAAGTCTGTTTTCACAACAAATATGTTTTGAAATGGTACAGTCCACCAGTCTCAGCACCTGCAAGACAAGCAGGAGGGTTAAAACTAAGCAGTCTTTAGGAAACTGATACTGCAGCACTACAAAATGCCTCTTTTGTATGTGAAAGGGTTATGAGACATGCTCCATGGTCTGTCTGGCGTACACTTGCCGATCTTCACTATATTTACAGTAGAGTATCGTTAGACCTGTTTAGCAAGCAGCATGCTTGATGCATTCATTCCAGGCCCAAGATTGTAAGTAAACAATGTTAACAACGCAATAACATAGATGGTAATGAGTTCCCCTTTAATCAAAGCTTTAAAAAGATCATCCCAACATAACATTCAGCCCATCCCTTTGTAATTTAGCCCATGTTCAATCCACCTCTCATTGATGCCCCTAAAGTAAGAGACAATGGCAGCAGTCAAACTTGGTCGATAGTAATCTACACATAAGCCTAGCAGCAACATTGTCATAAAAAAAATCATTATTTTTGGTATAAACTCACACACACACTTCCCCTTGACTGTACTTATATCAACGTACATCTGACTTCAGGTTGACATTTAGAAACCACTGAAGAGTAGTAGACAATCCTTTTCCCCTGTAGTGTGAAAGCATGAGAGGTATGTAGCCTAAAGCTTTCTGTTGAATGCTACATAATAAAACCTTCTGTAGTTCAAAGACAATGTTCGAAAAAGCACTTCTGATATTGTAAGACCAGAGTTTTTTCTGGATAAAAATGGGGCTTAGGTGGTGGGTGTGGCAGGGGCTTTGAAAATGGGCGCGGCTGGCCCGTTGGCGCAGCTGAATTTCTGAGAAAAAATTAGAGCCCCCACATCTTGCCGGTTTTGAGAAATTGTTACATTTTAAGCTCATTTGCTGCAATTCTAGAAATTTCTCCATGTTGCAGTTTTAAACCTAATTCTATGCATTTTGCCATGAATGATGCAATGTCATTTTTCTCAAACATAATGAGAATTAATACTGCTAGAATAATTTTTTTATTATTATTATTCTCCCTGCCTCCCTTTATTTTGGTGAATGATAGTTTTCAAAGATTATAAAAAAAGATATATAGGTCCATTATCTATTATTCATACCATATTCTGATTTTAGTTTATATGTTTTTGTCCCATCCAGAAAATGAATTTTTTTTTTTTATTGAAAAAGTCCCTGAAAAATCCCTGAAGACCTTAACAAACCGATGTTACACTAATCACCTTGTTTCAACGGTAGCAAAACAACAGTAACAAGGCCTAAACAAAAGTTTTTTTGCACATTGTGTCATGGCATTACAGATACTTTGATAGTAGGGCTGGGTATTGCCAGGCACCTCACAATACGATATTATCACGATACTTTGATCAGTCACAGAGAAATAAAAGTGCTGAAAACATGTTGGCTCACTATTTAAAAAGAAATGGAGAACAGACTATAGGATAAAAAAAATATCTGAGTTTTGGCGCAGGTACAGCAGACTAGCGCTATCTAATGCTATCCACAGTAGCAAAAAAATAATAATTCTATACTTGGAGTCAAATATCGATATATTATTGTCCCAAAATAATATTGCGATATGTAACTTTTGATTTTTCCCCCATCACTACTTGATGGCTATGGCAAAATGCCAATACTAGGATACTAGCCTATCACTTACTAAACTAAACTCCTGATAGTGTGGTTTCAATCTAGTAGATTATATATTTTACAAGCAGCACTGCTTTAAAGGGAAAATCCACAAAAAATATATATTGGGTATTTTTTTCATTAGTTGCGTCATCATGATGATGTGACCGGTGACACGTTGCTTCTTAAAAGTTCAATATCTTGAAAACTTGACTGCTGGCATGCAAAACATTTTAGGACTGTATCAACAGTGGACTAATGGAAAAAATACCAAAAGATAGTGTTTGAGTGGAGTTTCCCTTTAATCTATAGCATTTAGAGGCAGGTTTTTCAAGCAACACATTTAGCCCACTAATGACCTAAAGTTACAGTGATCATTGTGTGGGTGCAACAAGTCTGCCTTTTGCTATGAGGCACGCAGTTCATCACCAATAGCCTATAGCCCCGTTCATTACTCACTCACATTAAAACAACCTGCAACAGCTTTGATAGTACAAGCAGGCATTTATGAAAATGTTTGTTAACGCAAAGACTCAACATTAGAGATTTACCTCAGACATCAGCTAGTTTATAGAGGGAGGTTAGTGTGCTTACCATGTGCCCGAGTGTCATTCAGATATCTGACAGTAATCCCTCTTCAGTCTGAGGACAAAGAAGAAAAGAGATGCTGATTAAAATCAATGAATACGCGTTAGAAAACAAAGGCGATGGATCATTGGCACAGTGGTGGAAAAAGTACCCAATTCATACTTGAGTAAAAGTACAGATACCTTAATAGAAAGTTACTCAAGTAAAAGTGAAAGTCACCCAGTAAAATACTACTTGAGTAAAAGTATTTGGTTTCTAAATATACGTAAGTATCAAAAGTAAATGGAATTGGTTAAATATACTTAAGTACCAAAAGGAAAAGTATGAATCATTTCAAATTCCTTATATTAAGCAAAGTGGACGGCACCATTTTCTTGTTTTTAAAATGTACATATAGCCAGGGGTACACGCCAACACTCAGACATCATTTACATTTGTGTTTAGTAAGTCTGCCAGATCAGAGGCAGTAGGGATGACCATGGCTGAATTCTAAACACTTTAAATACACACCCTGTCCCCTCAGCCCTCAAATTAAGTGGACACTTCTGATGACGTCTGACGAGTATACACTTGCAGGGCATGGGGCGAGGGATTGCATGTCTACTTATATTAACTATATAATTATTAATATACGCCTACTGTATGATAGCTAGCAAATTAATTAGCTAACTGAAGTTAGCCTGCCTAGCTACTTCTGAAGAAGGAAAATGTTTTATTTCTACAATTTCCAAAAGCTAACCAAACAAAAACATAATTACTTTTATAAGACGTGTTTGTGCATTAGTAGCACAATTTCTAACTTATTTACATTCGTTTTTACTTACACTTGTATGTTGACTCCATATTGACATTGAGGTTTTAAGTTTTGGCGGACATTTCTTAGCGGATGTACAATCTTCGCAAATTGAATTATGGGGTGTTTCAGGCCCCGAAGTGAACATAATTGTACACTCGCAAACTCCATTAAAAAACGAGGGCTGAGGGGCTTACGTTGCAAACTTCCCTTGCTATGCTAATCACTTGAACCGACGACAAATATGGCCGTGGGGATTCCCCCAAGGGCATAAGACTGAGGGTTTAGGGCCGAGGGCTGTCTACTTTAAGTATGAAACGCAGCCCATGTGTTCTCTTGATAAGTACGTGAATTGGACCATTTTCCTGTCCTGCTAAGCACTCAACATGTAACGACTACTTTTGGGTGTCAGGGAAAATGTACGGAGTAAAAAGTACATTCTTTTGTTTAGGAATGTAGTGAGGTAAAAGTTGTCACAAATATAAATAGTAAAGTACAGATACCACAAAAAACTACTTAAGTAAAAATACCGTAAAGTATTACTTAAGTACTTTACACCCCTGCATTGGCATCATACGCAACCTTTAGTGTAAGGCTGGTTTGGACAATCAATTATAATCTTCAAGTCTGCTTCTCCATACTAATTCTGCAGACAACATCATAGCGAAACATTTGTTTGGCTAAATTACAGCCGTCAGATTTGTCTTTAACTATTAAGCCGTAGCAGGATGGTCCTTGATACCCAAATCAGCAAATAGCCTAGCCAGATTGAAAGGTGCTAAGAGAGGAGAGCCTCTTGCCCATTTGATGAGAGTCAACACAGTAGCCTATACACCAGGGATCACTTTTCATTAAAGATTTAAGAGACGTCGTAAGTCAGCGGTTGTCAAACTTTTTGACCCGCGACCCCCAAAAAACAGTGGTTCGAAGCTTGCGACCCCCGCGCACGTACATGCACGTACAATCGTTGTGCAAATGTAGTCTGTCATTACAGCCAAAAACGCAATGCATTTTCAAAACGCAAGGTACAGAACTAAACTGCATTTTACACCTGCATTTTTAGCTGAAAGTCATTCATGTTAGTAGCCAACATAAACTAGGGATATCATGTCACTTCTCTGGAGTCCAGAGCAAGCAGAATCATATGGCCTACCTGTATACAGCGGTGGTTGCAGGATCGGAGGGAATGCATGGTCTGTCTGCACTGCACGCTATCACTTTGAAGGGCTGCCTGCCCATATAATGCTTGTTGCCAACTGGGTAGCCCTTTTCTTCCTCACAAATACAATAATTAATTTGCCAGAATGTTACATCTTCATCCCATAATATTGAAGGCAGCGATGTTGCAGCTATCTTTAGACGTACAACCAGCAGGCACCCAAAGTAGGCCTAGCTGACATATGAACATGATCAATGAAATTGGGACTTAGCTTTTTACTGTTCTGGCAAATATGCCTCCGTATTAGATTTTTTTAAAGTATTTTATATGGATAATATAAATGTAGACCCACTCTGTTTTTGTGAGGCAAAACCACAGAATCTTAAGCGAGTCCTTTCTGGTCACTAATCTGATATATGTGCCCACCATTGAGCGCCTATGCTGATAACTGGTAATTAGTCAACAGTTTTTGTTTTTTTTACAATTTTGTGCAATACTCTAGGGCAGGGGTAGGCAACTAGATTTAGCCGCTGTACTTGGGGACAGATTTCCTAAATTATCCCCAAAAACGTTTTTGCTGAATTCCTGTTGATTAAAAAATATACACTGTATAATCACTCAATAGGCAAAGGTATATAATGTGCAAACGGCAGGCTACATGTAGACTATTAAAATATGGATGAAAATTATATACTTTTCCTATTCAGTTTCACACTCGTGACGCCCCAAAACCTTGACCCCCACTTTGACAACCACTGTTGTAAGCGATGGCCTATATGAGAAAGACCTAACAGCAAAGGAACTCCTCCTCCTTTCCTTCCCCCACTGTTATTGCAGCACATATCACATTCCATAGTAGAGTTTCTAAGATGGGGAAAGATAGGCTAGGATTACACTGGGAGTACAGATCCTGGAAATGCTTAGCCAGGCTACTTGGCTCAGCGCTGGAAGAACGAGATCCCACAGACCCAGCATGTCATTAAATGGCAGTTTAACATGTTTGCTAGCTTGCTGTATTTTCAAATGTTTTATTGTAGCCTACATTCTGCAATGAAGGCAATGTACAATGTGGGAATTATTGTATTGACCTTGGCCTATAGCCTAATTCCCTCATTCTAGAATCTAGACCTTTGCTCATCATTCACCTTGTGACCAAGAGTGAGACAGAGCTGTTTTCACAGCCCCAGCGAAACCTGCAGTGAACAGTTTAATTAGGCCATCCAAGACCAGAGAATGGTCCATGCCAAATCCCTGATAACTTTAGTTAGATTTAATAGATAGCCGTGCATGGAAAGCGACTCATTGTGCTCAGGTTTAGGCCGAAATCAAACAAATAAAGGTTATAAGGAACTTCCTTATTCCATTCCACTAGCACTTCATTAGCCAACCTTATTTTAATATTGTGAAAAAGAAAACCCAGTTAATATAGGCCTACTCCTAATTTATAACAGTCCTAAACTCAGTAACACACAAATCGGTTTCACATGTTTTCTCATATTAGATCAGACTTCTCATGAAGTTATGTACACCATCTAAAAGACCAGACAATGTAAACACAGCCTTTATCCCCAAGCAGGTCACTCTTAGCTTACTGCTACTTAAAAAAAGTAAATCTGCGTTTATCCTATTTGGCTGCAAACAAATGTTTTGAACATTGGCCTACATTTTATGTGCACACAAAAAAAGCTGCCTCCTCCTCCATTGATCGCTCTGCTTGACCAACACAATCATTCTTCCCAGCGTGTTTAACTATTCCAGTGAAAATCTTTAGAACCCATTAAGGGAAATGTGAGTGGAGTATTCACGTGACAGATGTATTTGGAATGTTACTCTTCCCTTAGCCAACACCCTAGTAATAGGCTTAGCCATTTGCACTGTTCAAACCTGTCTCAGTGATTCACGTATTGGCTAAATCCCTGCTTTGTGTGACTCTTCAAATGTAGTGCACTGTAATGTAGGCCTAGTCATGAATCTCAAATGTATGTTATACAAATAGTTTAGGCTACAGTTTGGGCAAACGGAGTGAAATATCAGTTGTGTCCAATATTTTCTGATACAACCAATGAATAAATTAACTTTCACAAATATCTAGACCACTTATGGCACCAGGCCAATTGATAACAAATCAAGTTTGGGCGTTTCTTAGTGTAAAAATCATACTTAACATCTGGATGTAAAAATATATATTTTTCACAAAATTGTTTAATTAAAACCTGTAAATAATTTGCCTAGATTAATTTCAGCAAATGTATTCTGCATGTGTAGATTGTAAACTGTGTCACAAAACTTCTTACTTACAGCACAGGAAAGATATGCCTTGGGATAAAAGGCATCCGCATGCTTCTCAGCCAAAACAGTTCGTAAGACTTTGTGCATATATTATGACAAGAATTTTATGAAGTTTTTGTCCATTTTGGACTTCAGTGAGGGTTTTTTCGGCTGTTCGGACACACAAACATTTTTCTACGGGCAAACTGATGTCCGGAGCCGAAGTCTACACCCCTTCGCCAGTGATTGGTCAACAGCAGGGATTCTTCAATAAAGTCTGTTGTCATTCAACGAGAGACGACTCATTTTCATGCACATTTTTCATTGCGAAATACTCCACCAAACATCTTAGTTAGATATAAAATTAATAACAGATTTCTTGAGTTATGTTAGATAAATTCGGACTATTTTGAGGAAGTGTTAACTGGCTACGGCTTCTCAAAACTTTTTACAAACGGCACTATTGCCACTTTTTCCTAATTTTTCAAGCAAATGTCTTTTAGGGAGTATGTGAGCACACTCGTTCGGTTCGTCTTGCCGACTTTGGCAAGCCACCAGCCGAACTGAAGCATGCTGATGCCTTTAGAGGCACTACTATAAAAGTGGTTGGGTGCTCTAGGCTCCGGGGCATTCAGAATGTTGAACTTGACTCTGGGGTCACAATACACACCATGTGACTAATGTCAACAGGGAGAGGAGAGGGGCTGCTGTTTGTATCCTTGGGCTCCCCAGAGGAAAAACAAACTGTAGAGCATTGGAAAAGTCCATAACACAGAGCCTGGCAGTGATTTATATTAGCCAGGGAAGAGTTAACTTCACATCTCTCTGTGTGTACACATTAGACCTTTTTGATTTATCCTAACCCCCAACCAGGCTTCATCATTCCTTCCAAGCTGAATCCCCTTCAGATTAGTGTGGAGAGGTCAGCATTATTACTATTAGGCCTAGACTAAGCCTCACTCCCTCAGATATGTCACTTGATTTCCCTCAATGGCTCAATACATTATTTTGGCTAAATAAGGCCAACCAACTGTCAGATAGCCTATTGGTGTAATCTTATGTTCAAGAAGACACTTAGAAAACGGTCACGCCTAACTGTAAAACGCAGGGCACAACTATCCAGGTTTCCCACAAGTTTGTCCAACTTGGAAGCTCACATGAATTGTTATGGACATTGTAAATGCGTAGTTATGATGATTCCAGGAGCTTGGCGTATCAGGGAGTTTCATCAGTAGTCCCAAGTTTCCAATAGCACACAATAAGACCAAGCCTGAAGATCATAATTCTGACTGTATTTCAATTTGTAAATGACTATCTCTGACAATATGTGCCATTTAAATTAAATATGGGTTGGTATGGGAACTAATAACATATTATTTAATATTGATGTCTTGTTCTGTCATTATCCTGGCAATCTAGCTATGAAACAAAGAACTGCTGCTGTAGAACTGAAATTCACTCATCCTTCCCATCCCCCACATGTTCCTTCAGTCTACTGTCAAGCACCAGTTACATAACTGTGCTACTCCACCACTAGCTACATAAGAGGGGGGTGAGACATTGATTAAGCGAAACGTTTCCATAGCAAATACAATAAACTTCATGTCTATATGAAATATGAATATATACATATTGTGTGTAAATCAGCTAACTAACTTGGCTAGTATTGGGTTATAACCTTTGTTCTATTGTTATTATCATAGATCATTTCACTTATTGAATATTCCCATAATATAATACAGCAGTGGTCAGACTGCACTATTCAGGTCAATATATTTTTAAACAGGAGCTAGGCTTAACCTACAAAATGTCAATTAAAGACAAATTCTTAGGTTAAGCAATACAGCAGGAAAATCATATGTGTAGCCTATGTAGCTGGCTAGATAACTACATAACCTCACTAATGATTTCCTGGATTTCAACTAGGCTATACTGTAAGGAAGTTGAGCTAGAGTAGTCTGGCTTTGACTCTGGGTTCCCCTCCCCCACACTCATGGGTTACATTACTGAATTGTCAATAAGCTCTGATTTTGTTCCTTTATTACATAGAAGTTAACATATGGCTAAATACATCCTTCCACATCCCTTTATGTAGTTAGCAACAGTTAATGGTTGTTAACGTTAGCATGTTTATATGTGTCTAGCTATGTATCACAACAAACCTTGCACATCACACCTAGATTTGTGGCCACAAATCTGCGTTTTCAACCGCTCAGATGGTCAAAGTGTTCTAATGGTTTATCTAAAATACTTGGCAGTGATTATCATACATGTAAAAACTGGCTAGTAAACAAGCAACCTTACAAACTGTGAAGTTGTAGGTAGGAACAGGAAACAAGCTGCTAGTCACCACACGCGCGCACACACACACATACATACACACACACACATTCTTTCGCGCGCACACAGGCTGACGCTGCCCATCCCCCACCTTGTTGAAATTACCAAAATAAACATTGGTGACAGTGAAATAATTGACGATAACGACCAACAAACAATAGTGTACAATGAATACGTCTCGTAGTATATTTTGTATTACATATACTCACGAGAAAAGCCAAGAAAACACTTACTTAAACTGTCCAGATCACACAACGGGTGCCTTTTCTGCTGTGCTCCTTATATGGAATCTCTTCCTCCACCGCTATTTTCTAAAATATAGTCACAATAAATCGTTATAAATCTACTCCGAGATTGCGGCTTGGTAGTTAAAATCCCAAATGAGCGATGTGTTTTGATTACATAAGTGTAGCATTTGATAAATCCTTAAAAAAATTAGATTGAAAAGCAATTGGGGTACATTGTAAGGTTGCTTGCTTGTGGAGAAAGAGCCAAACGGTTCAGAACCAGCCAACGGCTTCAGATACAGAAACACTGAGGAGGTGACTCTCCAGGCAAAAATGAGGCAGGCCTAGGCAATTCTCTGCAGTTATGTAGAAACTGTATGAAGGACACAAAAATATTGAAATGGGTGTCGCAGTATAAAATAGTGTTTCATGTACCTATATAACTTAGCTAGTGTTGTTGAAATAGTATTTGTATAAAATACACATGTAGAGCAGTACACACATTTTTATTTTGGAGAAGTCTCAAGATGCAGAAATCTAAATAAAAAAGTAAATCTAAATCTAAATCATAACTTATCACATAATAATACTAGCCTGAAGTGGCTGATGTTGCACATATGGAATGTTCAAACTTCTGCCGTGAGTTCAGTTTGATTCAACGTTTGGTACGTTGCGTGACGTACCAAAACAGTGTGCGCTGTTCTTCAACAGCCTTTGGGGTACTTTTTCTCACGTTTGGTGGGTGTGGAGAGGTGTGGCCTGACCAATATGGGTGTGACATTTGAAATCGCAAAACTTGTGCGGCACACCATATGGCAATCTCCCACCTGGGCCACCATAATCACAATGTTTTTCAACTGGTCATTCAGCACTGTACCGTTTTCGTTGAATTCAACGTTACACCGTTCTGTTGTACTGAACAGAACCCAACTGTTTTGTCAGGCTAAACAGCTAGCTAGTTAAGCTAGCTACTAAGTCTAGTTGTTTTCACATGTCAAAATAAACATGTGGATCGTCTTGTTCACTGGTGGCATGGTTCCTACGACTGGGAGCAAACCTATTTTTAGAAATTAAAGTTGACAGATTTCCCAAAGAAGCAGCCCAGCGGAAGGCATTGCCTGCATGGATAGGCCTAAACTGCAGTAAAATGAGGTGGCATGTGACTGCCAGGATGATGTAGCACACTGGTATGTTGTTTAGTTAGCTAGCTATCACGTTAACCATCTATTCTAGGCAGCTAGATGGCTGTCTATCATATTCCCATCTATCTAAAATGTTTGTTTTTTATGAGTTTGACCTGTTACAAACAAGATGTTCCAGCCCTAGCCCCACAGAGAAAACACAATAGGAATGAAATATCCAATGTTGAGAATAATGAAGCCTGTCCTTGTCTAATTAATCTGGTTGTAATAACGTATAAATAACAATCAATAGTCCTAACCATTGGTCATAGTAATGCTGTGAGAACAGGATTTCTGTTAGATTGTGACATTGGTGGGCCCATACTTGCTACAGGACTACATGGTGTTGCAGAGTTTACTGTTGTTTGTACTGTAAAGCCGGAAGCAGCGAATGCTGTCACCAACTAAAACATGACAGGTTAAGGAAAAATGGCAGACCAATAAAAACATCAATTGTTTCTCTAACAAATGACAGGCAACACCATGACACTGTTCAATTTGCCCAGAACTTTAGGTTTCAGGGCAGGTGATGTCACTTGCACGATCCCCACTACTAGTGCACACACAGCTAACTAGCTAACGATTCCACATTGGCTACACTCAACCCCAGCAGTAGCCTGACCGAATAGATTCCATCCCTAGCTTGAGCCCAGGATCCCATCCCTAGTTTGAGCCCAGGTCGGGATAGTGAAAGGATACTTGTAAAAAAAAAAAAAAAAGAAGAATACTTTATAAAAAAATAAAAGGATACTCTGTTAAACCTGTACAAACAACAGAGTCTTCCTGTTTCACAATCGGCTCACATAACTCTCATTGGTTGAAAAAATGAATAATATTACAATACTTCATATCCCCGCCACCAATGCTTTTGTTTTGTATTATAATACTGCAAGGTAAGAGAGTAGGCCTAATACTAAGCATGAGGAAAATCAACATCTTTAAATGATTAGCCCAATTAAGCTAAATTGTAATTATTTCGCCACTATGGCTTATTTATTGCCTTACCTCCCTAATCTTACTACATTTGCACACACTGTATATAGATTTTTCTATTGTGTTATTGACTGTATGTTTGTTTATCCCATGTGTAACTCTGTGTTGTTTGTGTCACACTGCTTTGCTTTATCTTGGCCAGGTCACAGTTGAAAATGAGAACTTGTTCTCAACTAGCCTACCTGGTTAAATAAAGGTGAAATAAAAATAAAAAAATAAAATAAATAAAGCTTTCATGTCACACATGAAACCCTACAGGTTTAGGTAAGGGGGATATTCAAATGTATTTTTTGCTTTGTAGGTTGGAATTACAAAGACACATTTTATTATTGGGTGAATAGGCCAGTGAGGAGAGGATAACTGAGGGTAGAGAGTAGAGACAGGATAAGAGAGTCTCTGGAAACAAGGCGGGGGAGTGATGAGAGGCAGAGTAGAGTCCAAAGCTCCTCTGGGCAGAGGGCTGCCAGTGTAATGGCCATTACCGAACACACCAGGGAAAGACAAGTGAACAGTGGAGGGGGGAAGAGGGGCAGGAGGAGGGCTGTTATTTTCAGGTATCTTACCCCTCGCTGTGATCTCAGGAGAAGACTATAGCAATAGTCTTCAGGAATCCATGGCCATATCGTGATGTGTGAAATACTGTATGATAGTACCTGTTATGTTGCATAAAGTATAATAAACAAAGACACAATTTATAGTCCAATACTTACACCTGCTTGGGGAAGGGGGGATTGGTGGGCAAGTGTTTAAATTGTGCAGTATTTAGCAATCATACTAAGAGTCTGGTAGCTGCCGTTGTTGTGATCTGTGTGCTGCATGAACGGATTTGCATGTGTGTGTGTGTGTGTGTGTGTGTGTGTGTGTGTGTGTGTGTGTGTGTGTGTGTGTGTGTGTGTGTGTGTGTGTGTGTGTGTGTGTGTGTGTGTGTGTGTGTGTGTGTGTGTGTGTGTGTGTGTGTGTGTGTGAGAGACAGAGAGAGCGAGACCAACGTATAGTGTCAGTGAGAGGGAGAGAGAGAAAGACTTCAACTTTTCTCTTTCTACTAATGAGGTTTCAGTGACCAGCTCAATAGATGTAGCCCCTAGGAGGTCTCCACACCGTTGCATGACACTGGCCATCTGAACAGCATAGCTAGTAGAGATACCCATTGCCGTTAAACCCTGACAATGCCAGCCATTGATGACATCGCAACCTCAAGCCTCCTCCCCCACTGCCAGGGAGACATTGCTTCCTTTTCAAATTAGGTTATCTCTGCCTATCAATTCTGTGTGATGGTACAGAATTTGAATTTGAAATGTCCGTGGTGTCTAAATCTGTCTGTACATAACGGAAGGAAATGATCTTTATTGGGCAAGTACATTTCATTTTCTGCATCAGAAATAGGGATGTGAGCATTACCGGGTTCTAGCAAATAATTATTTTTTGTAATATTTCTTTATAAAGGCTCAGTAATGCAGATACTGCAATATGGTATAATTTGAGTGTAAGCTAAATCATTAAAGATTGAAACTCCTGCTGTAGGTAAATGAATAAATTATTCAGGAGCACAACCAAGTACTGCTTGAGATGGTATACTTTGCTTCCAGTCAATATGTGTGGAGCCTGGGCCGTTCTGGTTCTGAATCGATCCAAACCTCTGCTCATTAACATTTACAAATGAGAAATCTAACTCAAACAATTAACTGTCCTCCAGAGAGAAGACACAATAAACAAAATGTTAGTGTAGAAGGGAGAAGCTGCCCTTTATTTGAAACCAAAATATTACAAGTTGGTAATCATTTATACAATTTGCATGTAAACCGTCCTGTGAGATCCATATTTATCTATAGTCATTTATGTTCATTATACATGAACAAATGGGTTGTCTTTTTAAAGATAAACCAGTTTTATTTGTTTGCAGGTTATTAAATACAGTTTTAACATACAACTCACCATCAGTGTAAGGGAGTTAGAAATATCCCAATATTTAAACATTGTGTATATGTACATCTCATTTAGACTATGAATACAATCCCAAATCAGATAAAGTATTTATAAAGACACCACAACAATGTAAATCAAATATTGTACACAGAATATTTTTTCCTGTGTGCTGAGGGGTGGTGGGAGAGAGAAGTGTGTGTGATCGTCCAACTCCTCCCTCGCTCTTACTCCCCCATGCAGTCTGTCTCAGGAATCAGGACTGTGGTTTTGGCAGCAATGGAGAGGCATTTATTTTAGAACATGTTACATAATGTGTAATTGAGTATTTTCCCCATTTTAATACATCTGCACCTTTGCATTCAGCACCATTTTTGTGAATTCTACCCTCTGTTCTACCAGAGGTTGTATTGTGGTATCCATTTCAGCATTACTCTCAATTATCTTTGTCATGATGTTCCACTTTGTCCATAATGGCAGACTCTGCTCCTAGCTATTCTCATTTAGTTCTCATCAGAATACAGGGAAGAGATTATTGTAAACTATTGAAAAGCTGTGCAGTTACTGGGAGATTATGTCTGCGGAAAGGAGACTGCAGGATCCCACCCATCCCCCACATTCGCTTGTAAACCCACTTTTGCCTGGCTGGTCACTGACTGCAATAGATAGATTCCACTCCACCCCCTATCCTTTGCTCAGTCATTCAGACTTGGAGAGTCAATAACAAGCTGACATCATCATTGGTTTGTACATTACACTGCTACTTTCATTCTACCCACAATATCCTAAGATAGGAGCATTAAGGTTTGAGATTCATGCCAAATAAGAGGATGTTATGGAAAATGGTGGAACTAGATCAGAAAGGCACTGTTGGGGGTAGGGTAATGTTCCATTGGGCCTCAGCCTTCTGTGACATTGAGCTAACTATATGTGGAAATATTACATAGTAGCGTACAGAGAGTGTCTCTAGGATGGATGCTATTTCTGGGGCAAGAGTGTTTCACACATGAAGGCAAGCCTTGGCAATCAATACTGATATCTAGAAAAATAAGAATATGCTTGGAACATAATTGGACACAGTGAATAGCGCCAGTCCTCGAGGCAGAACAGTTTATCATACAAAAAAGGCTGTTCTTGACTTGAGCAGGAGCTCACTGGAGCTGAGTACCGGCACTAAAATGTTCTACTGCTTGAGCTCCTGTTTCTCTTATAGAATAATTAGCATGAAACTATTATGGAGCTCCTGCTCCAATATAAACAGTACCGGCACCCAAAATGAGTACCGGTACCTATTTCAGTCCAAGTCAAGCACTGCAAAAAGGTGACTATGCCACACAGAAACACCGCTACATTTTAGTTTGAAGATGCTCTATTTTAATTATTTCAATCCACTGTCACTTAACAAGGCTGAGAGCCATCCACTCTCATAGAGTGTGGTCCATGTTAAACCCCCAATGCAGTACAAGGTAGAGGAGACACATGGTCAACAGAATTCAAATCAATTAGCCACAGTGGGGCTCTGCATTCCATCCCTCCCCATTGTTTGTTTTTTTATCCAACTGCACACGGAGGAATTTCATCCCTTCGACTCTAGTGGAGCTGGGAAAAGCTATATAAAGTGGCCCCAGCAAAGACTCTCCAGAACACCTGTTTAAGGGTATGCTTAATCCCTGTCTATTGGAGGCAGTAGAGGGATTATTATTCTCTCAAAATGTAACTATTAAATTGGAGATACTGTGGTCTTCCACATCTCTTTGATCTCTCTTTATAAATGCTCTTTGGCAAGTATTGTGCATAAATACAGTTGAAGTCGGAAGTTTACATACACCTTAGCCAAATATATATAAACTCAGTTTTTCACAATTCCTGACATTTAATCGTAGTAAAAATTCCCTGCCTTAGGCCAGTTTGGATCACCACTTTATTTTAAGAATGTGAAATGTCAGAATAATAGTAGAGTGAATTATTAATTTCAGCTTTTATTTCTTTCATCACATTCCCAGTGAGTCAGACGTTTACATATACTCAATTAGTATTTGGTAGCATGGCCATTAAATTGTTTAACTTGGGTCAAATGTTTTGGGTAGCCTTCCACAAGCTTCCCACAATAAGTTGGGTGAATTTTGGCCCATTCCTCCTGACAGAGCTGGTGTAACTGAGTCTGGTTTGTATGCCTCCTTGCTCGCACACGCTTTTTCAGTTCTGCCCACTCATTTTCTATAGGATTGAGGTCAGGTTTGTGATGGCCACTCCAATACCTTGACTTTAAGCTATTTTGCCACAACTTTGGAAGTATGCTTGGGGTCATTGTCCATTTGGAAGACCCATTTGTGACCAAGCTTTAACTTCCTGACTGATGTCTTGAGATGTTGCTTCAATATCTCCACATCATTTTCCTCCCTCATCATGCTATCTATTTTGTGAAGTGCACCAGTCCTTCCTGCAGCAAAGCACCCCCACAACATGATGCTGCCACCCCCGTGCTTCACGGTTGGGATGGTGATCTTCGGCTTGCAAGCCTCCCCCTTTTTCCTCCAAACATAACGATGGTCATTATGGCCAAACAGTTTTTGTTTCATCAGACCAGAGGACATTTCTCTAAAAGTACAATCTTTGTCCCAATATGCAGTTGCAAACCGTAGTCTGGCTTTTTATGATAGTTTTGGAGCTGTGGCTTCTTCCTTGCTGAGTGGCCTTTCAGGTTATGTCGATATAGGACTCGTTTTATTGTGTATATAGGTACTATTGTACCTGTCTCCTCCAGCATCTTCACAAGGTCCTTTGCTGTTGTTCTGGGATTGATTTGCACTTTTCGCACCAAAGTACATTCATCTCTAGGAGACAGAATGTGTCTCCTTCCTGAGCAGTATGACGGCTGCATGGTCCCATGGTGTTTATACTTGCGTTGTTTGTACAGATGAACGTGGTGCCTTCAGGCATTTGGAAATTGCTCCCAAGGATGAACCAGACTTGTGGAGGTCTACAATTCTTTTTCTGAGGTCTTGGCTGATTTCTTTTGATTTTCCCATGATGTTAAGCAAAGAGGCACTGAATTTGAAGGTAGGCCTTGAAATACATCCACAGGTACACCTCTAATTGACTCAAATGATGTAAATTAGCCTATCAGAACTTCTAAAGCCATGGCATCATTTTCTGGAATTTCCCAAGCTGTTTAAAGGCACAGTCGACTTCGTGTATGTAAACTTCTGACCCACTGGAATTGTGATACAGTGAATTATAAGTGAAATAATCTGTCTGTAAACAATTGTTGTAAAAATTACTTGTGTCATGCAGAAAGTAGATGTCCTAACCGACTTGCCAAAACTATTGTTTGTTAACTAGAAATGTGTGGAGCGGTAGAAAAACGAGTTTTTCCAACCTAAGTGTATGTAAACTTCCGACTTCAACTGTGTATATGTGATAAGGGTGAGAGGTTGATAATGGCCATGACTGGGAAGAGGGAGGTTTTTACAGGTTTTTGTCCAGGAGTAATGTAATCAGGTAGTCTGCTTAGAAAATAACAGTCCTCCTGGAAATTTGGACAGCATTATTAAACTGCCTCCACCTGTGTCACGTTCCTGACCTGTTTTCCATTGTTTTTGTATGTGTTTAGTTGGTCAGGGCGTGAGTTGGGGTGGGCATTCTATGTTATGTTTCTATGTTGGGTTTAATGTGTTGCCTGATATGGTTCTCAATTAGAGGCAGGTGTTTGACGTTTCCTCTGATTGAGAACCATATTTAGGTAGGCTGTTCTCCCTGTTTGTTTGTGGGTGATTGTCTTCTGTGTCTGTGTATGTCGCACCACACGGGACTGTTTTGTTTTTTTCGTGTATGTAGTCTGTTCCTGTTCGTGCGTTCTTCGTGTTATTATGTAAGTTCGTTTGTTCAGGTCTGTTGACTTCGTTTATTGTTTTGTTGTTTGCTCAAGTATATTTTCGTTTTCGTTATTATTATTAAAATCATCATGTATTCCACCTACGCTGCATTTTGGTCCAATCCTTCTCGCCTCTCCTCATCCGAGGAGGAGGAAAAATATGACAATCGTAACAACCTGAGCATTATCGTATAACCTTGTCTTGATATAATCTGAAACTGTGTGCCATGGCTTTTTCACAGCACTGCCAGGCTCCCTACATCGAGCATTATTGTTTTAATCTGCAACAGTGAGCAAATTAATTTCAGATGGCTATTATTTTGTTCTTAACAATACGTTTCAATTTTCTTGACCAAACATCATGTCCCACCTGCTCCCGCTCTTCCCCCCTGGCGCTCGAGGATGTCAGGCTCCCTAGCATTACGCACTCCTGCCACCATCATTACGCACACCTGCTTCCCTCGTCATGCGCATCAGTGATCATTTGTACTCACCTGGACTCAATCACCTGTTATTTCCTTCCCTATATCTGTCTGTCCCTCAGCTCTGTTCCCCGCTTCCGCATTAACGTTTGTATGTTGTTTTGTTCCCGTGTGCTAACGCTGTTTCTGTCTTGTTCCTTGTCTGTTCCTCATTAAATGTTTGACTCCCCGTACCTGCTTCTCGACTCCAGCATCGGTTCTTACACATGAGGGCATTGTCCCTTGTAACGAGGGGAACTGTATGGTGGAAAATTATCCTACTGAATACATCTTGATTCATACAGTAAAAAGCAAAACACTAAGATTGTGCTCATGGAAGGCTGATTCCAGGAAAACAATACACATGTGAGTGTGTATAGAAATGCTACTTCTCCTGGGATCAATGTAGTGCCTATGTTTACACTTTAGTACCACCGGCTTCAGTAACATCATAATTGCCTTGACAAAGACGTAAGATGCAGTCTTCGGGTAGGTACAGTAAATCATGCCATATATGACAATCAAATAATAAGCATTCCGTGTATAGTTTGTTGCTGTGAAGGCAAAGAATTTAGTTTTCTGACAGTAGCCTAATCAGTGCCACTATTAGAATGAACCATATATAAATATGTTACCCCAGATTATGCATCACAGGCTGTATCAAGACCATCTCAGGCTGTGTCTAACACTGACATTACTAAAGGGTTTCCCAAACTCGGTCCTCGGGACTCCAAGGTGTGCACGTTTAGTTTTTTGCCCTAGCACTACACAGCTAATTCAAATAATCAACTCATCATTGAGCTTTGATAATTTGAATCAGCTGTGTAGTGTTAGGGCAAAAACCAAAATGTGCGCCCCTTTGGGAAACGCTTCACTACTATAATGCATGAACAAGAACTGTCATTGTGTGCCAAGTAAGTCATTTAAGGGGGTGTCTTGTAATAAGACAAGGGGAAGATAAACAACAAAACAAGCATCAAGGACATTCAGTATAAGGGTTTCCATAAGCCGGTAATAGCTGTCTTTTGGCCGATATTTTTTAAAAAGCCGATAAATAAAATTGCGAAATAATGATTTTTAGCCTATTCATTGATGGAAGTACCAGTTGATTTAAATGTATTTGACCGGTCATGCTTATCGGTCTGTAGGTTAATTTCCCATAATTTATTGGAATTAAATTGGCACGTGTATATTCGTTATGTATCTTATTTATCACACGCCACAGCATACAAATACAAAGCCTTTGAGCGGAAAATCAGCTCTTTGAACAGCTCTTTCGTTGCTGCTTGAGTGAAACGGGCTTTTATAAGCCCAATCATTGTGCAACAATTTTAAATGCAATCGCGTGTTGAAAACAGTTTTGACGGTCACAATTAAGTACAAAATAAACTATTTTTATTTCTCATTGAAGCACCATTCCCATTTGCAATTCAATTGCATAGGCAACGCCATTGAAACCAGGAGCCTATTTCTCGCATGTTCTATTCGTTTTCAAATCAACTTAATATCATTGTAAAGTAGCCAAAGGCACAATCATAGGCATATTAGCAACCCATGCTAGTTGTTGCATCTTTATATGTTTCCTCTCTTAAAATTTCTAACAGATATTTTCGTCTCTGTCACATGAAACCGCTTGAATGTGTGGTGCGCTTTTGACAATAGTGTTTTCCCGCTAATTACATGTAGCCTACTGACTTGTGCTCATTGCTGCAATTATAATGTGAGGAAATAGTAATTGATCAATATATTGAGCTAAATGTTTTGATCTATTGCATCAGCCTCATTGCTTTATTTTTTTTAATGTAGCGTAGTGTTTGTATGAATTTGGCATCTATGATGCCACAACTGTCCCAGAGCCTGTTTGGAATAAGCTATTTCTTTCTTGACAAGCTGACCATTAGAACAGGTCAACTTTTCTACTCTGGGGTATAGTAGATTGACATAAGCTAGTGATTTTGCTGTTCATTACTCATCTTGTTGGCTGAAGAAAAGTAAATGTGGACAGTTATTCTAACATCTTCAAAGTGTGCATCAGAATTTGTTAAGAAGGACGCAAGTCATTGCATCCAGGACTTGCATGTTCTGTTAAGATGAATTGCCATAATCTAAAAGTGATTTCTGTAATTCTCAGCACAATCGGTGGACGCCCTAATCAGGTCATGCACCCAATGCATATGGGTCTGGTAAATTTCTGAAATGTACAGTGAATCAAATGTCCACCGCCAAATTTCCTAACAGAAACCCTGATATGCATGTATGTATGTATGTATGTATGTATGTATGTATGTATGTGTGTGTGTGTGTGTGTGTGTGTGTGTGTGTGTGTGTGTGTGTGTGTGTGTGTGTGTGTGTGTGTGTGTGTGTGTGTGTGTGTGTGTGTGTGTGTGTGTGTGTGTGTGTGTGTGTGTGTGTGTGTGTGTGTGTGTGTGTGTGTGTGTATCTGAGTGTGAGAGTATTGACTGGGATGGTACAGGTCAGGGATTTCTCACATCACCTTCGTTTTTCCATGCAAAACATTAGTCCCATGTAGGTCAGAGGGTCATTTCCCCGCCGTGGCTCTGGATTGGGATTGGATAATGATGACTGAAAGAGTGTGTGGTTGGCTGGGGATAGATAATGAGAATTCAGAGGAAGAGAGTGGTTGGCTCAACATTCTGCCAGACAAGTGAGTAATGAGGTGAACCAGCCTCTAGACTGGAGAAAAACTTACACACAAACACAAGTAAACACTCAAACAATACACAAGTGGGATAAACACGATTATCTAATACACAGCAGCAGAGTAATAAACCCTACAGAAAAAAAACACTGCCAAACTCATAGAAACACACACGTAACACAAACACAGAATTTAGAAAATTACAAATTCAACCCTGAGTTCTTTATTTGACAGCCATTTATATGGTGTTGAGCGTGCTGAGTGAGCAATATTAAGGTCATTTCATGGTTGGCCAATCGTGTCACGCCCTGGCCTTAGTATTCTTTGTTTTCTTTATTATTTTTAGTTAGGTCAGGGTGTGACATGGGTAATGTTTGTGTTTTGTCGGTTTTGGGTGATTATATGGTAAAGGGGGTGTTGGGTGTAGTGTATGGGTTTGTGTTGAGTGTATGTGTCTAGCTGTGTCTATGTTGGATGTAGTTGTCTAGGGAAGTCTATGGTTGCCTGAATGGGTTCCCAATTAGAGACAGCTGATTTCTGTTGTCTCTGATTGGGAGCCATATTTAAGGTAACCATAGGCTTTCGTTTGATGTGGGTAATTGTCTATGTTATACGTTTGTAGCATGTATGTGCACTACGTTCATAGCTTCACGGTCGTTTGTTTGTTTTGTAATAGTGTTTTTGTTTTCGGTTCTCCTTCTTCATAATAAAAAGGAAGATGGCTTATTTTCCTAATGCTGCGTTTTGGTCCGTCAATCCTCCACACGATCGTGACAAATCGAGACAAATTGCTGTATGCATTCTTTAGTGTGGTGGCAGGAGAAACACCCTTTGATAAATAGAAGCTACTATGTGTTCAAGAGAAATTAAGCAGAGAGAGTAGAAATTATATTCACACTGTAGAGCAAAAACTTTGGCGACTGAGAAAAACACCAACTAAAAGGATCCGGTCAACACACTTTAGCATCAACACGTTACATCAAATACCCTGTGAGACCGATGATAGCTCAGTTACATGAAGATTGTTCTAGACATCAGTCCTTGAGTGCAATCAGCGGTGGCTCAGTTTATCAAACTAAGTCTACCCAGATGGTATATTGCATTGGCCTAGTTTAACATTGCTGAAAGCATTTAAGCTCCCATTTGGCGTCACAATTTAATATTGTGATGTGGATGTTTTTATTCCTAGAATAAAGAGATGACTGTCATGTGCCTGTGACTAAGAAACATGGCAACTAGAGGAGAAGGGCTAGAGAGAGAGAGAGAGAGAGGGTGGAAGAGAGAAAAATACTTATTACTCACAAATGACTTATGAAAGGCCCAGTTCAGTCAAAGTGATTTTCCAGTGTTATATAGAAATTATTTCCACACTATGAGGTTGGAATAATACTGAGAAATTGTGAAAATTATGATAATGCCCTTTTAATTTAAGAGCTGTTTGAATGGAGTGCCTGAAATTTCTGTCTGTTTTGGTGTGTTGGAGTTTTGGCATCACCAGGCGGTAAATTAATGGATCAAAAAGAAAGAGTTCCAAACTTTTCTGCCAATAACAGATCGTTTTCCACTCCCCACTCTGAAACAGCCCTAGCAACATTTTTGCTTGAGAAATTGCTTTTTGCTAAGAAGCTATATATTTTTCTTGTTGACCATTTTAATTTAAAACAATCACAGTAAGGTAATTCATTGTTACCCAAAGTATTTTATATTGAGATAAAAACAGCTGTATTGGACCTTTAAACTGTCACGTGTGCTCCCTCTCCGGCCTCTAGGGTCACCAGGCTGCTCGTTATGGCGCACCACTGTCACCATCGTTACGCGCACCTGCGCATCATCAGACTCACCTGGACTCCATCACCTCCCTGATTACCTTCCCTATATATGTCACTCCCTTTGGATCCTTCCCTAGGTGTTATTGTTTCTGTTCCTAGGTCATGTCTGTGTGTTGTTTGTCACGTGTTGGTTGTTTGTCACGTGTGTCACGTGTTGGTTTCATTTATTTATTAAAACACTCCCTCCCTGCACTTGCTTCCCGACTCTCAGCACACATCGTTACATAAACATGCATTTGTGGTCTAAGGACTGGGATTCCCATCAATAACACTGTCTCATAGCATAAGGGATAGCTGAAAACAATTCCAAAAGATAAACATGCATACAGGCTGAGGAAGAACTGTAGCTCTAAACCACTTGGAACATTTGTCAGAGAGCAACACTTCATAAACATCTTCAAGGAAGGCAACACCCGACTCTTAAATTCTTTATTTACTGATGTTCTTTCATTAGTAAGCATTACTGTATGTTGAAACAAAGAAGCATGGACTTTCTGCTTTATATCAAGCAGAGATAAAACTGGCAGGATGGTCTGTGTTGAGGAGGCAGACACCATCATTTGGGCTGTGGCATTTACATGTCTCTTCCACTGCACGTGTCCCACTATGACACATCACCCACTGCAATGATCACCATTGTCATGACATGGCCCTTTCTGGGTATAGATCGTGGCATCCCTCTCGCTCTCTCTCCTACACCCAAGTTCTGTTATCTCAGGTCGTAAATTCCTGGAGGAGACCCTCTCCTCCTGGCCATGCAGTTTAGAGAGAGATAGTTTCACAGTAGAACAAAGGAACTTCTTCTACATCACAGAACTTGAGAACTGAACAATATCCATGTTTTGGAGAATGTGTAAACGGTCGTTGGAGAATCCAGCTACGACCCGGTCCGTTTTGTTTCATGTTTGTGACCTCATGAAAAACAATACAGCCACACTACCATAACTCTGTTTGTACAGGTGCCTCCATTATGAGGTTTGCGTCTAATTATTGTATAAAATGAATGAGTAAAGATGAAACTATTTGTGAAATGATGTAATGCTATGTTATGCCTGTTCCCACCTATGTTTGTGGGTGGTTGTTTTCTGTTTTGTGGGTTCACCTTACAGGACTGTTCGTTTATCGTTTTTGTTGTTTTGTCAAGTGTTTCATATTTTAATTAAAATAATGAACACTTACCACGCTGCACCTTGGTCCTCCTCTCCTTCTCCAGACGACGATCATGACAAAGACGAATTGATCAGATATTAAAATATCTGAAGAGTTATATTAGGAAAATTATAACTTTGTAATCTGAAGATTTTCCTTGGTGCCCCAACTTCCTAGTTAATTACATTTACATGATTAGTTTAATCACGTAATAATAATATTTACAGAGAATTGATTTGATAAAATAACAGTCTTCAATTTAATGATGCCAAAGACACGACACCATTTTGGATCCTCTGTTGGCAGAAACAGTACATTGTGAAATGATGGCTTTTCACTCTGTATTCAAGGTGGATAAATATTCCACCAACATGTCAATATAGCCCCCCCCAGTCCCCTCCCCCCTCCTGATCTAAGCAAAGTGCCTGCCACATCAAGCTCCCTCAGAGGATTGCCTTCTGTTGATATGCTGGTCTGAAAAGAAACTGGGCGTTGCTTATCTTCATGGTGCGGTAGAGATGAAAGTGTTACGATAGAAAAATCCCTTGCAGAGGTGTAAGACTGGAGCATCAAACAGGAAGTGACAGTATCTCACATGTCAACAGTCTCTTCCAGGCTGCAACACAGGCACAAGGCAACAGAGCAGTAGACACAGACAAACAATTCATGCAGCAAACATGAAATAAAAAATGTTGGAGGCTGACTGGGGAAACAATGGTAAGGGCACATTTTTAACAACATATATGGTATTATTGGGTATGGGAGGGAATACCTCTGCTTTGTATAATAGTGCATGCTTATTTTAAACAAAGGTAGATTAGGTAATTTATGACATGGCATTGTCTTTTATTCCACCATTGCATCAATTATGGATGTGGTATTAGTATGGTTGCATCCAAGGTAAGACACAATGAGCTAAAAATAGACTATGTGTCGTGTTTCATGAGAGGACTAAAGCTTATGGCAACACTCATAGGAATGTCTGCTTCTCAATTTGTCATACAACTAAGCCGACAGTGTTTTAAGCCAGCTCTCCCCAACTGCAACACTCAATGTTGGATTTGAAGAGCTATGGAGAGACAACGATTTCATGAGCTAGGGAGAGAGACAAATGCTATAGCTGCAGACATAAAATCATAAGCAAAGGAGAGAGAAATATTCAGCAAGGGCTTCAATGTGGGCCTGTGAATTGCGTTATCCCTCCATTTCTTTGGATCGATGCACTTCCACAGAGCTAGAGGGAGAGTGAGAGAGAGAGTATTGAATATTGATATACAGTACCAAAAGGTAACCAGTAACCGAAAGGTTGCTGATTCGAATTCCAGAGCCAACTAGATGAAAAATCTATCGATGTGCCCTTGAGCAAAGCACTTAACCCTAATTGCTCCTGTAAATCACTCTGGATAAGAGAGTCTGCTAAATGACTCAAATGTAAAATGAGCATTGGTGTAAAATACTTTACTTTACTATTTTTATTTTTGACTACTTTTGTTTTTACTTCACTACATTCCTGAAGAACATTATGTATTTTTTACTCCGTACATTTTCCTGACACCTAAAAGTACTCGTTACATTTTAAACGCTTAGTAGGACAGGAAATGGTCCAATTCACACACTTATCAAGAGAACATCCCTGGTCATCCTCTGCCTCTGATCTGGCAGACTCAATAAACACTAATGCTTCATTTGTAAGTTATGTGTTGGAGTGTGCCCCTGGCTATCCGTAAATTTTTAAAACAAGAAAATGGTGACGTCTGGTTTGCTTAATAAAAGGAATTAAAAATGATTTATACTTTTACTTTTACTTTTGTTACTTAAGTACATTTTATCAATTACATTTACTTTTGATACTTATTAAGTATATTTAAAACCAAATACTTTTAGACTTTTACTCAAGTAGTATTTTACTGGGTGACTTTCACTTTTACTTGAGTCATTTTCTATTAGCATATCTGTACTTTTACACAAGTACACAAGGTACTTTTTCCACCACTGAAAATTATAATTATACCCCATTGCCACATGAAGCTGTGCACATTATTACAATGTCCACCTTTTCCCAACACCAAGGACTGAACAGTGTGAAAAAGCTGCACTATTCCTTGTAAAGTGGACAGGTATTTTGTATATGAAACCACAAAGTGAAATGTGCAAGAGAAACACCTGAAGTGTTATTTTCAACCACTGAGTACACTAACTTGGTTCTCCTGCCTTTGTTTTTCCAGATGGAATTGAATTATGTGTTACGTGTAGTATTCACACAATGCAAAGGTTTATGTTAGTCATTGCACAGCACAACCGGAGATCTCTTCTGTGAGAAAGTCCAGTAATGTTATTTTTATATATTTTTTTTACATCAGCTCAATATTTGTGTTCATTATGGGGAATGGGTGTAATTGATTGAGATGTACCAAGCTTCCTGTGGCCTGACTGTCACGATCGTCTAAGGGAGGAGACCAAAATGCAGCGTGGTAAGTGTTCATTTTAATTTGATAAATAAACTGAACACTGAAACAACAAAAAACAACAAAGAGAATGAACAAAACGAAACAGTCCTGTCTGGTGCAGACACAAAACAGAAAACAAATATAACTAAAGTCAGGGCTTTCTATTCCGCAACAAAGCCTCCTTCACTCACGCCGCCAAACTTACCCTAGTAAAACTGACTATCCTACCGATCCTCGACTTCGGCGATGTCATCTACAAAATAGCTTCCAATACTCTACTCAGCAAACTGGATGCAGTTTATCACAGTGCCATCCGTTTTGTTACTAAAGCACCTTATACGACCCACCACTGCGACCTGTATGCCCTAGTCGGCTGGCCCTCGCTACATGTTCGTCGTCAGACCCACTGGCTCCAGGTCATCTACAAGGCTATGCTAGGTAAAGTGCCGCCTTATCTCAGTTCACTGGTCACGATGGCTACACCCACCCGTAGCACGCGCTCCAGCAGGTGTATCTCACTGATCATCCCTAAAGCCAAAACCTCATTTGGACGCCTTTCCTTCCAGTTCTCTGCTGCCTGCGACTGGAACGAATTGCAAAAATCTCTGAAGTTGGAGACTTTTATCTCCCTCAACAACTTTAAAAATCTGCTATCCGAGCAGCTAACCGATCGCTGCAGCTGTACATAGTCCATCTGTAAACTACCCACCCAATTTACCTACCTCACCCCCATACTGCTTTTATTTATTTACTTTTCTGCTCTTTTGCACACCAGTATCTCTTCTTGCACATGATCATCTGATGATTTATCACTCCAGTGTTAATCTGCTAAATTGTAATTATTCGATTTATTGCCTACCTCATGCCTTTTGCACACATTGTATATAGATTCTCTTTTTTCTACCATGTTATTGACTTGTTTATTGTTTACTCCATGTGTAACTCTGTGTTGTTGTCTGTTCACACTACTATGCTTTATCTTGGCCAGGTCGCAGTTGCAAATGAGAACTTGTTCTCAACTAGCCTACCTGGTTAAATAAAGGTGAAATAAAAAAATAAAAAAAAAAGGGCGTGACACTGACGCAAAATGTAACAAGAAAACATATTTCTTCAGGCCACATTTTCCCAGAGAGCACTCGAGCCAATCTAAGAGATAAAGCCTTCAGAAATGTGTGGTTTGTTTAATGTGGGACTGATAATCCATACACATTTGACAGAACACTACAGCACCCTTTTTATAGTATTGACATTTGTTTAGGTTTGGGTTGATTCTACTGCCAGTTATACACAAGACACCCTGCTACTAACCCTTACTTATTATTCTCAATAATAATATCTTTCTAAAGTATGCTCTTATCCGTATCCTTAAATTGTCTTCCAGTTCTGTCTTGAATATTGATATACTGTACATGACTCCTGACAAGATGAGTCTTGGATGGGATTCTGTCTGTTTGGAAACAAGGACATCACAATCACATCAATCTTCCCTTGAGTTTATCACAGGATGTAAATCGGCGTAGTAGCGTCCATGTAGATCTAGGTAAAGACACAGAATCAAAGAGAATAGGTCATCTGTGAGTTTACTGTCGTCGTTCAGTCCTTTAAGTCAGCAAGTCTGTCTTGACAAAGGTTTCATAATCCCACTGCATATTGCAGAGTTTGTCTCCTGTGGTGTACCTCACAGAATGGGTCCTTATTGCCTCACTCCCTCATCCAGTTTCAAAGCTTTCTCACAGTCACACTGTACAGTACAGTGAGAGTGCCAGAAATTGGTTTACAACACTGTATTAAATTACTGCAGTATGGGCAGAGAGAGAGAGGGAGAGAGAGAGAGAGAGAGGGAGAGAGGAACAATATTTACTACAATCACAATATGTGTGTCACGTTCCTGACCTGTTTTCTGTTAGTTTGTGTATGTGTTAGCTGGTCAGGACGTGAGTTTGGGTGGGCAGTCTATGTTTTCTGTTTCTATGTTGGTTTAAGGGTGACCTGATATGGCTCTCAATTAGAGGCAGGTGGTTTTCATTTCCTCTGATTGAGAGCCATATTAAGGTAGGTGTTTTCACACTGTTTGTTTGTGGGTGGTTGTCTCCTGTGTCTGTGTGATGTTACGCCACATGGGACTGTTTCGGTTTTGTTTGTTCGGTTTATGTAGTCTGTTCCTGTTTTCATGCGTTCTTCGTTATACGTAAGTTCTTATGTTCAGGTGCGTCTACGTCGTTTGTTGTTTTGTAGTTATTCAAGTATAGTTCGTTTTCTGTCTATGTCGTGTCTTGTTTAAATCAATAAATCATGTCATCATACCTCGCTGCATATTGGTCTTCAGATCCCTCTCTCCTCTCCTCGTCTGAGGAGGAGGAGGATTTAGAGTATCGTTACAGAACCACCCACCAAATTACCAGAACCAAGCAGCGGGGAAAAGGGCAGCGAAAGCAACCGCAGAAATCCCAGGATTCATGGACATGGGAGGAGATCTTGAATGGAGAAGGACCCTGGGCACAGGCTGGGGAGTATCGTCGCCCCAAAGCTGAGCTGGAGGAAGCGAGTGCTGAGCGGCGGCGATATGAGGAGGCAGCACGGCAGCGGGACAGGTACGAGAGGCAACCCCAGAAATTTTTTGGGGGGGGGCTAGAGAGGAGTGTGGCTAAGCCAGGTAGCAGACCTGAGCGCACTCCTCGTGCTTATTATAAGCAACGCGTCACTGGTCAGGCACCGTGTTATGCGGTTAAGCGCACGGTGTCGCCAGTGCGTGCCCATAGCCTGGTGCGCTATAGGGCAGCCCCCCGAAAGTGTCAAGTGAGTGTGGGCATCCAGCCGGGGCGTATTGTGCCTGCTCAGCGCGTCTGGTCTCCGGTACGCAGTTTCGGTCCAGGGTATCCTGCGCCGGCTCTGCGTGCTGTGTCTCCGGGGCGCTGGGAGGGTGCAGTGCGTCCTATGCCTACGCTCCGCTCGTACCGGGCAAATGTGGGAGTGGAGCCTAAGGGAGAAGTGCGCGTAGTAGGCACTAGATCTCCAGTGCTCATCCACAGCCCGGTTCAACCTGTGCCTGCACTCTGGAGGGTACGGGCTGAAGTAGTATGCCAGCCTGGGGGAGTGGTGCCAAGGCTGCGCACCAGAGCTCCAGTGCTCCCCCACAGCCCGGTCCTTCAGGTGCCTTTTAACATCAAGCCTCCTGTGGGTCTCTCCAGTCTGGTGGGTCCTGTGGCAGCCCCACGCACCAGGCTGTCTCTCCGTCTCCTCCCTACAGGTGTGCCCGTCTGCCCAGCGGCGCCTGAACTGCCCGTCTGCCCAGCGGCGCCTGAACTGCCCGTCTGCCCAGCGGCGCCTGAACTGCCCGTCTGCCCAGCGGCGCCTGAACTGCCCGTCTGCCCAGCGGCGCCTGAACTGCCCGTCTGCCCAGCGGCGCCTGAACTGCCCGTCTGCCCAGCGGCGCCTGAACTGCCCGTCTGCCATGAGCCTGCAAAGCTGCCCATCTGCCATGAGCCTGCAAAGCCGCCCGTCTGCCAAGAGCCTACAGAGCCGCCCGTCTGCCAAGAGCCTACAGAGCCGTCAGCCAGACAGGAGCCGCCAGAGCCTTCCGCCAGACCGGAGCCGCCAGAGCCTTCCGCCAGACCGGATCAGCCAGAGCCTTCCGCCAGACTGGATCAGCCAGAGCCTTCCGCCAGACCGGATCAGCCAGAGCCTTCCGCCAGACCGGATCAGCCAGAGCCTTCCGCCAGACCGGATCAGCCAGAGCCTTCCGCCAGACCGGATCAGCCAGAGCCTTCCGCCAGACCGGATCAGCCAGAGCCTTCCGCCAGACCGGATCAGCCAGAGCCTTCCGCCAGACCGGATCAGCCAGAGCCTTCCGTCAGACCGGATCAGCCTTCAGAGCCGTCCAGCCAGGACCAGCCTTCAGAGCCGTCCAGCCAGGATCCGCCAGAGCCAGCCAGCCAGGATCTGCCAGAGTTTATCAGCCGGGACCTGCCCCTTGTCCCGGTGTTGCCCCTTGTCCCGGTGTTGTCCCTCAGTCCGGAGCTGCCGTCCCTCAGTCCGGGGCGGCCCCTAAATCCAGCGGGACCCATGTCTAGGGTTCCCAGTCCAAGGTCGGTGGCGAGGGTCGCCACCTTGAGGAAGACACAGAAGCGGGGATTTATTATGGTGGGATTGGGACAGCGTCCGGAGCCGGAGCCACCACCGTGGTCAGATGCCCACCCAGACCCTCCCCTAGACTTTTGGTGGTGCGTTCGGAGTACGCACCTTGAGGGGGGGGTTATGTCACGTTCCTGACCTGTTTTCTGTTAGTTTGTGTATGTGTTAGCTGGTCAGGACGTGAGTTTGGGTGGGCAGTCTATGTTTTCTGTTTCTATGTTGGTTTAAGGGTGACCTGATATGGCTCTCAATTAGAGGCAGGTGGTTTTCATTTCCTCTGATTGAGAGCCATATTAAGGTAGGTGTTTTCACACTGTTTGTTTGTGGGTGGTTGTCTCCTGTGTCTGTGTGATGTTACGCCACATGGGACTGTTTCGGTTTTGTTTGTTCGGTTTATGTAGTCTGTTCCTGTTTTCATGCGTTCTTCGTTATACGTAAGTTCTTATGTTCAGGTGCGTCTACGTCGTTTGTTGTTTTGTAGTTATTCAAGTATAGTTCGTTTTCTGTCTATGTCGTGTCTTGTTTAAATCAATAAATCATGTCATCATACCTCGCTGCATATTGGTCTTCAGATCCCTCTCTCCTCTCCTCGTCTGAGGAGGAGGAGGATTTAGAGTATCGTTACAATGTGGAGTAATGTGTTTCGTTCTTGCTGTTATCCGAAATGAAAAATTATTTATTATGGTTTTTAGACACTGTATCTTACACATTGTTACACCAACTCACTTTAAGTTTCATTTTTGCGCAGACGGCACAGTGGTTATATCAGTCAAATCAATGTTACAGTCATGTCTCTTCCTGCTTGGTGAATGGCACTATGGCAATACAGTGTTGTGCCGATAATATCACTGTAAATAGCTAGTCATATTACAGTATACGTTTTATATAATGTGTGGATAACACACTTTTGTAAGACCCTCGTCAAATGAGGGCCCTGATACAGTATAATAGCAGCCACTGGCAAGACTACACAGCACATTCGCCTTAGCTGACCCTACCTCCTGTCACCATGTCAGGGCCATGGTGACTTACACCTGCTCAAACCAGTTTGCATCCTGTTTGTGGCTCTGTAGGAAAGCAAATAAATTCACATTGGCTGGTTAATTCCAAAAGGCTTATAACAATTTCCATATATCTGATTCTGCCACTCACATAACAGTCACCTGCCTCTCTGCCTTGTACAGGGTCCTGTGGGATAATTTCTGGATCAGTTTCTATTGTGACATTTGTGTTTTACATCAGAAAATAGATAATCCTGGCATTATACTAAACTGCTTTTGTTCTTTCTGTCTGCCTTCTTCTAAGAGAACTTGAGGTCATGGTGATGATGATGGTTTATTGCTAATGAAATGGACCATAGACCTTTGCAATTCCTGAGGCCAGCTCCCCCTTAATACTGTTTGACATGTTTGACATCATAAACCGCTAAAGTAATGGGGAGTAAGAGGAATAGCGGAATAGCTGAGTAGCTGTGTGCGTCTGCCTGAGACAAAGAGCTTAGAAGCAGGAAGAGATAGAGAGAGAGAGAGAAAATAGTGTAGGTTTAACAGGGACAATCATTAAGCGCATATTCCCAAATGACATCAGCTTTGTCAGGCTTTTAAAATTAAACATTAGTGTCTGCAGAGAACTGATTTGAAAAAGGTTGAGAATACTAAATGGCCGTCTCAAATAGATCAAGTTCAATTAACCACATATGTCCTAGAATAAAAAACAAACTATCTTTAGGACACCGTGTGTTATTGATAATGATCAAGGAATTATGATTTTCTTGAAATGTGACAATGCTTTCTCTTGAATAACCAATGCAGGTCTTTAGAGAGTGTTTTGTTGCTTGTTATGTAAATCCTAGTTTTGTTCTCAATTGCTGTCCATTAGCCCACACAGCCAAAAGCAAATGTAGGTCACAGCTAGGAATTTACATCAAACACTGAACAAAAATATAAACACAACATGTAGTGTTGGACCCATGTTTCATGAGCTGAAATAAAAGATTCCAGAAAAATTCAATTTGCACAAAAAGCTTATTTCTCAAAAATGTTGTGCACAAATTTGTTGACATCCCTGTTAGTGAGAATTTCTCCTTTGCCAAGATAATCCGTCCACCTGACAGGTGTGGCATGTCAAGAAGCTGATTAAACAGCATGATCATTTCACAGGTGCACCTTGTGCTGGGGACAATAAAAGGCCAATCCAAAATGTGCAGTTTTGTCTCACAACACAATGCCACAGAAGTTTTGAGGGAGCGTGCAATTGGCATGCTGACTGCAGGAATGTCCACCAGAGCTGTTGCCAGATAAAATAATGTTAATTTCTCTACCATAAGCCACCTCCAACATTGATTTAGAGAATTTGGTAGTGTGTTCAACCGGCCTAACAACCGCAGACCACATGTATTGCGTCGGAATGGGTGAGCGTTCTTCTGATGTCAACGTTGTAAACAGAATGCCTCATGGGGGCGGTGGCGTTATGTTATGGGCAGACATAAGCTATGGACAACAAACACAATTGCATTTTATCGATGGCAATTTGAATGCACAGCGTACCGTGACGAGATCCTGAGGCCCATTGTCGTCCGTTCATCCTCCGCGTTCGCCTCATGTTTCAGCATGATAATGCACAGCTCCATGTCACAGGGATCTGTACACATTTCCTGGAAGCTGAAAATGTCCCAGTTCTTCCATGGCCTACTTACTCACCAGACATGTCACCTATTGAGCATGTTAAGGATGCTCTGGATTGACGTGTATGACAGCATGTTCCAGTTCCTGCCAATATCCAGAAACTTTGCACTGCCATTGAAGAGGAGTGAGAACATTTCACAGGCCACAATCAGCAGAATGATCAACTCTATGCGAAGGAGATGTGTCACGCAAATGGTGGTCACACCAGAGACTGACTGGTAACTCAGTAAAATCTTTGAAATTATTGCATGTTGCGTTTAAATTTGTGTTCAGTATAGTTGCTGCCATAGATCAACTGTAACGGTGGTCCTCCTCCTCTTCAAACAAAGAGGAGGAGTAGTGATGGAACCAAGGCGCAGCGGGTTGTGAACACATAATTTATTTAAAGAAAAGACGAAAAAACACGAACTTCACTATAACTAACAAAACAACAAACGGAGTAGACAGACCTGGACGACGAACTTACATTAAACACGAAGAACGCACGAACAGGGAAAATAGACTACACAAAATGACGATGTACAAAAACAAACCGAACAGTCCCGTATGGTGCAACATACACTGACACAGGAGACAACCACCCACAACGAACACTGTGAAACAACCTACCTAAATATGACTCTCAATTAGAGGAAAACGCCAAACACCTGCCTCTAATTAAGAGCCATACCAGGCAACCCTTAAACCAACATAGAAACAGAAAACATAGAATGCCCACCCAAACTCACGTCCTGACCAACTAACACATACAACAAACTAACAGAAATAGGTCAGGAACGTGACATCAACATAATGTAGGTACCTGTTACAATACTTTATTAAGTAACAATATTGCACATGTAGCCTATTTGATGGGAAATATTTGCCATCATATACAGTATATCACAAAAGTGAGTACACCCCTCACATTTTTGTAAATATTTGAGTATATCTTTTCATGTGACAACACTGAAGAAATTACACTTTGCTACAATGTAAAGTAGTGAGTGTACAGCTTGTATAACAGTGTAAATTTGCTGTCCCCTCAAAATAACTCAACACACAGCCATTAATGTCTAAACCGCTGGCAACAAAAGTGAGTACACAAGTGAAAATGTCCACACTGTTACACTGTTATACAAGCTGTACACTCACTACTTTACACTGTAGCAAAGTGTCATTTCTTCAGTGTTGTCACATGAAAAAATATACTCAAATATTTACATAAATATGAGGGGTGTACTCACTTTTGTGATATACTGTATATGGGGATTAGTCTAGAATAAGTAAGCCTTGTTCCTTTTCTGAACCTTTCGATAAATAAATTACATTTTAAAAGTGAAGGGTCAAAGGAATCAGGTCATCCAACCAACCCTGTTTTAATATACATACCATAGTCATAAACTCAGAAAAAAAAGAAACGTCCTCTCACTGTCAACTGCGTTTTTTTTTCAGCAAACGTGTAAATATTTATATGAACATAACAAGATTCAACAACTGAGACATAAACTGAACAAGTTCCACAGACATGTGACTAACAGAAATTGAATAATGTATCCCTGAACAAAGGTGGGGTCAAAATCAAACGTAACAGTCAGTAACTGATGTGACCATGAGCTGCATTAAGTACTGCAGTGCATCTCCTCCTCATGGACTGCACCAGATTTGCCAGCTCTTGCTGTGAGATATTACCCCACTCTTCCACCAAGGCACCTGCAAGTTCCTGGACATTTCTGGGGGGAATGGCCCTAGCCTTCACCCTCCGATCCAACAGGTGCCAGACGTGCTCAATGGGATTGAGATCCGGGCTCTTCGCTGGCCATGGAAGAAAACTGAAATTCCTGTCTTGCAGGAAATCACGCAGAAAACGAGCAGTATGGCTGGTGGCATTGTCATGCTGGAGGGTCATGTCAGGATGAGCCTGCAGGAAGGGTACCACATGAGGGATGAGGATGTCTTCCCTGTAACGCAAAGTGTTGAGATTGCCTCCACCTCCAATCGATACCGCTCCAGAGTACAGGCCTCGATGTAACGCTCATTCCTTCAATGATAAACGCAAATCCGACCATCACCCCTGGTGAGACAAAACTGTGACTCGTCAGTGAAGAGCACTTCTTGCCAGTCCTGTCTGGTCCAGCGATGGTGGGTTTGTTCCCATAGGCGACGTTGTTCCCGGTGATGTCTGGTGAGGATCTGCCTTACAACAGGCCTGCAAGCCCTCAGTCCAGCCTTTCTCAGCCTATTGCGAACAGTCTGAGCACTGATGGAGAGATTGTGTGTTCCTGGTGTAAGCCGGGCAGTTGTTGTTGCCATCCTGTACCTGTCCTGCAGGTGTGATGTTCGGATGTACCGACCCTGTGCAGGTGTTGTTACACGTCGTCTGCCACTGCGAGGATGATCAGCTGTCTGTCCTGTCCCCCTGTAGCGCTGTCTTAGGCGTCTCACAGTACGGGAATTGCAATTTACTGCCCTGGCCACACCTGCAGTCCTCATGCCTCCTTGCAGCATGCCTAAGGCACGTTCACACAGATGAGCAGGGACCCTGGGCATCTTTCTTTTGGTGTTTTCAGTCAGTAGAAAGGCCTCTTTAGTGTCTTAAGTTGTCATAACTGTGACCTTAATTGCCTACCGTCTGTCAGCTGTTAGTGTCTTAACGACCATTCCACAGGTGCATGTTCATTAATTGTTTATGGTTCATTGAACAAGCATGGGAAACAGTGTTTGAACCCTTTACAATGAAGATCTGTGCAGTTATTTTGATGTTTACGAATTATCTTTGAAAGACAGGGTCCTGAAAAAGGGATGTTTCTTTTGTGGCTGAATTTAGTTTGTGTAGTGATTTTGATTTGTTTGAATGTAGACAGGGTTTTGAAAAACATATTTGTATCTGTGCTCACATCTACAGCACTCTACTTGGACACTGTACAATGCAAACCAACGGTACACTTCATATAAGCACTTGGACTTGGATGTACTAATGTACAAAATAGTTACGTTTTACCTTGCTATTAGAATATCAAATACGGCCAGGTCTAAAATAAAATAAACATTGACTTAAACCCAGGAACTTGTTCAAATTAATGAAGTACTTTTACTCCCCAAAGCTTCAAACAAGAGATTCACCCCCTGGTAACTATCCTTGGCACTGCCATTTATAGCCCAGATCCACACGCTTGAGTGTGCTTTAACGCCATGCCATTTCTGAGATAAATCCAGTGAGAGGCTTTGAGCTTCTCAAGCTGCCATGAACCCTTTGATCTTCCCTCTCAATTATCTGTGCCTTCATCTGGGGCTCTCGCTCAAGCCTAATGAACAAATCCATTTGACTTTCCATTTAGATTTCAGATGAGCAGGACGCCTTTTTTCCCTTCAACTCGCTGCGTGTGAACATGGTACTATACGGGTAGAAGCTAATGGACAGCCTCCATCAAATGCACCTCACAAAGCTGCTCAATCCCTTTGAACATGAAGGTGTGTTGTTTTCCAAAATAATCTTTACCTTATTTAAGGGAGGTCACAGAGGAAAAATTGTATTCTGAGAAAAAGCAATTTTCGCTGCCCAAAACACTGAAAACAACAACATGACTTATACATCATGGAGCCCCAAACACCCATAGACATGTTCCATACAAACAACATCTTACAAACGGAAAAGTTGGTGAAATCTTTCCAATTGTGCCAATACATTAGAATTTGTGTGTTTTTGTTTTGGTGAAAATGACTGCAGATCTGCTTTAATAAAAGCCATTTGTAGTGTTTAATTTCATATGGCATAGCTGATTAAAATACAGCTCTAGCTATCTTGATATCATCAAAGACCATGTTTGATGGGAGTCTTCCTTCAGCAGAGCTTGGTCCCCACGGAGCCTCTGGTGAAATGACTGCACTGCCAAAGTAAACACACTGCTTAGTAGGCGTGAGGGGAAAGGGAGAAGAGAGAGTCTAACAAAGGATTGTGAGCTTCTCTCTCTTTCCCTCTTTCTCTCTTTGTCAGCAATCATGCAGAGCTTCAGAAGTGTCAATCTTTGCATTTGTTTGCTATTTTATTATTTAGATACAGAAATATCAGTTTAATAAATCTTCCATCCACACATAGTCAAATATATGAAATGGCAGTGCAGGATTGAAAATCGGAATCTTTTACATAGAGGACCAGTCAATCTAGTCCATGTGCAACCACACACACAAACAAAACAATCCTAAACCTACAAATGAACACTTCTATCTTGTCAAAAGAGGATAAACATTTGCTTTGCTTTCATCCACAATCTCACTATGAGCCTGTTCTCCTACATTTTGTAATTTTTTCAAGCTGCTGTCAACCCTATTTCACACCCTGGTGTAGGAGTGTGTCACAGGCTAATGATCACAAACGTAAGTAAGTATAGAACGTTATAGTACATGGTTAGGTCTCACAGCTGTCAGCTAAGGCTAAGCTATCTCTTAGCGAGCCTATCTGTCTCAGTCCTGTTAACGTTACTTCCGTTAATGAACATTGGAAATTGTAGTCCTATTACTCCACTATGTAGTCAGTCAGGTCCTACCTTCCCCCTTCTTTGACTAAGACCCAAAGTCAAGATAAAGTCATGGGGTCTAGTAGTAACGGCTCCCAAGTGGCACAGCGTTCTAAGGCACTGCATCACAGTGCTAGAGGTGTCACCACAGACCCAGGTTAGATTCCGGGCTGTATCACAACTGGCCGTGATCGGGAGTCCCATAGGGCGGTGAACAAATTGGCAGAGCGTCGTCCTGGTTAGGGTTTTGCCAGTGTAGGCCATCATTGTAAATAATAATTTGTTCTTAACTGACTTGCCTGGTTTAAAAAAAGTTGTGTTCTTCATTCACGAGCTGGTTGTGGATCTGCTTGAGGTTCTTCTTGTGCTCTTTCTTCTTGTCCTCTTTCTTCTTGTCTTTGTCCTAACCATAACCCTAACCCTATCCCATAACCCTAACCCTATCCACCATACAGGCCATTTCCCATGAGTCTAAAGGGTTAAAACTTCTTCGGGATCGGAGTCCCTTCCACAGGATGGTTGAGCTAACGTAGGCCAATGCGATTTACATGAGGTTGTAAGTAACAAGAACATTTCCCAGGACATAGATATCTGATATTGGAAGAAAGCTTAAATTCTTGTTAATCTAACTGCACTGTCCAATTTACAGTAGCTATTACAGTAAAAGAATACCATGCTATTGTTTGAGGATAGTGCATCATTTTTAACATGAAAAGTTATTAATAAACATATTAGGCACATTTGGGCAGTCTTGATACAACATTTTGAACAGAAATGCAATGATTCATTGGATCAGTATAAACTTGGCACATACACTGCTACCATCTAGTGGACAAAATCTAAATTTCATCTGGGCTGGAATAATACATTATGGCCTTTCTTTTGCATTTCAAAGACGATGGTATTATCTTTGTATAATCTTTTACCAGATCTATTGTGTTATATTCTCCTACATTCCTTTCACATTTCCACAAAGTTCAAACTGTTTCCTTTAAAATGGTACCAAGAATATGCATATCCTTGCTTCAGGGCCTGAGCTACAGGCAGTTAGATTTGGGTATGTCATTTTAGATGAAAATGGAAAAAAGGGGGCATATCCTTATTAAGCAGCCTTCTCAAGTGTGAACACTCAGGGTAACATGAGGGGTGGAAAACAACCCCAACTGAAAGCAAAAAAACAAACTGTGCCAACAACACACAAACACGCATACAAGTATCTGGACACACCCACATCCAACCGCTCATGCACATGCAGCCACAGGGGTTATGATGGTGAATTGGTCATACCTTTCATTTATGTCAAACGAGATGCATGAAGGCATTAGCCACCTCTAAACCAACAGCAAACCAGATGGGAAAATAAGTCATTCTTGTGCTTTCAGACCTACAGTACCAAAGAAAACCAGACCGGTTCATATTGATATTTTGTATTTTGTATTTTTATTACGGATCCCCATTAGCTGCTGCCAAGTCATCAGCTACTCTTCCTGAGGTCCAAAGAAGTGTGTTTGGAGATAGAATTGAATTTTACTGCATTAATCACACAATATTATTATTAGTATTATTTTATTTATTTCACCTTTATTTAACCAGGTAGGCCAGTTGAAACAAGTTCTCATTTACAACTGCGACCTGGCCAAGATAAAGCAAAACAGTGTGACAAAAACAACAACACAGTTACACATGGGATAAACAAACGTACAGTCAATAACAATAAAAAAAATCGGTATACAGTGTGTGCAAATGAAGTAAGGAGGCAAGGCAATAAATAGGCCAATAGTGGCGAAGTAATTTAATTTGATCAATTAACACTGGAGTGATATATGTGCAGATGAGGATGTGCAAGTAGAAATACTGGTGTGCAAAAGAGCAGAAAAACAAAAACAAATATGGGGATGTGGTAGGTAGTTGTTTGGATGGACTATTTACAGATGGGCTGTGTACAGCTGCAGCGTTCGGTAAGCTGCTCTGACAGCTGACGCTTAAAATTAGTGAGGGAGATATAAGTCTCTAACTTCAGTGATTTCACGGAACAATGTATAGGGAGTCTACAGTAGATATACACTATACAGAAGTATGTGAACATCCCTTCAAATTAGTGGATTCAGCTATTTCAGTCACTCCCGTTGCTGACAGGTGTATAAAATCGAGCATACAACCATGCAACCTCCATAGACAAACATTGGCCGTAGAATGGCCTCACTGAAGAGCTCAGTAACTTTCAATGTGGCACCGTCATAGGATGCCACCTTTCCAACAAGACAGTTCGTCATATGTCTGTGCTAGAGCTGCTATTGTGAAGTGGAAACATCTAGGAGCAACAAGGGCTCAGCTGTGAACTGATAGGCCGGCCACACAAGCTCGCAGAACAGGACCACCGAGTGTTGAAGCGCATAGTACATGAAAATTGTCTGTCCTCGGGTTGCAACTCTCAGTAACGAGTTCGTAACTTCCTCTGGAAGCAACGGCAGCACAAGAACTGCTCGTCGGGAGCTTAATGAAATGGGTTTCCATGGCCGAGCAGCCACACACAAGCCTAAGATCACTATGCGCAACGCCAAGCATCAGCTGGAGTAGTGTAAAGCTCACCACCATTGGGCTCTGGAGCAGTGGAAACACATTCTTTGGAGAGATGAATCATGCTTCACCATCTGGCAGTCTGATGGACGAATCTGGGTTTGGTGGATGCCAGTAGAACTAGATGCCAGCTACTTACCCCAATGCCTAGTGCCAACTCAAACGTGTGGTAGAGGAGGAATAATGGTCTGGGGCTGTTTTACCATGGTTCGTGCTAGGCCCCTTAGTTCCAGTGAAGGGAAATCTTAGCACTACAGCATACAATGGCATTCTAGATGATTTTGTGCTTACAACTTTCTGGCAACAGTTTGGAGGAAGGCCCTTTCCTGTTTCAGCATGACAGCGCACAAAGCAAGGTCCCGTGCACAAAGCAAGGTCCATATGAAAATGGTTTGTCGATATCGGTGTGGAAGAACTTGACTGGCCTGTACACAACCCTGACCTCAACCCCAACGAACATCTTTGGAAGGAATTGGAACCCCGACTGCGAGCCAGGCCTAAACGCCCAACATCAATAGTGGTTAGAGCGTTAGGCCAGTAACCGAAAGGTTGCTGGATCGAATCCCCGAGCTGACAAGGAAAAAATATGTTGTTCTGCCCCTGAGCAAGGCAGTTAACCCACTGTTCCCCAGGCGCTGAAGATGAGGATGTCGATTATGGCAGCCTCCCGCACCTTTCTGATTCAGAGGGTTTGGGTTAAATGCGGAAGACACATTTCAGTTGAATGCATTCAATTGTACAACTGACTAGGTATCCCCCTTTCCTTTTCCAGTGCTCGACCTCACTAATGCTCTTGTCCCCGCAGCAATATTCCAGCAACTAGTGGGAAGCCTTCCCAGAATAGTGGATGCTGTTATAGCAGCAAAGGGGGACCAACTCCATATTAATGCCCATGATTTTGGAATGAGATGTTTGACGGGTAAGTGTTACATACTTTTGTTCATGTAGTGTAGTTTGCAGTTGGCAGGAGCCCCAGAAAACAGTAGCAGTATACTTGTCTTCCCTCTCTGTTCTACTCTGTAACACTACCTTTCACACTTTCTCCAGGCTGTACTCTCTCTAGTCTTTGAAGCCCCATACAACTATAGTGTGGCTTCAGTGTGAGTGAGTGCAGAGAGGTCTAGAGAGGGAGAGGGGAGAGGATTCTTCACTTCCCTCACTCCACCTCTCACTCATCCTGGCCCCTCCCTACTCCTCCTCACTCACTGGCACTACCGCCCTCTCTCTCACTCACTCACTGGCAGCTGGAGGGAGCGAGCAGCAGTAATACATCATCTATATTTGAAACCTGCTCGTTGAGCGGGGAGAGAGGAGGAAGAGGCGGAATCTCAATCTTAAAGATATAGCTGTCTCTGTGACCCAATTTATTTTGATAGTTAAGAGAAAAAATACGTGGCTATTCTGTCTGTTGTGAGAACACATATGATCAGAGAGTTTTGCAGCCTCATGGTGTTGGTCCACGTAGGAATAGCCTTTGCCTTTACCATATCTACCCCCTTGCCTATACCAGTATTTTGGCTTTTGTTCTAAAATCTATGGAATGATGAACGAAGGATGAGCTATATGCCTGGGCTATGTAATCTCCCAGTTGTGCTTTTCCTTCAGCAATACAAACACTGCAGGCTGGGCTGTCGGTTTACCCCGTTAACCTTTCTGACACAATGCTTTTAGCGTTACAGTTTTATATTCCTCTCTCTCTCTCTCTCTCTCTCTCGCTCGCTCGCTCTCGCTCTCTCTTTCTCTCTCGCTCTCGCTCGCTCGCTCTCTCTCGCTCTCTCTCTCTCTCATAGGTAAATTCCACTGCCTGCCTGTGGTACGAAACATAAACACAACATATTCTGCACCATCTTTGTGTTTAATCCAATCAAACCACATCCGAGCCAGCTCTCTCCAACTGTCACCATAATTCATCTCATTTTTCAAAGGACTGTAGGGGCTTGGTTTTCAATAGTTCCATATCCTCTGCCAAATCTACCTTCTGGCATTCTAAACGTTGGCTCGCATATACAGCTGTGTCTAATTGAAATGCTGGATTAAAATATTATTGTGCCCTTTTCCCAACATAGATTAGTTTCCCATGCAGGTTGTTGAGATGGAATACTCCAGGTAATTAACTCCCAAATATGGCCCTGGTGGAAACAGTGAGGGACAAAGAACAGAAGCATCTACTGTGAGAGCAGAGGGAGATTACAGTACATGCCCTGGTGCTGGAGGTCAGGGTTGAGCTACTGGCCAACGTGGAATGTCCTAGCTATCCCCACATCCCAACATCCTCCTTCCTTCTGGTGGAGTCATTGAGTGGCAGGGAGGCCCAGTCCTGAGCAGAGCAGACAAGCCAGGGATCTTCCTCCCTGTGGACTGTCTACTCTACTGCATGACCTCATTACAGTTATGAGAAATCCTTTCATATCTCTAGAGTTCTCTACACACTAAACACGGGCCAGGGTCACTAAACTAGGGCTCACGAGGGAGGCACAAGTCTTACGGGTCTAACTGGGATGCAGATCTCTTAGATTTTTTTTTACACACACTGAAGGCTATAGCGTTGTAAGAGGATTTCTAGCATTTCTCAATGGGTGGTATGTGCTGCTTTTCCAAGTATCTGTTCATATTCAAGCAACGTATCCACCTGTTGAGCATGCTTCTCATGTGGGGTGTGATTATTTTGCTCCCCTCTATATGGATGCCAAAAGCAATATGTTCAGTCTACTTTCATTGTCTTTGATTTCAAATCTGTAATTGATTTGATATTTATATATTCTTTATATTTTTTATTTAACCTTTATTTAACTTGGCAAGTCAGTTTAAGAACAACTTCTTATTTACCATGACAGCCTATCATAAGGCAAAAGGCCTCCTACAGGGGCGGGGGCGGGGGCTGGGATTAAAATTAAAATAAAAATATAGGACAAAACACACCTCACGACAAGAGAGACACCACAACACTACATAAAGAGAGACCTAAGACAACAACATAGCATGGCAGCAACACATGAAAACACAGCATGGTAGCAACACAACATGACAACATGGTAGCAACACAACATGGCAGCAGCACAAAACATGGTACGAACATTATTGGACACAGACAACAGCACAAAGGGCAAGAAGGTAGAGACAGCAATACATCATGCGAATCAGCCACAACTGTCAGTAAAAGTGTCCATGAGTGAGTCTTTGAATGAAGAGATGGAGATAAAACTGTCCAGTTTGAGTGTTTTTTGCAGCTCGTTCCAGTCGCTAGCTGCAACGAACTAGGGAGCGAACTAGGGATGTGTGTGCTTTGGGGACCTTTAACACAATGTGACTGGCAGAACAGGTGTTGTATGTTTATTTATTTTACCAGGTAAGTTGACTGAGAACACATTCTCATTTACAACAACAACCTGGGGAACAGTTACAGGGGAGAGGGATGAATGAGCAAATTATAAGCTGGGGATGATTAGGTGACCGTAAGAGGGACAGGTTGAGAATTTAGCCAGGACACCAGGGTTAACACCCGTACTCTTACAATAAGTGCCATAGGATCGTTAGTGACCACAAAGAGCCAGGACACCCATTTAACATCCCATCCGAAAGACAGCACCCTACACAGGGCAGTTTCCCCAATCACTGCCCTGGGGAATTGGGATATTTTTTTAGATCTGCAGAAAGAGTGCCTCCTACTGGCCCTCCAACACCACTTCCAGGAGATCTGGTCTCCCATCTAGGAACTGACCAGGACCTACCTTGCTTAGCTTCAGAAGCAACCCAGCAGTGGGATGCAGGGTGGTATGCTGCTGGTTATGTGGACAGTGAGGGCTGCAGTAGATATCTCAGATGGGGGGAAGTGAGGCCTGCGAGGGTTTTATAAATAAGCATCAACCAGTGGGTCTTGTGACAGGTATACAGAGATGACCAGTTTACAAAGTAGTATAGAGTGCAGTGATGTGTCCTATAAGGAGCATTGGTGGCAAATCTGATGGCTGAATGGTAAAGAACATCTAGCCGCTCGAGAGCACCCTTACCTGCCGATCTATAAATGACATCTTCGTAGTCTAGCATGGGTAGGATGGTCATCTGAATCAGGGTTAGTTTGGCAGCTGGGGTGAAAGAGGAGCGAATATGATATAGGAAACCAAGTCTTGATTTACCTTTAGCCTGCAGCTTTGATATGTGCTGAGAGAAGGACAGTGTACCGTCTAGCCATTCTCCCAAGTACTTGTATGAGGTCACTACGTCAAGCTCTAAACCCTCAGAGGTAGTAATCACACTACATGACCTTTGTTTAGGAGGTGTTCAGAACAAGGTTAAGGGCAGAGAAAGCTTGTTGGATATTAAGAAAGCTTTGTTGTAGAGCGTTTATTACACTCCACATCTCTAGGCATGAGCAAAGCATGGCACTTATGACCATCATTGACCGGGACGTAGGTAGCTCTAACAGACATGAAATAGAGCAGTTATTACTCTTTTTACAAGATAGTATATTCTATATGAGTAGTACGCTTGCTTGTATAATCCCACAGTGTATAAAGGTGTTACAGTACAGTAAGAATGATTCATTAATTTCCATTCTTATGCTCTTGAGTTTCTTCCCCGTCTCTCTTGCAGTAGAAAACTGGAAACTCGACGAGCTGACCTTAGAGCGGATGGTGGCAGGTAGCCAGGAAAGCTTGTGTTCTCCATAAAAGCACTGATTGAAATAGAGGAAGGAGGCAAGCAGGCGGCTCCTTCTCTGTAGAGTGGGGGAAGGGCTGAGGAGTGAGAGGGGGAAGATAGAGGGAGAGACTGGGGGAGGGGAAGAAGGAAATGCCTTTTTGTTCTACCCCAGACTAGCCTGTCTGGTTTCCCTATACACACTAGAAAATGGGGAACACCCATGGTTGTCATCTCTCTCTACAGAGGACTATACAACTAAATGAGATTTCAGACAGATAGCTAATCTACAGATGTAGGATCTTAACTTCATCACTCTTTTGTTGCTGAGAATTTTTTTACACAGCAGGAAATGCAAAACGGTAGTGTATTTATAATGAAATGTCCACTTTAAAATGTCAGACTTAATTTGCCCTAACCAAAATGTCCATTAATTATTATCAACATAATAATTCACATATCCTGTTGCTGCAGGATTATTTTCCTGCTGTAGCAAACTGGCTCAAATTAAGATCCTACATCTGTAGAAAAGAAGTCAACCCTATTATTGTATGATCAAGTTTCCAGCATCAGAATATCCAAGATTACAACCTCCCCCCAGCCACTTTCCCTTGGCAACACTGTCTTCTGCTTTCACAGTGAGTCCTTTTGATATAGATCTTTGTTGAAATCCCTGAATGGGCTTATTGTCGAAAAATAAAACTCACTAATCAGCATCTTTGGCTCTGTACTCGGTGCATAAAAGCTGGAAGCCTCAAGGGAAACTGCCCTAAATGAACTTAAATGCTCTTTGGCAACTAAAGCACCCTGAAAAACAAGACTCTAATTTCTAAGCATTCCTCCAGCCACTGTTAATGCGAGGAGGCTTCTAATTTGGGGTGGTAAGTAACCTAGTGGTTAGAGCGTTGGGCCAGTAACCAAAAGATTGCTGGTTCGAATCCACATTCATCTGTACTAAACAATAGTACACAAGCATAAACACCACGGGACCATGCAGCCATCATACCGCTCAGGAAGGAGAAGTGTTCTGTCTCCTAGAGATGAACGTACTTTGTGCGAAAAGTGCAAATCAATCCCAGAACAACAGCAAAGGACCTTGTGAAGATGCTGCAGGAAACAGGTACAAAAGTATCTATATCCACAGCAAAACGAGTCCTATATCAACATAACCTGAAAGGCCGCTCAGCAAGGAAGAAGCCACTGCTCCAAAACCGCCATAAAAAAGACAGACTACGTACTTCTTGGAGAAATGTCCTCTGGTCTGATGAAAAAAGAATTGAACTGTTTGGCCATAATGACCATAGTTATGTTTGGAGGAAAAAGGGGGAGGCTTGCAAACCGAAGAACACCATCCCAACCGTGAAGCACGGGGGTGGCAGCATCATGTTGTGGGGGTGTTTTGCTGCAGGAGGGACTAGTGCACTTCACAAAATAGATGGCATCATGAGGAAAGGAACATTTTGTGGATATATTGAAGCAACATCTCAAGACATCAGTCAGGAAGTTAAAGCTTGGTCGCAAATGGGTCTTCCAAATGGACAATGACCCCAAGCATATTTCCAAAGTTGTGACTAAATGGCTTAAGGACAACAAAGTCAAGGTATTGGAGTGGCCATCACAAAGCCCTGACTTCCATTCCATAAAAAATGTGTGGTCTGAACTGGTAAAAAGCGTGTGCGAGCAAGGAGGCCTACAAACCTGATTCAGTTACACCAGCTCTGTCAGGAGGAATGGGCCAAAATTCACCCAACTTATTGTGGGAAGCTTGTGGAAGGCTACCCGAAATGTTTAACCCAAGTTCAACAATTTAAAGGCAATGCTACCAAATACTAATTGAGTGTATGTAAACTTCTGACCCACTGGGAATGTGATGAAAGAAATAAAAGCTGAACGAAATCATTCTCTCTACTATTATTCTGACATTTCACATTCTTAAAATAAAGTGGTGATTTTGACTTCAACTGTACATTTCTATTGACATACTGTCCATGCAGTAATAATTGCACTTTTGGAGCTAGAAACACAAGCATTTCGCTGCACCAGCAATAACATCTGTAAATATGTGACCAGTAAACTTTGATTTGATTGAAGGTGTGTGTGGAGAGTGCTAATCCTACTGCCTCATTTACAGTGTAAACATTGAAATGTGTGTTGTTGAAGAGATACTGTTAATTGTATGAAACTCACTGAAAAATCTTGACAATCAGTGGGTAAATGGTGAGATCCAAACCTACTTGTTCATTATGACACACAATCATAAATAAAAACTTGCCTCAAGAGTTACTTTTGCTAATGGTAATCTTACAGATATTGTTCATAAATTCAACGTAGAGACTGTTGTCAGGCTGTTATGTCAGGCTATTACTCTTACATTACTGGCCAATTAAAATCAATGCTGAATCAAACACGGGGGCAGGGTGAGGGGGGTGGACTTTGCTACACAACCTAGTCTGTACACTGCTGCAGGATCCTTTATCTTTCAACCATGGAGTAGTAAGGTCTGAATATACAACTTCAACATGACACCCTGCTCTCCATTTATTATGATTGATTATCTACAGTATAATATGTCTACGGTACAGAGTCCCTAGGGGAAATACTTATATTAGATTATATTGGTACATTTAAGTGTACAAATGCTTTACTCATGGTTTACTATTCACCATGATGCAGTAAGTTACGCAAAGGCTTGTGCCAGCAATGTGCGAATAAAGTAATTTAACAAAAATGTATGTTAGTTTATCTCTGAACATTGAAACACTAGAGTGAACATTTCTGTGAGCAATCTCAGATCTGTCCTCCAATACATCCTATGATGGGGAGAAAACTGGGCTGAGAAGGTGCATGTCAAACTCCACAAAGCTCCACATGGTAGCCAAATGGCTTGAGTCTTGTATGCATGTAGAGTAACTGATGCTCATTGGATGATACGTAAAAATCTAAAGTGTGTGTGTGTGTGTGTGTGTGTGTGTGTGTGTGTGTGTGTGTGTGTGTGTGTGTGTGTGTGTGTGTGTGTGTGTGTGTGTGTGTGTGTGTGTGTGTGTGTGTGTGTGTGTGTGTGTGTGTGTGTGTGTGTGTGTGTGTGTGTGTGTGTGTGTGTGTGGCCTGCTTTCGGGTTGAGCCTGGTAGGGACTTTCTGGGAAATGCAGAAGGATGTGCAGGTATTGTCTAACTGCCTGGATACAGCTAAGCCAATAAAAGCCATTGCTGTTTCCTTAGCAACAGTATGTAAGTATTCACTCTAAATGAAGCAATGTATGCTCTAAAAATCAGAAAGGGAAAATCCTTGAAGATTAATTCACCTGTTCATACATTGTAGGCTGTTCATACTGTTCATGCATTGTATCTTAAAACGCATATGCACTAAACATGAATTGTATAGCAAATACCTAGCGGACACCCAAAGACAGAGAAAGATAACAGGGAAAGTCTGTGTGGTTGAGCAGGTTTTATATCAGTCAGGGTCATTCCACAAAGACATGGTAATGATAAGGGTTTGGAGAGGAATGGGATGGGGTGAAGGAGACACTGCATGCCTGTGCCAACCTACAGCATCCCATGTGTTCCTGCATGCCCAGCAGTTACTAATGAACATCTGCATTCATATGAGCTCATTGATCCTTAGAGGCACAATAACACAACACTAGGTTTGAGGACATTCTGCACTGCTCGGTATTATGTGGTGTTATGCCAATAAGCTTCATTGAAACTCCTGTTTCTCGATTGGATCCATCTCTATACTGTATGTATCAGATATACACTACCGTTCAAAAGCTGGGGGTCACTTAGAAATATCCTTGTTTTTGAAAGGAAAGCACATTTTTTGTCCATTTGAAATAACATCAAATTGACCCGAAATACAGTGTAGACATTGTCAATGTGGTAAATGACTATTGTAGCTGGAAATGGCTGTTTTTTAAATTGAATATCTACATTGGAACAGAAGTGATGGTTGATGATAATGGGCCTCTGTATGCCAATGGTACGTTGTGTTAGCTAATCCAAGTTTATCATTTTAAAAGGCTAATTGATCATTAGAAAACCCTTTTGCAATTATGTTAGCACAGCTGAAAACTGTTGTTCTGATTAAAGAAGCAATAAAACTGGCCTTCTTAAGACTAGTTGATTATCTGGAGCATCAGCATTTGTGGGTTCGATTACAGGCTCAAAATGGCCAGAAACAAAGAACTTTCTTCTGAAACTCGTCAGTCTGTTCTTGTTCTGAGAAATTAAGGTTATTCCACACGAGAAATTGCTGTGTACTACTCCCTTCACAGAACAGCGCAAACTGGCTCTAACCAGAATAGAAAGAAGAGTGCGAGGCCCCGGTGCACAACTGAGCAAGAGGACAAGTACATTAGAGTGTCTAGTTTGAGAAACAGACGCCTCACAAGTCCTCAACTGGCAGTTTAATGAAATAGTACCCGCAAAACTCCATTCTCAACGTCAACAGTGAAGAGGTGACTCTAGGATGCTGGCCTTCTAGGCATAGTTGCAAAAAAAAAGCCACATAATAGCCCATCCAACTACCTCATCCCCATTTTGTATATATTTATTTATTCTGCTCTTTTGCACCCCAGTATCTCTACTTGCACATTCATCTTCTGCACATCTATCACTCCAGTGTTTAATTGCTATATCGTAATTACCTTGCCACTATGGCTTATTTTATTGCCTTACCTCCCTTATTTTACCTCACTTGCACACACTGTATACAGACTTTTTCTACTGTATTATTGACTGTATGTTTGTTTAATCCATGTGTAACTCTGTGTTGTTGTATGTGTTGAACTGCTTTGTTTTATCTTGACCAGGTCGCAGTCGTAAACGAGAACTTGTTCTCAACTAGCCTACCTGGTTAAATAAAGGTGAAATAAAAATAAAAAAATATCTCAGACTGGCCAATAAAAAGAAAATATTAAGATGGGAACACAAACACTGGACAAAGGAACTCTGCCTAGAAGGCCTGCATCCCGGAGTCGCCTATTCACTGTTGACGTTGAGACTGGGGTTTTGCGAAAGAGTTTTCTAATGATCAATTAGCCTTCCAAAATGATAAACTTGGATTAGCTAACACAACGTGCCATTGGACCACGAGTGATGGTTGCTGATAACTCTTTACGCCTATGTAGATATTCCATAAAAAATGTGTCAATATGATTCCACTTAGCTCTCTGATTCTCGTGTCTGGGATTCCCCAAGTGCATGCCTGCATAAGGGGTCATGCATCACAGCACATTTAGAGAAGTAACACACAAACAAACACACACAAACATGAAAATACACACGTCAAAGTGCCTTCTAGTGAAAACTGGATATGATTCCAGTCTCCCTCCCTCGTTGATCAACAGTGACTGCCTGCCTCCAATTCCCCATCCCTCCCTGGGGGTGAGATTTTACAGGAACTCAGCCCTGCTCTATGAAAGAAGCCCTTTCACCTACATTTCAAAAGGGGCTGGGCCTGCCTGGGCTTGTCATGCAGAATGCAGCACTGCACCACAAGACAAGAGTGCTCCCTACAGTGAGAGCTGTTCAGCCATCTGCTATGAAGTACATTCATACAGCAGACATACAGATAAAGGGACGAACATGATATCCTATTTAAAAAGTGAAGGAGGATGATTCTTATTCAGAAATAACTCTTACTTAAGAATCCCGTGTAGGCTGTTACTTTCGTTACATATTCACAATATCACTCCCACGCCCTGCCACCCAGTCACTCCTCTACATATACAGTACCAGTCAAAAGTTTGGACACACCTACTCATTCAAGGGTTCTTCTTTATTTGGACTATTTTCTACATTATAGAATAATTGTGAAGACATCAAAACTATGAAGTAACACATATGGAATATTGTAGTAACCAACAAATTGTTAAACAAATCAAAATATATTTTATATTTGAGATTCTTCAAAGTAGCCACCCTTTGCCTTGATGACAGCTTTGCACACTCTTGTAATTCTCTCAACCAGCTCAACCTGGAATGCTTTTCCAAACGTCTTGAAGGAGTTCCCACATATGCTGAGCACTTGTTGGCTGCTTTTCTTTCACTCTGCTGTCCAACGCATCCCAAACCATCTCAATTGGGTTGAGGTTGGGTGATTGAGGAGGCCAGGTCATCTGATGTTGCATTCCATCACTCTCCTTGGTCAAATAACCTCTACACAGCCTGGAGGTGTGTTGGGTCATTGTCCAGTTGAAAAACAAATGATAGTCCTACTAAGCGCAAACCAGATGGGATGGCGTATCGTTGCAGAATGCTGTGGTAGCCATGCTGGTTAAATGTGCCTTGAATTCTAAATAAATCACTGACAGTGTCACCAGCAAAGCTTCGAGGTGGGAACCACACATGCAGAGATTATCCATTCACCTACTCTGCATCTCACAAAGACACGGCGGTTGGAACCAAAAATCTGAAATTTGGACTCATCAGACCAAAGGACAGATTTCCACCGGTCTATTGTCCATTTCTCGTGTTTCTTGACCCAAGCATTTCTCTTATTATTATTGGTGTCCTTTAGTAGTGGTTTCTGATGTTGAGATGTGTCTGTTACTTGAACTCTGTGAAGCATTTATTTGGGCTGCAATCTGAGGTGCAGTTAACTCTAATGAACTTATCCTCTGCAGCAGAGGTAACTCTGGGTCTTCCTTTCCTGTGGCGGTCATCAAGAGAGCCAGTTTCATCAAAGCGCATGATGGTTTATGCTATTGCACTTAAAGAAACTTTCAAAGTTATTGACATTTTATGTAGTGACTGACCTTAATATCTTCAAGTAATGATGGACTGTTGTTTCTCTTTGCTTATTTGAGCAGTTCTTGCCATAATATGGACTTGGTCTCTTACCAAATAGGGCTGTCTTCTGTAACCACCCCTACCTTGTCAAACCACAACTGATTGGCTCAAACGCATTAAGAAGGAAAGAAATACCACTATTTAACTTTTAACAAGGCACACCTGATAATGATTTCCAGGTGACTACCTCATGAATCTGGTTGAGAGAATGCCAAGAGTGTGCAAAGAATCTAAAATCTAAAATATATTTTTTATTTGTTTAACACTTTGTGCTTACTTTATGATTCCATATGTGTTATTTCATAATTTTGATATCTTCACTATTATGCTACAATGTTGAAAATAGTCAAAATAAAGAAAAACCCTTGACTGGTACTGTATATATATATATATATATATATTTATATATATATATATGCTGTATATTTAAACAATAAGCAGTAATATAGGTTCACAGGATGACAGAAAGGACACAAGATCAGTTGGATAACAAAGCAAAATTTATCATGTCTTCCTTTATGCGCAATCATGAGTCTAAATATAAAATCTGGAGTGAATCTGATGTATGGTTCATGGGGAGAAGATGATTGCAGATGATTTTGGGCATTACCGTTACATATTCAAATAATAAATTGTTAATATTTCCTTGTTTTTTGAGATATCAATATACAAGTTTCAATTTGATAGGCCACCGTGTGGTGGATTTACAGTGGTTTAAATGGACAAAATCCGATTTTTAATTTGTCAATATCTCATCTTTGACCAATCTCAAACTAAGTTAAGCCATGTACCATTGCCCTACATTTGTCATTTTGTGTCATTTGGTCCTATGTTTCATGAGAAGATTTTTGAAGTATTTTACCATATTTTTACATATTAGCGTATGTGCCAATATGCATCTACTGGTAAAGTGTGGCCATCTTTGAACGCATCAACGTTATTTTCTCAAACTCTTTGGGACTATTGTGATGAGTCCAAAGACCACATTTGGAGTGAATCTGACTTTTACTCCATGAGAATAAGATTTTTTTAGCATTAGCGTTACATAGTCAAAAAAGTGAATTGTTAATACTTTTGTTATTTTTTACAATATAAATCCCAAACTTAACACGGTTCGTCATCTTTGATTACTCTGGTTCATCTTTAAAATTTATTTACAAAGGATTTAAATGGGCACATAAAATCGGATTCCCTAACAAACCAATAACTCAACCATCTCTTAACCAATTCCTTAGAACTAAGTTAAGGGATGTACCATGGGCCTACATGGGCAAATTTGTAAAGACAACTGCATACGAAGTTTGAGGTCTCTAGGTCAAACGGGGGCAGATATGAGGGTTTAAGTAGGACTCCTTATAATAGCACCACCTATAGGCCAATTGGTGCCATTCTTTTTGACCAAGTTATTCATGGCCTCTAGTTTTTGTGTGTCAAATTAGAAAAAGTTACTAATCTATGCTTCAGTTATTTGACCATGTCAAGGGGAAAAAAAGAACAGATGAATAGCAATAGGTTTCAGATTCACTGTGAACGTTGAAAAAATATCATTAGCTGAATTAATAACTTAATGAGAATGGGTGCATTATGATTTACATAGTGAGTGGTATTCACAACTCTCACTCTGCATATACTTTATCTCAGGTGTAACGGTATGGAACTAAGTTGTTCAGCAATTTGAATTATTCAATAGAGACCTGTAGCAGATGGGTGGTTGCTAAAAATAACTGCTTACCATAGTGACCATGCAAAAATATGAATTACCCGATTCAAATACTGACAGGATTGCGTGAACACCAGCAAAACCATATTATTACCACCTCGACAGGTTAATGCAACTCTCATGTTTATGTGCTCTCTTTTGCCAAAACATGTCGAGAGCCTCACCCCCTTCAAAAGCTTACAAACGGTCTCTAAACCTCAAAGTATTAGTGGGCATCTTCATGTAGCGTCAGCATGCACGGCTGTGGGTAGATGTGTAGCCTATAGATGACCAATGAGGTGTCTGCACTCTGCATTTAGTTGAACGGGTCATTAGTGCACACTGGCGGACTTACCATTAGGCAGAAAAGGCAATTGCCTAAGCCCTCACATCATCATGGGCCATCATAAACTGGCCATAATAAAACATATATTTTTTTTAATCTGTCTTTTTAAAGATAGAGATTTTAATGTATGAACCTGTTATTCAATGCGTTCAACATCTATCAATCTCCCCTACCCATGATGCTAACAAGGATGGACTTAGTGATTTGGAGACCCCAGGCAGAGGCAAATGTTTAATAAAAAAACAGATTTATGTATTTTTTTTATACCTACAGGGGTCCTAAAATTCAAAATCAAATAGCTAAATTATCCTTGGTATGACCATATTAAAACCATTCCATATGTTAGCTTATTAGTAGTCTCGCGTTGCCATATCTCCAAAATCACGTTGCTGTCACGCCTCCCTTGGAGGTCTGAAGAATTAAGTATTACAAAAAACATTTTGAATGGACGTTTCATTTCAACAACCCTCCCCCCACATGCCTGTTGGTGATACGTGTTGTTTGTCACTGTTTTCAGACCGGGAAGGACAGATTTTGCAGAGTTGTTCTGTATGCTAGTTTGCAACATTGCACAACATTTAAGAAAACTTGGGGGAAAAACTTAATTCTGATTTGTCAGATGTGTGTTCTAAACACAAAATCGACATACATCAACATATTTTGATGGGTTTTTAATTTGCGATTTCCATCCTCACCATAGACTTTCAAAATAATCATCACGCACAGTTGCACCTACGACACTAATTGTAGTGAGCATTATTGGAGCTCCACCCAAGCAAGGCATTTGATTGGTTTGACGTGTAGCAGGGAGTCACTGATTTACACTGGGTCTCCACCCTTATTTAGCAGGTTTACCCAGGTTTACCCGTATTAGGGAAGCCTGGTTCTCGATGCAGCTAGCTTAGTAGAAACCCAGTCCCGGGCCCTTAGACTCTAGGAGGATACAATACACATTTCGTAGTAAAAATTCTGGTGCTGCTGATAATACTGCCATCATTTCTTTGTGGTTTTATCTGTGTTTGAAATTCACTGCTTGACTGAGGGGTACAGAGATAAGTTAGTCATTCAAAAATCATTTTTAAAATTATTGCACACAGAGCGAGTCCAGTCAACATATTATGTGACTTGTTAAGCACATTTTTACTCCTGAAATTATTTTCGCTTGTCATAACAAAGGGGTTGAATACTTATTGACTCAAGACATTTCAGCTTTTAATTTAATTTAACCCTCCTGCTGTGTTCCGGTCGAATTGGACCAATTTACAAGTTTTCTCTGAAAAATGTAGTTAATTTAATCTGATTGTTATAAGGTTCCATGACTTGGTCCGCACGGGGCATATGAACACACAAAATACATTTTGATGATTTTCATTACATTTTGGGGTTTTATTTAACTTTTGCACACCTGTGGTGTTCCCGGTCAAATATGACCGGTCATTAGAAAATAATGGGTGAGACTACATTTAGTGTATACAATTGAGTTCAGGCACATGCCCATTCATCAGATGGACACACTTCTTCTCCCAGACCTCCACATGTATGTGTGTTTGAGCACACACACACACACACACACACACACACACACACACACACACACACACACACACACACACACACACACACACACACACACACACACCTTTGTGTGCCCCCCCAACCCCTCTTTTACGCTGCTGCTACTCTCTGTTTATCTTATATGCATAGTCACTTTAACCATACATCCATGTACATACTACCTCAATTGGCCCGACCAACCAGTGCTCCCGCACATTGGCTAACTGGGCTATCTGCATTGTGTCCCACCTCCCGCCAACCCCTCCTTTTACGCTACTGCTACTCTCTGTTCATCATACATGCATAGTCACTTTAACCATACCTACATGTACATATTACCTCAATAAACCTGACTAACCGGTGTATGTATATAGCCTTGCTACTCTTCTTTTCAAATGTATTTTTACTGTTGTTTTATTTCTTTACTTACCTACACACACAGACACACACACACACACACACACACACACACACACACACACACACACACACACACACACACACACACACACACACACACACACACACACACACACACACACACACACACACACACACACACACACACACACACACACACACACATACCTTTTTTTCGCACTATTGGTTAGAGCCTGTAAGTAAGCATTTCACTGTAAGGTCTACACCTGTTGTATTCGGCGCACGTGACAAATAAACTTTGATTTGATTTGACCTTACTCCCCTTCTTGGCTTCCATGGCACCCACCATGTAAACCTTTCCCCAATATAATATTTTCCCCATGGGAACCACACCTGTTGGCATTCTCACAAACAATCGCAACATTGTTTTAATAATTTATATAACTTTTCTTGCAGCTCTGGTATATAAAGCTTTTTTGAGGCCTTGCTCCCAATTCATTCTCTGGCAGCACAATGACCAAACGATATACTGTATGTGAGGCTCTTGAACATTTCTTTGATCATGACACTGGTGAGGAGGAGAGAGTCCTTGTTCAACTTTGACACAAAGTAGTCTGTGATAAATAGCACAATAGGTTTCATCTGAGTATTTGTTGTAGTCAAAATAATCCATACATTATACTTTTTTTAAAACTCAAAAACGAGTTAAATGGCTTACAGGCCATTGGCCATAAATAGCAAATAGAAGTTCAAAACTTGTAATGTTAACAAGAACTTAAATGTTGATAAAAAAAGATCTAACACGACATTAGGGGATAATATATGGATTATTATGGATTTATAATCAGCTATAATGGGGCGGTCATTTTGGACTGGGAACACAGAATTTATTAACATGAAACAAATACAACAGGTGGGTTAATTACTTTGTAAAATTATCTAATAACATAATTCCACTTTGACATCATCGAGTATTGTGTGTAAGCCAGATACAAAAAACCCCACAATTTAATCCATTTTAAATTCAGGCTGTAACACAATTTGGAAAAAGTCAAGGCGTGTGAATACTTTCTTAGGGCAATGTATCTGATGTTCAGGAGATGTTCAGGAGTCTTATGGCTTGGAGGTAGACACTGTTTTGAAGCCTCTTTGACCTAGACTTGGTGCTCCGGTACCACTGGCCATGCGGTAGCAGAGAGAACAGTCCATGACTAGGGTGGCTGGAGTCTTTGACAATTTTTATGGCCTTCCTCTGACACCGCCTGGTATAGAGGTCCTGCATGGCAGGAAGCTTGGCCCCAGTGATGTACTGGGCGGTACGCCCTACCCTCTGTAGTGCCTTGAGGTCGGAGGCTGAGCAGTTGCCATACCAGGCAGTGATGCAACCAGTCAGGATGCTCTCGATGGTGCAGCTGTAGAACCTTTTGAGGATCTGATGACCCTTGGTTTTGTTGTGCCCTCTTCGCGACTGTCTTGGTGTGCTTGGACCATGTTAGTTTGTTGGTGATGTGGACACTAAGGAATTTGAAGCTCTCAATCTGCTCCACTACAGCCCCGTCGATGAGAATGGGGATGTGCTCGGTCCTCCTTTTCCTTTAGTCCACAATCAGCTCCTTTGTCTTGATCACATTGAGGGAGAGGATGTTGTCCTGGCACCACACGGCCAGGTTTCTGACCTCCTCCCTATAGGCTGTCTCGTTGTTGTCGGTGATCAGGCCTACCTCTGTTGTGTCAGCGGCAAACTTAATGATGGTGTTGTAGTCGTGCTTGGCAGTGCAGTCATGAGTGAACAGGAAGTACATGAGGGGACTAAGCACGCACCGCTGAGGGGCCCCTGTGTTGAGGATCAGCGTGGCGGATGTGTTGTTACCTACCCTTACCACCTAGCGGCGGCCCGTCAGGAAGTACAGAATCCAGTTGCAGAGGGAGGTGTTTAATCCCAGGGTCCTTAGCTTAGTGATGAGCTTTAACAGCACTATGGTTTTGAACGTTGAGCTGTAGTCAATGAATAGCATTCTCACAAAGGTGTTCCTTTTGTCCAGGTGGGAAAGGGCAGTGTGGAGTGCAATAGAGATGGCATAATCTGTGGATCTGTTAGGGCGGTATGCAAATTGGAGTGGGTCTAGAGTTTGTGGGATAATGGTGTTGATGTGAGCCATTACCAGCCTTTCAAAGCACTTCATGGCTACAGATGTGAGTGCTATGGGTCGGTAGTAATTTAGGCAGGTTACCTTAGTGTTATTGGGCACAGGGACTATGGTGGTCCGCTTGAAACATGTTGATATTACAGACTCAGACAGGGATAGATTGAAAATGCCAGTGAAGACACTTGACAGTTGGTCAGCACATGCACGGCGTACACGTCCTGGTAATCCGTCTGGCCCTGCGGCTTTGTGAGTGTTGACCTGTTTAAAGGTCTTAACCACATCGGCTGCAGAGAGCGTGATCACACAGTCGTCAGGAACAGCTGATGCTCTCATGCATGTTTCAGTGTTACTTGCCTCGAAACGAGCATAGAAGTAATTTATTTTGTCTGGTAGGCTCGTGTCATTGGGCAGCTCTCGGCTGTGCTTCCATTTGTAGTGGTAATTTGTAATAGTTTGCAAGCCTTGCCACATCCGAGAGCGTCGGAGCCGGTGTAGTACGATTCAATTTTAGTCCTGTATTGGCACTTTGCCTGTCTGATAGTTCGTCGGAGGGCATAGCAGGATTTCTTTTAAGCTTCTGGGTTAATGTCCCGCTCTTTGAAAGCAGCAGATCTACCCTTTAGCTCAGTGCGGATGTTGCCTATAATCCATGGCTTCTGGTTGAGGTACGTACGTACAGTCATTTATTGATGAAGCCAGTGACTGTTGTGGTGTACTCTTCAATGCCGTCGGAAGAATCCCGGAACATATTCTAGTCTGTGCTAGCAAAACAGTCCTGTAGCTTAGCATCTGCTTCATCTGACCGAGTCACTGGTGTTCCTGCTTTAATTTGAGCTTGTAAGGAGGAATCAACAGGACCGAAGTGTGGTCAGATTTGCCAAATGGAGGGCGAGGGAGAGCTTTGTGCGCGTCTCTGTGTGTGGAGTAAAGCTGGTCTAGAGTTTTCTCCCTATGTTTTTCACATTTAACATGCTGGTAGAAATTTGGTAAAACAGATTTAAGCTTCCCTGCAGTAGAGTCCCTGGCCACTAGGAGCACCGCCTCTGGATGAGCGTTATCCTGTTTGTGTATGGCGGTATACAGCTCATTTCATAGTGCCAGCATTGGTCTGTGGTGGTATGTAGACAGCTACAAAAAATATAGATGAAAACTCTCTAGGTAGATAGTGTGGTCTACAGCTTACCATGAGATACTCTACCTCAGGTGAGCTAAACCTTGAGACTTCCTTAGATATCATGCACCAGCTGTTGTTTACAAATATACATAGACCGCCACTCCTTGTCTTACCAGAGTTTGCTGTTCTATCCTGCCGATACAGTGTAAAACCCACCAGCTGTATGTTATTCATGCTGTTGTTCAGCCACGACTCGGTGAAACTTAAGATATTACAGTTTTTAATGTCCTGTTGGTAGTTTAATCTTGCTCGTAGGTCAACAATTTTATTTTCCAATGATTGCACATTGGCCAATAGAACTGATGGCAGTGGAAGTTTACTCGCTCGCCTACAAATTCTCAGAAGGCAGCCCGACCTCCGCCGCCTTTTTCTCCGTCTTCTCTTCAAGCAAATGACGGGGATTTGTGCCCATTCCCGGGAAAGCAGTATATCCTTCACGTTGGACTTGTCTGACTCGTTAAAGGAAAAAGCTTCTACCAGTTCGTGGTGAGTAATCACTGTTCTGATGTCCAGAAGTTATTTTCGGTCATAAGAGAAGGTAGCAGCAACATTATGTACAAAATGGGTAAAAAAAAAAAAAAGTTACAAACAACGCAAAAAAACAAACAAATTACACAGTTGGTCAGGAGCACATACAACGTCAGCCATTCTACAAAAATATATGTTTTATCCAATGAGATAGTTTCAGCCAATTGCAAATTGAAAGAAAGTTGGTTCAGGCACGGAATTATTTTGGATGAACATGCAAAGGTAACCTACTTTCTGAAGTGACTGGTTGTGTTCATGGCACATTAAAAACTAATACATTTTTACAGTTAAATTATGTCTTTACTATAAAACTAATAATAAAACACACAGGTTGGGCGGGGGAGGGGGGATCCAAATCACTAAGTCTGCCCCTGTTAGTGCATCATGGGTAGGGGAGATTGATCGATGTTGATATCACAGAATCACAACAATGAATACCTCTGTGTGACTCAGCACTTATCATTCCCCTTGGGCCAGACTGTGGATTGTTTACTCTCAGACCCTGATGCAGCATCGGCAAACTTGCAGCAAACAACCTAGACATGGGCATCAGTTGAAACTGGAGATGCAGTGATATTAAGAGCATGAAACACTCATTAGTTTTGGCCTTCTGAAGAGATATGATTTTTATTGAAACAAAAGCCCTGAATATATGGCGTTCTATTTGTGGAATATAAAAACGTTCAAATCAATACCTGCCCAAGTAATCTTATTGGCAATTACTTAATGTCAAAATAAATGCATGAAAAAGTATCACCTACTGATTGAAAAACAAAACACCTTTAACCCAAGGCAGGTGTTCGCCATTCACAGTGAGAACATTCTGATGCTTCTATCTGTTTCCCCCATACAGCCACAAAGGCTTCTACATTTCCACATCACACAACTGTTCTTTTCCTGGAATTATGGTGGACTTACATGAGTAAAATCTGTGTAGTAAGATCTATATCTCAACATCAGATGTTCAACTTTTCTGTTAAAACTATCCTTACTTTAGCCTTGAATGTGGTGCGGCCAAAGACACATTCCTGCTTCATGTGTGTGTGCATCTACTATCATACCGTAAATATCACATTATATAGGCAAACAAAATAAGGATACAGTATACAGGATCTTCTCATCTTAACCAGATTCCACATAATGTTACGTACTTGATCAATGCAATGATTCACAAATGTGTGGATATTTTAAAAGCCTTTAATTTTCTATTTGGCTAACAGAGCAAAAATGCAGTCTACTGGCATTAAGGCAATGAAGGTAATTCTTGCAGAGGAAACCATTGTCTTTACACTATACCACTCAGATGGGGGTTTGTGGTTTAGAGGCTTTTGTGCTTGGTTGAGTTTAATGATGAATTACTAGTGAAGAGGGGGTTGGTGGTGACACGGTTATCCTAGGCTACTTTGTCTCACAGGACTTATACTGAACAAAAATATAAATGCAACATGTAAAGTGTTGGTCTCAGGTGTCATGAGCTTAAATAAAACATCCCAGAAATGTTCCATATGCACAAAAAGTTAATTTCTCTCAAATTTTGTGCACAAATTTGTTTTCTCATTTGCCAAGATAATCCATCCATCTGACAGGTGTGGGATATTCTGTTTTAGAGAATTTTGCAGTATGTCCAACCAACCTCACAACCGCAGACCACGTGTAATCATGCCAGCTAAGACCTCCACATCTGGCTTCTTCACTTGCGGGTTCGTATGAGTATGTTGTGGAGTATTTCTGTCTGTAATAAAGCCCTTTTGTGAGGAAAAACTCATTCTGATTGGCTGTGCCTGGCTTTCCCAGTGGCTGAGCCTAAGAAATCCATAGATTAGGGCCTAATTTATTTATTTCAAATGACTGATTTCCTTATTTGAACTGTAACTCAGTAAAATCTTTGATATTGTTTCCTGTTGCGTTTATATTTTTGATCTGTAAACTCAGTCAGTAATTCCTTGAGGTTGTTACATACATAAGTAAAATGGTGCAGTACATTCCCATGGTGTAGATGTCTCCCACACTACCTCTTGAGGTAATGTGGGCGACATCTCCCAGGGATTTGAATCTAGATCTGTCTCTTTACACTAAAAAAGTATCTTCCCTGGGACTAGTATGTGTTGTCAAAGTAGTGTAGTGTAAAGAAGCCCTTACTTTCTCTATCCACCTGCTGCAGGATTTCACACTCTCACTTTCACTCTCACATGTTTTATTATATGTGCTACTGTAACTCCTTTTGTCTGAGGTGTCTAGACTGGAATAGCTTTTTTTGATGATATCCACTTTCATCTTGGAGACAACAGACCATTGTCAAACACAGCTTAATATGAATCTCTAATCAGTTACATGCTGTGCAGTGTTTAATTGTGAGTCATGATTTAATCTGTTGTTTCTATGAACAAACTCCTTGTTAACAATACTGTACCTTACATAACACACATGACATAACACAGAACTGAAACACCAATGTACTTTAGGATATGGTTATTTCTCACGAGGGAAAGATCATTTGCAACAACTGCACAACAAGACAGCTATAGCAATATAACAAGATAAGAATTCTGCAGTCTGTGTGCGTTCCAGAATGAGTGTCTTCTTGATCCATGTGGTTATAGATGCTTTCTTCCTGCACTCACTGGGCTGACAGGCGGAGAGGGGGATAGACAATCAAAAATCGCAGGGGGAGGGAAGCAGGCTGAAATTCTAAATTAGGTTTTTGTGCTTGGTTATGTTTATAATCAATTGCTCGGTTGGTGGTGCCCAGTGGTGGATAAAGTACTCAATTGTCATACTTGAGTAAAAGTAAAGATACCTTAATAGAAAATGACTCAAGTAAAAGTGAAAGTCACCAAGTAAAATCCTACTTGTTGTAAAAGTCTAAAAGTATTTGGTTTCTAGATATTCTTAAGTATCAAAATAAATTGTAATTGATAAAATATACTTAAGTTAAAGTTAAAGTATAAATAATTTCAAATTCCTTATATTAAGCAAACCAGATGTTACCATTTTCTTGTTTTTTTGCCAGGGGCACGCTCCAACAGTCAGACATCATTTACAAACGAAGCATGTGTTTAGTGAGTCCGCCAGATCAGTGGCAGCAGGGATGTTCTCTTGATAAGTGCATGAATTAGACCATTTTCCTGTCCTGCTTAGCATTCAAAATGTAACGAGTACTTTTGGGTGTCAGGGAAAATGTATCACATCATTTTCTTTAGAGAAGTAGTGAAGTAAAAGTAAAATTTGACAAAAATATAAATAGTAAAATAAAGTACAGATACCCCAAAAAGCTAAGTACTTTCAAGTATTTTTACTTAAGTACTTTACACCACTGGTTGTGACAGGGTTATCCTAGGCCACTCTGTCTCACATGATGTGTATTGGGCTCTGTAAACCCAGACAGTAGTTTAAATAAATAAAAAGGTGCAGTGTATTACCATTCCATTTCTAATTATGAGTGAAGCATGTGTAGGGTTGCAGAATCTGTTAACTTTCTAAAAGTTCCCAGGTTTTCCAGAAATCCTGGTTGGAGGATTGCAGACTTCCTGGTTATTCCCTTACGATTCTGAGAATCTTCCAAACGAGATTTTAATTTAAGGAAAATAACAGGAATTTTAAAACCCTAAGCAAGTGTAACACACAGCATCACTTTAGAGTGGTCAAGTATTAATACACAGTAGAGAGAACCAATAAATCGTAGGGAGAAAATCCCACAGTTGAATTCCATAGCCTGACAAGAGGAATGAGTGTGCCTTCTGTCTGTGCTGCTATGTTCTATCAAGCATTTTAGAAGGTACATTTATACTATGCCATTTTCACACATATCACAACTGTAACGGCTTTTGTCGGTGGAAGGAGGAGAAGACCAAAGCGCAGCGTAGTTAGTGTTCATCTTAATTTAATGATAATCAAAAAACTGAACACTACAAATTACAAAAAAACAAAAGTGAACACCGAAAGTTCTATCTGGTGCAGACACACAAAGACTGAAGCAACCACCCACAAAACACAATAGAACACAGGCTACCTAAATATGGTTCCCAATCAGAGACAATGACTAACACCTGCCTCTGATTGAGAACCATATCAGGCCAAACGAGAAACCCCACATAGAAACAGAAAACATAGATAATACCCACCCAACTCACGCCCTGACCACACTAAAACAAAGAAAATACAAAAGAACTATGGTCAGAATGTGACAACAACAAACGTTTTACATGCAATTAAATCGTTTTTCTTCTCATGCAAATTAAACATTTGCCATACTTTTTATTTTTCAAATGTAAAGATATCATTTTTAACTGTTATGAATATGGTTAAGGTTAGGAGTAATCTAACTATAAACACCCTATAACTAATACCTTGAAAACCAAGCACAAAAAGTCAAAAAGCAAGAGTAGCATGAAATGGAAAATGTACAATGTGAAAGTTACATATTTGTCACCGAACATGGATGCTGATTGTTAGTCTACATTCATGTTCATTGTTTTCAATTTTCAAAACTAAGAAACTAAGTTAAATCCCCAAGTAAATTCTCCATGCCTACATTCTATTATTTAAAAGTTTTAGGATTTATATGGTACACCAATGAAATTAAATGCTTTGAGAATCTACTAAACAGCATCTGAACATTGTGAGAATACCAGGGGAAAAGGCCCAGAAACACTTATAAATCCAACTCATTTGATCAAGCTTGATGCCAGGCACACAGAGTTTCTTCCAAGTCTTTTTGGAAGTCATTCCAGTCATGGATAAAATTAATGAAGGCTTGGTTCTAGTTAATGTGGAAAGGAATGAGAATCAGCCCATTTTATGTCTCCCAGTAAGCCCTCTCTCAGTTTCTCTGCAGTAAAATCACCACAGTGGGATGGAGCCTTTCCAAACACTTTTACATTAAACATCTGTCAGGATAGTCACTTCCGTTGGAAAGAACTGGGATGTAACTGATAAATAAGACTTGTCGGTTGTGTGGACATGACACCAACAACAATTTTGCAGAAAAAAACATTCTCTTCAGATTTCCTATGTGCTAACCTCTCTACATTGTCCTCAGATGTGCTACTCTAAATGTTCCATTTGTCAAGGACATTTAGCCTTGATGAATTTAACCATCATGACAATTACCCCCTAGCTATATTTTTTTTTGCATCCACTCCGATGTCATTTGGTTAGAGACTGATTCTATTACTATAAGCTGTCCAACCATTCTACCTGCACACATTACCACCGTCTTCTGACATAAGAAGCATATAGGTCCTAAGTCTTCTTGAGTTCAGAGAGCCAGGACCTTTCAGCAGGCAGTCCTATCACTCAAGGTAATATTTCAACAACCCAGGGCACAGGGTTGAGAATGCATTAGTAACGGGATAATTGGAGAAAGATAAATGACAGATGCTTAATTAGAAATGCTGCAGAATTAGTAGAGGTGATTAACCTTTAGAGGCTTCATACCAATCTCTGCCCTCCACATTCGCCAGGATATCCACAACATCTCAATTTAAGCCTACTAGAAAGTTTGTGCCCTCAGGCCTGGAGGGAAGCAAAAGTTATTCCCCTACCTAAGAATAGTAAGGCCCCCTTTACAAGCTCAAATAACCAACCAATCAGCCTGTTACCAACCCTTAGTAAACTTTTGGAAAAAAGAGATGCTATTTTACAGTAAACAAATTGACAACAGACATTCAGCACGCTTATAGAGAAGGACAGTCAACAAGCACAGCACTTACACAAATGACTAATGATTAGCTGAGAGAAACTGATGATAAAAATATTGTGGGGGCTGTTTTGTTAGACTTCAGTGCAGCTTTTGACATTATCAATCATGGAAAAACGTATGTGGTATGGCTTTACACCCCCTGCTATATTGTGGATAAAGAGTTACCTGTCTAACAGAACACAGAGGGTGTTCTTTAATGGAAGCCTCTCCAACATAATCCAGGTAGAATCAGGAATTCCCCATGGCAGCTGTCTAGGCCCCTTACTTTTGTCAATCTTTACTAAACGACATGCCACTGGATTTGAGTAAAGCCAGTCTCTCCATGTATGTGGATGACTTAACAATGTACATGTCAGCTACTACAGCGACTGAAATGACTGCAACACTTAACAAAGAGCTGCAGTTAGTTTCAGAAAGTGTAGCAAGGAATAAGTTAGTCCTAAGTATTTCAAAAACTAAAACCATTGTATTTAGGACAAATCATTCACTTAACCCTAAACCTCAACAAAATTTTGTAATGAATAATGTGGAAATTGAGCAAGTTGAGGTGACTAAACCTCTTGGAGTAACCCTGGATTGTAAACCTTCATGGTCAAAACATATTGATACAACAGTAGCTAGGATAGGGAGAAGTCTGTCCATAATAAAGCACTGCTCTGCATTCTTAACAGGACTATCAACAAGGTAGGTCCTACAGGCCCTAGTTTTGTTGCACCTGGACTACTGTTTATTCATGTGGTCAGGTGCCACAAAGAGGCACTCAGGAAAATAGCAATTGGCTCAGAACAGGACAGCACGGCTGGCCCTTGGATGTACACAGAGAGCTAACATTAATAATATGCATGTTAATCTCTCCTGGCTCAAAGTGGAGGAGAGACTGACTTCATCACTACTTGTATTTGTGAGAGATAATGACATGTTGAATGCACAAGCTGTCTGTTTGAACTTCTGGCACACAGCTCGGACACCCATTCATACCCCACAAGACATGCCACCAGAGGTCTCTTCACAGTCCCCAAGTCCAGAACAGACTTTGGGCGGCGCACAGTACTACATAGAGCCATAACTACATGGAACTCTATTGCACATCAAGTAACTCATGCAAGAAGTAAAATTATATTTTTTAAAAACTGATACAAATGCACCTTTTGGAACAGTGGGACTGTGAAGCAACACATCATAGGCACAGACACACGCACACAAACACACGATAACATAGGCACTATACACACACATACACAGTGCTTTTGTGTTGTAGAGATGTGATTGTAGGGTAGGGGCTTGAGGGCACACACTTTATATGTTGTGAAATCTGTTGTGATTTTATTGGAATGTTTTTAAAATTGTATAACTGTCTTAATATTGCTGGATCCCAGGAAGAGTACCTGCTGCACCTTGGTCCACTTCCTTCAACGACGGCCGTGACAGAACTACCCACCACCAAAGGACAAAGCAGCGTGCGCCAACCTGGAGGACGAGCTGGACCGGGGAGGAGAGAATGGCAGGGGACAAGACCCGGTCACAAAAGCCCGAGAGGCAGCTCCCCCCAAAATCTTTGGGGGGGCACACGGGGATATTGGCGGATTCAGAGTTTAGACCTGAGCCAATTCCCCGTGCTTACCGTGGGGAGCATGTGACTGGTCAGGCACCGTGTTATGGGGTGATGCGCACGGTGTCTCGAGTGAGCATTCACAGGCCGGTGTGCTCTGTGCCAGCGTCCCGCATTTGCCGGGTGGAAGTGGGCTTCCAGCCAGAACGGGTTGTGCCAGCTCTGTGCTCGAGACCTCCAGTGCTCCTCCACGGCCCAGTGTATCCGGTGCCAGCACCAAGAACCAAGCCTCCAGTATGTCTCCCCAGCCTGATGAGTCCTGTGCCTGCTGCCAGAACCAGGCCTCCTGTATGTCTCCCCAGCCTGGTGAGCCCTGTGGCAGCTCCACGTACCAGACTGCCCATACGTCTCCTCACTCCAGTGATGATTCAAGGCAAGAAGCCTCCAGTGTTGATCCATGGCAAAAAGCCTCCAGTGATGATCCATGGCACGAAGCCTCCAGTGATGATCCATGGCACGAAGCCTCCAGTGATGATCCATGGCACGAAGCCTCCAGTGATGATCCATGGCACGAAGCCTCCAGTGATGATCCATGGCACGAAGCCTCCAGTGATGATCCATGGCAAGAAGCCTCAAGTGATGATCCATGGCACGAAGCCTCCAGTGATGATCCATGGCACGAAGCCTCCAGTGAGGAGTCATGGCACGAAGCCTCCAGCGACGGCCTACAGTCCGGAGCCTCCAGCAGCGGCCTCCAGTCCGGAGCCTCCAGGGCCCGCAATGAGGGTGCCCAGTCCGGGGCCCGCAACGAGGGTACCCAGTCCGGGGCCCGCAACGAGGATCCCCGGTCCGGGGTCGGCAACGAGGGTCCCCGCACCAGAGGTGCCACCAAAGTGGCTTGAGCCAGTGGTGGAGCGGGGTTTGCGTCCCGCACCTGAGCCACCACAGCCGGATAGATGCTCACCCAGACCCTCCCCTATAGGTTCAGGTTTTGCGGCCGGAGTCCGCACCTTTTGGGGGGGGGGGGGTGTACTGTCACGCCCTGACCTTAGAGAGCCTTTTTATGCTATTGTTCTGGGATTGATTTGCACTTTTCACACCAAAGTACGTTCATCTCTAGGAGACCGAACGCATCTCCTTCCTGAGCGGTATGACGGCTGTGTGGTTCTATGGTGTTTGTACTTGCGTACTATTGTTTGTACAGATGAACGTGGTACCTTCAGGCTTTTGGAAATTGCCTGAAGTTGGAATATGGAATATGGAATATGATAGTTTTATAAGTGTAATAATCTGTCTGTAAACAATTGTTGGAAATATTATTTGTGTCATGCACAAAGTAGATGTCCTAACCGACTTGCCAAAACTATAGTTTGTTAACAAGAAATTTGTGTACAGTAATCCCTCGTTTATCGCGGGGGTTACGTTCCGAAAATGACCCGCGATAAGTGAAATCCGCGAAATAGAAAACTTTTTTTTTTTTTACAATTAGCAACTATTACATGTATACAAATACAGTGACTCACGTGTAGGCCGTTTCACTGCTCTTCAGACTGGGCCGCTGCATCCTGACTGCGCTCTGCAGTGTTCTCTTCTTCTGAAGCCCGCGGTGCAGGTGTGTTTGTTCGGGAGAAGAACATAGTGATAGGCAGCTGTTGTCGCTCTTTTTTCTTCTTTGCAAAAAGATCCTTGTACACCGACATGCCACCATCGATTACGTTGGAGAACTGTAATGAACGGCTCATCAAAGGGTCCCATTCCTCAGCTACTCGCTTAAGTTCAGTGGCCATTCGCACCATGGTTGCTAAGCGACAGATAACGTTTGTATCCAGGGTTATGTTTTTTTTCCTGCAGTCATTAATCCACAGAGCTAATGCACCATGGTCTTGTTGCGGACAGTTACAACCCTTTTTGCATTCGTATTAAAATTGACTGCTGCTGTCGTCCTTATGTTTTTTTCCTCCTTCTTTATGTAACGAACGGAAGATTCATTGATTCCGTAATGGCGAGCAACGGCTGCATAGCTTTTACCTTCCCTTAGCATGTCCAGAAGTTTGACTTTATCTGAGATAGGTAGCATCTTCCGCCGTTTGGGCCCATCCGCAGGTGCTTTTGTCGGTCCAGGCCGTTTCGTCGACATTATGGGTTTAGGAGATGTTCGAAATTACAAGATAATTTGGCCAACTTAATGTAAATTTGCCAAGCTGTTTTATGTACGTACACATAACTGCACGAGACGACAAAATGATAGCACAATTCGTAGCATGTTTTGATACAAGAAGCGGGAGTGAGTTTTTAGCGAATCAGAATGCAGAGCACAATGCACCAAAAAAAATAAAAAAATGCATTATGAAAATCCGCGAAATAGCGAATCCGCGATAAGTGAACCGCGAAGTGGCGAGGGATCACTGTATAGTGGTTGAAAAACAAGTTTTAATGACTCCAACCTAAGTGTATGTAAACTTCCGACTTCAACTGTAAGTACTTCATGTAAATTATGTATTTGGATATTATAGTATTCTCGCTTAATAATTTGCCCTTAAATATTGTTTTTCCTTAGTGAAGTTGGCTCCTCTTATGAAATGCAAAGACAAATCGGTAAACACTGCAAGTTGTGCCGAGATTGATAAATGGCCTTGATGGTGCGTAATACATGAACTTATCCACATTGTTCATTATGAAGTGCTGTTCAAGCTAAGATTACCTGGAGAGGCCATGTAGCTGACACGTTGAGAATATCTTTATCACACAACTTAATTAACATCAGACACAGTATCTGTCACCATCAACATCCATACATCTCTCTCACACACACAAAGGGAGTAATTTAACTGTCCAGTCTTGATCTTGGGAAGCCAAAAAGCTTGAGAGATGTATTTCCGTTCTTGTTAGAAAAATCCCCCCATTTTAATTGAGACTTACTGATCAAGCTGATAAAATGTGTGCACTCTGATGGCCTGCTTCCGAAAAAGTTGTCTGTAATTTTCTGGTTGAATGTGGATTCTGTCATACATGTGCAGACAGAATGTAGTGAGAAGGATATAAGCCAAAAACCAACAAGCCTGCTCAGATGACGAATGAGGATGATATCACACCATACTCCAACCACTCCAGGCATTACATTCTGCCTCAGTCATTTTCTTTATCCCGGAGTGAGAGCATGGAAACATTTCCATCCACAAAACCTTGACAAGTGACCCAGTTTGGGGAATATACTGAGAGCATTTTTGATAATGAGAGGTCTTTGGAACAAGTCAACATTTATCTTACCAGTGTGCATATAGTTGGATTTTGTTAGTGTTGATACAGATGTAGGATTTAAATGTGGTTACCTGTTGAAGGAGACATTAAAAATGTGTTGTGTATTTGAGGTTTAAAAATATTTCAGAAGTTTGTAATTTCCATTTTAAAATTTCAGATAAAAATTCTCAACCCCTACAAAAATGTCAATAAATTATAATCCACATGATAATTCACATTTCATGATGTAGCAGGATTGTTTTCCTGCTGTAGCAAACTAGCTCATCTGTAAATGTATGAATGTCGTATTACTTTCATTCTCAATTTTCTTTTTTTATGTCAATTTCATTGGACTCAGATCCTTCACAGGGAGTTGAATTCCATAATTGCCAGTGGTGATGTAATAATCCATGTGGAACAGCATGCTATGTGCACGTTCCTTGAAAGGTAATTCCCTCCAGTCCTTAGGATTCCTAACACAGGAGGTTGGTGGCACCTTAATTGGGGAGGACGGACTTGTGGTAATCGCTGGAGTGGAATCAGTGGAATGGTATCAAATACATCAAACATATGGTTTGATGCCATTCCATTTGCTCTGTTCCAGCCATTATTATGAGCCGTCCTCTGCTCAGCAGCTTCCACTGATTCCTAATAAAGGCTGAGGGGGCTGGGCAGACGACAGGGGAGACAGACAATGACATCCATGTTTGGTTAATTGATTATCTTCCCCCAAAGGACCAAACCGCCAGACTATAGTGTCTTCTCTTCTGATTCATTGGGGTCTGCATGACTACATGTTTCTGTTATGGTTTTTATGTACACTGTATATAGAGTAAGCAGAAGCTGTGGTTTGTTTTATCAAGGTAGAGAAGTGGTATTAATCATCCACTAGCTTGGACATGATGAAAGATGCAGACTAAGGAAAAGCACAAAGAATAACAACATGGGGTTGAGGAGGGTAGATAACTTATTCACATCTTCATATTTGCTTTGGAGATACTTTATTTGGAGGGGTATGAGACCAAAAAAAGGTATATCCAACAATTTTTCACATTTGTATATTATCATCGGAAATGATTGCTTATGGTTACATTCATCTGTGTGTAAAATATTACTGTTCTCAGATTTGTTTCATTCATAGATTTTAGATGTGACTTAAAATGTTAGTTTTTTTGCAAAACACTATACATCTATTGTTTAGCTGGAATGGAATGTTCGTATCCTATATATTTTACTTGGATATGTGGCTGTCTCAACCAGCTATCTTAAGATGAATGCACAGTAAGTTGCTCTGGATAAGAGGAACTGTTAATTGACTAAAATGTCAAATGTAAATGTTTTACATACAGATCTCAATTTTTTTATAGATGTCACAAATGTATAATTTAACAGTTCATTATTAAAACTGTTGTTATTTGTTACATTTGACTGCGTAAAACCTAGCAGTACTACTTATTTCTCAGAGAGTGAGGCGGATATATAGCGTTCCCCCAAAACAGGATTATTTGTCTCTCTGAAATGAAACCATCAAGTGATAGATTTTAAACAAATACATGTTTGTCATTGAACAACCCATTCATTATTAGATAGTGAAAAAACAAGTTCTTAAAACAATAGAATCAAATTTACCAACATTTCTGATAATGCATATAACATTTTGGAAATAAACTCTTCATACACTGTACACACATTCAAGTATTGTTTTTATTTCAAATGACATCAATTTCAATGTCTTACTGACATCAATTTCAATGTCTTATTGACATAATCCCACTTGCATGGTATTGCACTCCAATTAATGTTGTTCTCTCAAATGTATCATAATAAATCTAGCTTCATGTCCACTCCCCAGCTCAACACTAACCCTAGCCATAACCCTAACCCTAGCCATTACTCTAACCCTAATCCTAGCTTCATGTAACCCTATCCATTACCCTAATCCTAATTTATACAAATCACTTAAATGCAGTGTTGGGGAGTAGTGAACTGCATGTAGTTCAACTAGTAATTAACCTCTAAAAGGGTTATACTAAGCTAACATATGGAATTGTTTTATGATGGTTATACCATGGATCATTAAGCTATTTTATTTAGAATGTTAGGAGCGCTGTATGTATAAAACAATATACAATAATAATAGTAATAATTTGATAAAATAACTTTTGAACAGAAATACAATGGTTCATTGGAGCAGTCTAAAACTTTGCACATACACTGATGACATCTAGTGGCTAAAATCTAAATTGCACCTGGGCTGGAATAATACATTATGGCCTTTCTCATGCATTTCAAAGATGATTGTAATAAAAAAAATACAAAAGAATGGTTGTTTTTTTCTTTGTATTATCTTTTACCAGATCTATTGTGTTATATTCTACTACATTCCTTTCACATTTCAATAAACTTCAAAGTGTTTCCTTTCAAATGGTACCAAGAATATGCATATCCTTGCTTCAGGGCCTGAGCTACAGGCAGTTAGATTTGGGTATGTCATTTTAGGCGAAAATTAAAAAAATCTTAAGAGTTTATATCTGTCCTATATCTAGGAGATATAAGAAAGCTCACATATTTAACCCCCTTTTTTTTACACACAAAACTACCTCCATCCTTCAATTAATTTGTATGGGTTACCTTCAGAAGAGTCCCGTGACACTTGTGGGGGATGTAGAGCAAATGGGAGAACACCATCGTGTTTGTGAGTCTCATCTTTGCATAGAGTGGTCATAACCATTTGGACGCTACAGACATTTTTGTGAGAAGGGCGATTTTTTTTATGTCTCCAGGTCTGACAAACAGCGTTGTAGCTCTGCCACTTTCCACCGCAGAGGCGGAATGCAGAGGCGGAATGCCAACATAGACGGATGCAGTGCATGGAGACACAGCACATGCGAAACAACAGAAATCTTTAGCTTAAACTGATGGATTTTGATGGGGATTTTTTTATTATGTTAATTAGATTGGCACACGCTTCAATAGCTCTTAAGGATTTAAATTACATTTTGCAGTAGCTTGGTGGTAGTTTAACTAAATTCTAATCTGGGTTGTGTTTTGATCACTTAATTACTTTTTTGCCATGTAGTGGTATTGCTAACTACTGGAACTACATACAACTTTTTTGCAAAAATTAAATATGCGTGAAGTAGGCAAGATTTTCCTTCCTTTTTCTGCATCAGACCTGCCTGCATAGTGATCTGTTTTTGCAACTTGTATTCTATGAAATGTTACATTTATATATTATGATTTTTTACTAAGTGGTTCGGAAGCAGTGAACTACAATACTTTGTGATAGTTTCAACCTATAAACACAGTGACACTGAGGGGGATGTGTCACTTTAAACCCTCCTGTGCATCAGCGTGTCAACATGGTAGCATTCCTCTCCTCAGCAGTAACACGGAGGAGGAGTGTGAGATGACCTTGGTTTTGAGGTCAATGCATCCTCTGGCAGCTTTGGCAAAGCAAAGCAGGAAATCGATACAAGATGGACCAGAGATCAATAAGTGTAACAGAACGTCAGGACACCATGGGTAGAAGTCAGGGGAAGGGAGAATAAGTAAGCAATAGGTGGATTTATACTGCTGTCCTATTCTATGTAATTTCCTTTCTGTGCATCCTTTATTAATAATATGGCAGATTAAAAAGTTTTTTTGTTGTTGGTATAATTAAGATAATTTTGTAATTATCTTTGAAGAGATAATCTTTGAATTATCTTCGGTTCAGTATGATTTGAAATCATACCATCAAAATACCAAGCTTCCTAATTCAGAGAACATGAAATGTGGGGTGACATGAAGGCACAGTGAAAGCTATGACTAACAGGATGGTGAAAAGCAAAATATCTCATAGCTCTCGTAGATTCTAAACACAAAAGTGTGAGCCAAAAACACAACCATCCCAGAGCCGTTTTGCATTGTATACACAACCTTGGATCCAGCTTGCCTTTTATCCAGTGATTAGACCATATGACCTGTATTGGAATATTAACATCAAATTGCTTTGCTGGCTTAGTCTGAAGTCAAATAACACTAGAATAATACACTCTTGTAGATTCATGTGTTTCTGTTTTCTGTTTTCTCCATTATGGACGTAACATGCTGACCACACCGCTTGCCAGTGACGGATTTAGGCATAGGCGACATGGGCAACCGCCCAGGGCGGCATCTTGCCGAGGGCGGCATGGGGTGCCCGAACAATATTTAATTTTTTAAAATATATAATAAAAAATTCAAATAAATGGTGATATTTGCTCAATTGGTTTTCTACCTGGACGCCTGAGGTAGGGGGAGTGGGGGGGATCTATCAAATAGCGCACCTCTAACTTTGTACAGTACTAATGCAATTAGTAATACAATTAGTTGTGCAATTTATTTTGGGTGTTTCTTGTTTGAAGTGCACTAGTGTAATAATCAGGTTCTCTTCTTTATAAGTGTGTTATTCTATTTGTGTATTTGTGTGATATAGGATTTGTGCAATTTCATTTTAATTGTGTGCTTTTTGATAGCAATAGGGTAATAGTGTAAAAATTTGATTCTCTTTTTTATTTGTATTTATATACTACAATTTGTTTCTATTTTTCTTTGTTACTTCTTTTTGATATTTATGAGACTTTTTTGTATATATTTTTTATATTTATATAGTTTTAAATGTTATTATTTATTTGTGTTGTTCCAAATGTCTGAATAAAAATGACAGTTAGTGCAGAAGGTGCTTTTTTGTGGGGGGGTTAGCCCAGGGAGCCATACAAGCTAGAACAATCACTGCCACTTGCATTACGTGCGCAAGCGTTGCAAAATAAATGTACACATACATGTTATTCAATCATTTCATCCAAACTGCTCACACCCGTCAACGAGCGTCTGCATAGCCAGGCGCTAAAATAGAACTTGGTTCAATTTTTTACGCTTCATGCCCTGCAAGTCTCACCTCTCCCATCTCCTCATTGGTTTTTAGGAACATATACCCACGTGGGTGATTGAAAAATGAACTGAGGTCCACACTCCAGTCCAGTTGGTGGTGGTAATGCACCTTAAAGTTGGTTGCCAACCACCATATAAAGTCCACAGAAGAAGAAGAAGACTGAAGGAGAGGTTACTGGAAACTAACTAGGTTTCCCCTTTTATCTGTGGATTAATTGTCAGAGTAGAGAACACAAGATTGTGTGACTCAAAATGGGTCAAAATTCTACCAGATCCAGAAAAAAGGACCTTGTGCACTTCAGGTAAAATAACAACCCAATGTTAATATCCAAGGACAAATTAGCTAGCAACAGCAAGCTAGCTAGCTAAATGGCCATGAATGTTTGATGTATTTCGACCTTTCCCTAAATGAATATAGTTGGTTCAGAGATGTTTTTGATATTTCAACCTGCGTGTTCTGATTGCGTCTGGTGTGTAACGGCTTTCGTTGGTGGAAGGAGAGGAGGACCAAAATGCAGCGTGGTACGTATCCATAATAACTTTTAATGAGAATGAATACAAAATACAAAAAGAACAAGTGAATCAAAATGAAAACCGAAAACAGTCCCGAATGGTGAAAACACTAAAACGGAAAACAACTACCCACAACCCATAGTGGGAAAAAAGGCTACCTAAGTATGATTCTCAATCAGAGACAACGATCAACACCTACCTCTGATTGAGAACCATACTAGGCCAAAACCATAGATATATAACGTATAGAACAAAACATAGAAAAACAACATAGAATGCCCATACCAACTCACACCCTGACCAAACTAAAATAGAGACATGAAAAAGGAACTAAGGTCAGAACGTGACATGGTGTGGATGGACAAAGTCAACATGAATGTGCGTGCCAGGTCTAGTCAGCATGTAACACTTTGAACATGGTGATTTTGCAGCATTGGGATAATCTCTGTCCCCCCTACCATTTGTGCTGACATTTTGCAAATATCAAACCATCCAGTGCACTCTCTCTGTCTCTCCTTGCCCTCTCTAATCAAAGGGAATTTGTGAATTGATTGTCCTCTCTATTGTTGGCTTGAAGCAGCATAAATCAAAATACTGAATCTCCACTGCGTTCTGCAGTTCTGCCTTCTAGCGCATTCTAATAAATCACATCTTTAACAGCTAAGATGCAGCTTTTGGCTAACTGTGGACACAAAATACCCCTCTGTATTCATAGTAGTCCATATTACATTGCTAGAAAACAATTGCCTTGGAAAGGAATCAACAATGTTCAATACCCATGATTGAAAGCTATTTGATTCAAGATATAATATTTCTCCACTCTTTAAAAACCTATAAGGGGTTGGTTATAACTCTCATACTAATTGACTATATACAATAATTGATGTTACTATTCTGGGTATATATCCTGCTGAGTGAGGAGATGCTTCTTCGATGGACATTTCCAGATAAAGTAACAGTCGTGACAGCCAGCCACAGTAGACTGAGAGACCCAGCCAGTGCATAGAACTGGGTATTTTTGGAATGAGGAGAGAATTAATCATGCATCAAGGACATAGTTTCATACTCTACATATTTCAGCACCCCCTCATAGTTGCAGACTTGCTTTCCATTTGAATATTGCCCGTTACATTTTGAGGAGAACAAAGCAGAAAGACACACCATGTTTATATGGGAACAGCTGCTCCCTGCCCTGGGGAAATGAGAGGACAGATCACTGCACCTCATCACATGTCAACAGTGATCCTCTAACACACTACTGTATCTACGGCAAGTTTAGCTGATTAAACCCACAAAACAGACTGCTGTCTGAGATCGCTCTATGAGTGCCTAGTGGTGACATGCCAGAGATAGAGCCTGCTACAAACCTTGCTTGTTTACTAGGATGGGAGCTCAGAATTACCGATAGACAGACAGACAGCGACTAATCCCCAAAACGTAATATTCCTCTACAGTTGAGTCCTGAGAATTATTCCACACACTGACCTAAATGCATTGAATACCTCAACATGACTTTATGCTCTTTTACCCCTTCTCTAATGGATATCCGAAACAAAACTACCATAAAAACATAGTAGGATATTGAATAACTGGATTAATATGATTTTATCTTCAGGATTGGCATTCTACTTCAAATGTTTTTGGGAGTGTAATTGACCTTTTTAGTCCTTCTTGGTAAGCTCTAGATTTCTCTAATGTTCAAAACCTGGCCAAGATGCCTTGTTTATGAACCCTATAATCTTAGAAAAAAAGGCTTCTTCGGCTGTCCCCATAGGAGAACACCTTTTGGTTCCAGTTAAAACCCTTTTTGGTTCCATGTAAAACCCACTGTAGAAAGAGTTCTACATGGAACCCATAAGGGTTCTACCTGCAACCAAAAAGGGTCCTTCAAATGGTTCCCCTATGGGGACAGCCAAAGAACCCTTTAAGGTTCTAGATAGCACGTTTTTTTCTTAGAGTGTACTGAATGTTTTGTGTAAACGTAAAGACTGAGTCAGGAAAAATAAGATGTCTTTACCTTTATGTAGGAACATTATCATGATGAAACACCTATATAGCATTGGATTCAAGCCGATACTGTACATAGTAACTTGACAGTGACTTGAAATGAGATTAAGGTATTTAGCTCTTTTGAGACAGTTGTTTTCATGTTATACTCGTGTAAGGTACAGTGATATCTGCGGTATAGAGGGCTATCTGATATCCTGCTCTCACAGTGTACAGTGTTGTGAAACTATATCACAACGATCCCTTTTTCACTGGGTAAAGATGAAAACCTTGGCTGACATTCTGGATTTATTGTAAATGATAGTCGGGGAGGAGGAGAGATGGAGAGAGAAAAAGAAAGAGAGAGATGGAGAAAGAGAGAGCCTGTACATTCCTGGCAGTGTCAGCAGCAGAGCTGAGCTGAGCTAAGAGCTCAGCAAGGCTATTTATAGAGCATTGGTAACAGGCAAAACTAGACCAGGAGCAGGAGCACTGCAGATAACAGAGTACATTTGTGGGGCCTAATCTGCCATTACAATGCGGCTGATTGCTCTCCAAATGCTCTCTCTCTCTGACTTTCTCTCTTTCGGCTCCAATTGACCCTGTGAAACACGACTGGACAGTTTGGTTTAATGCTACGTTTAATATGATGATGTCTCTGGGTTTACATAAAACTGCATATCAATAGTGTGTGGCACAAGATGATACAAAATGGTACACATTACGGCAGCTGATGCTGCTAGGGGACATTTGCAGAGGCAAAGCATGTAAACATTGCAGACAGCGTTCTAGATTGGTGGAATAAAAACATGAAATTACAATGTCATACAAACTAATTAAGCTAATTATGTGTTTGAGATCTTGAAGAGTATGTTTCAGTTGAATGGCTTTCATCATCAATACAGAAGATGGTCTTCCCCTTGCACCCAGTTATACTCTTGACCAGTGATGACTACAGAATCACCTGATTGTCACCGGAGAGGACGGAACACCTGGGAGCTAAATATAACCACAGGACACGGGTTATAATTCACAGCCATAGTGCACTATTTACAGCTGGTGCAGGTATTCTCTCTCTCTCTCTCTCTCTCTCTCTCGACGTCCTGCAGCAATGAAATAGAGCGTCTCTACAGAATTTACACTGCATGATAACTGGAACGAGAGGAACTTTGCTGCATCTGTTATCACCAATTACTTTTAACCTTAGCTTTAGTGGATTACACAACTGCCTCTGTCTTCCATTAGCCTGCTGCATCTTGTTTTCCTTCTAACTCAGGGGCTACAGCGGACAGTCATGGCAGCCTACAATATAGCTCAGACCTCTAGACTACAGCACCCTTTTTTAGTTGACTTGATCTTAATTACTCAAAAACTAGCCCAGGGCCAGGATGGTAGACATAACATGTTGGTGTAGGACCTCTACTAATTCCCTTTAGAACAACCCCCATCCCCCCGACTAGTCAGGCCAGTCAGAAGCAATATTTCTAGAAGTCACTCACCATTTTAAGGTTCAGAGAGCAGGAAGGAAGGTGAAAATAGCCCCACGTCATCCATCAAGAACAACTGCACTCAGTGCTCTCTGGCTACACAGCCGATACTGGAGTGGTAAAATGACGAGCTACAGAATATATACAGTATATATGAGTTATACAGAGATTGAAGACCCATTTGGTACTTTTTTTTCCTATTGTGTTATTGACTACATTTGTTTATTCAATGTGTAACTCTGTGTTGTTGTTTGTGTCGCACTACTTTGCTTTATCTTGGCCAGGTCGCAGTTGTAAATGAGATCTTGTTTCAACTGGCCTACCTGGTTAAATAAAGGTGAAATAAAATAATAATAAAAAATATTTAAAAAATGGTGTGATTAATGCAGTAAAATTCAATTCTATCTCCAAACACACTTCTTTGGACCTCAGGAAGAGTAGCTGATGACTTGGCAGCAGCTAATGGGGATCTGTAATAAAAATACAAAATACAAAATGTCAATATGAACCGGCCTGGTTTTCTTTGGTACTGTAGGTCTGAAAGCACAAGAATGACTTATTTTCCCATCTGATTTGCTGTTGGTTTAGAGGTGGCTAATGCCTTCATGCATCTCGTTTGACATAACTGAAAGGTATGACCAATTCACCATCATAACCCCTGTGGCTGCATGTGCATGAGAGGTTGGATGTGGGTGTGTCCAGATACTTGTATGCGTGTTTGTGTGTTGTTGGCACAGTTAGTTTTTTTGCTTTCAGTTGGGGTTGTTTTCCACCCCTCATGTTACCCTGAGTGTTCACACTTAAGAAGGCTGCTTAATAAGGATATGCCCCCTTTTTGCAAACAGGATGCATGTTGGGAATCTTTTTATTCTGTACAGGCTTCCTTTTCACTCTGCCATTAATGTTTTCATTGTGGATTTATATTAGTATTGTTGATCCATCCTCAGTTGTCTCCTATCACAGGCAATAAACTCTGTAACTGTTTAAAAATCACAATTGTTCTCATGGTGAAATCTCTTAGCGGTTTCCTCCCTTCCAACTTATGTTTAAAGCACATTTTTACTCCTGAATTTATTTACTGTATGCTTGCCATAACTAACGGGTTGCATACCTATTGACTCAAGACATTTCAGCTTTTCATTTTTTATGAATTTGTAAACGTTTCTAAAAACATAATTCCACTTTGACATTATGTGGTATTGTGTGTAGGCCAGTGACAGAAAATCTCAATTTAAACCATTTTAAATTCAGGCTGTAACACAACAAAATGTGGAAAAAGTCAAGGGGTGTAAATACTTTCTGAGGGCACTGTACTGTATTTGATGCGTTTAATATACATTCACTGTGCAGTTAGATGTTCAATGGAAAGTATGTGGGAATAAATCCAGCTAATTTCATGCAACTTTCATCACATGGGACATCACTGTTAAAATATATAGACCAAAAAAATGAATTATGTAGTAAAACCGTAGAAAGTAGTGCTGAGATCTGGTGTTTGAATGTAAACACAATGTAAGTGTTATGATACACTGAAAGTGTTTTAAAACAGAATGGAAGTACTCTGAAACACCCAAAGTGGTTCTTCCATCTGAATAAGTGTGTTTTTAAGAGTGTTCTGAAAAACCTTTTTGGTGTAAAAGGCAGAATCAAAACACAAAAAGAATGTGTGTCTCATATAATAACACAACAAAATGTACCAATGGTTTATAGTATGAATATTACATTTACATTTACATTTAAGTCATTTAGCAGACGCTCTTATCCAGAGCGACTTACAAATTGGTGCATTCACCTTATGATATCCAGTGGAACAACCACTTTACAATAGTGCATCTAACTCTTTTAAGGGGGGGGGGGGGGTTTAGAAGGATTACTTTATCCTATCCTAGGTATTCCTTAAAGAGGTGGGGTTTCAGGTGTCTCCGGAAGGTGGTGATTGACTCCGCTGACCTGGCGTCGTGAGGGAGTTTGTTCCACCATTGGGGTGCCAGAGCAGCGAACAGTTTTGACTGGGCTGAGCAGGAACTGTACTTCCTCAGAGGTAGGGAGGCGAGCAGGCCAGAGGTGGATGAACGCAGTGCCCTTGTTTGGGTGTAGGGCCTGATCAGAGCCTGAAGGTACGGAGGTGCCGTTCCCCTCACAGCTCCGTAGGCAAGCACCATGGTCTTGTAGCGGATGCGAGCTTCAACTGGAAGCCAGTGGAGAGAGCGGAGGAGCGGGGTGACGTGAGAGAACTTGGGAAAGTTGAACACCAGACGGGCTGCGGCGTTCTGGATGAGTTGTAGGGGTTTAATGGCACAGGCAGGGAGCCCAGCCAACAGCGAGTTGCAGTAATCACTCTATTATTATTGATTGATTATAAACATTTTATTTAATTTTCAGTCAATATTTTGAATGACGTTTTAAATGACGTTTTAAAGAAGACTGGAAAGTGGATACTTTTCCTATGGTAGACTTTGGAACTAATTATAGGCTACAGTTGCGAGGCAACTTTGTGAGATTATACATAATGTTACATTCAGAATATTTCAATATTTCGAATATTTCGGGAAATGTAAGTTGTAGCAGAAGTAAGATGTATAAAGTATCCATCCATTACTGGTATTTATGTGAGAAGGTGGATGTGAACCCGGGGCTCCTATTTGTCAAAACACTGCCTTAATCCTCTTAGCCAGTCGGCAGGACTACACTGAGCACATGGGACCCTATTCAGACTTGAGATAAGTAGACTGAACATGGACTCAATAAAAAATGTACTGAAGTAAACAAATGAATCAAGTCCAAGTTAAATCAAATATCTCCAGTCTGAATATTTTTTCATGCCTTCATATCAGAATAATTGTGAACTTCAAACATTGTTCTGCTGTTCTGTTCAGAATTCTCCCAGTCTGAGGAATGGAGGTGGAGAGAGGGCATTTGTGGGAGGTTTGCCCTCTTGCAAACTCTATGGCCATGTATAAAACAAGCAAGTTCGCGGGCATCTCCCTACACGAAACACTCAGATGAAACTCTCCAAAACAATCCAAGAAAGCATGTGTCAATGAAAATGTGAGTACACAATGTTGTCAAATTGAAGAAAGAAACAGAAAAGGAATTCTCTCAAAAGAACATTTGTTTTGTGTAGCATTTTGGCTGCTAATGCCAATAGTCCAAGTAAAACAGCCATTTTGATTCGTTGATCTGTTTTCTTGATGCTATATGTAGTTGTTAATTGACACGTCATTGTTTGCACCTTTCGTGCACTTGTTTTTTATGCAAATCATGGCCTGCTTTTTAGTTAATATTGCAGACTTTTTGCCTACTAACTTTCCTACTAAGTTTTATTTACAGTTTGATGTATACCCCACATGCTAAATGCCACACTAAATAGCCACTGCCATTGTAGCCTGCTCTAGGTTTGGCCTACCTCACTACATGTTATTGAATCCCACTTTTGACATTCATATTGTTATCTTATTGTTATATTTGTATAGTTTAATCACGTATATGCTTTATGCATATTGCTATTGATATGTTTAATAATTGTATTCATATTGTAATTTATTTATATTATAGCATTTGATAACCTAATTTTGCATTAATGTACTATCATTATTGTTTATAATTTCTCGATCTCGCTACATAAAAACATGCATACTGTAGATACTGTACTACAGTACCCACCAGCTGGCCAATCCTAACCAAAGCCAATCAAGACAAGGATCACAGAATAATGACAACTAAACTGTCAATCATATCATGCCATGTACCATCATCTGAATATAAAGACTCAGGTCAGGACATTAGCATAATGGATGAATGGTGGATTGCATTGAGCTCTGGGCTGAAGTTTTGTACAGGTTTTGTATGAGTGCTACTGCTTAAATGATCAGTCATTAGCTAGATTTCTACCCAATTGGCGACAGATTTTCATACAAATATTCTAAAATAAAACTATGTGTGCATTTTCCCACATTAGTTGTTTCCATCAAATTGACTTGTTGCGGATAAATGGCTGTGCATGATGACATAGTGCACATACAAATTACTTTTGTGGTTAAATTCCCATGTACCGAATAAAAAATACAAGTTAAATACAAGTTAAAAATACAAGTTAAGTTCCATCGCATTTTCAACTCCACTGAGGGTTTTGTCACAAGGTCTAAATATGTGCCGAAGCCTGAATACTAATAAACTGTTCACCAGGTTTACCCCTGCACCTCAGCTTCAGTACTCATAGAAACCAGGTCTACACCTTTGACTGAGTCCCAATACTATTTTTAAACCAGATCTACTAATGCATCTCAGCCCAAATACCCATACGAACCAGGTTTAGACATGTGGCCATATCCCAATACTCTGATAAACCAGGTCTACCCTTGTGACTATTCAGGGAAACTCACATACACCTGTGGTAAATTCAATTGATTGTACATGATTTGGAAAGGCCTGTCTATATAACCTGTCTATATAATTTCCCACAGTTGACAATGCATGTCAGAGCAAAAACAAAGCCAAAAACCAAGTTCCCCGCTCTATTCCCTGCTTCAGCATTAATTGTTGTTTGTCTTTGTTAACCCATGTGCTGACGCTGTTCCTATTTTGTTACCTGTCTGTTCCTGATTTAAATGTTGACTCCCCGTATCTGCTTCTCATTTCCGGTGTCGGTCCTTACAAATTGTCTGTAGACAGGATTGTGACGAGGCACAGATCTGGGGAAGGGTACCAAAAAATATCTGCCGCTTTGAAAGTCCCCAAGAACAGTGGCCTCCATCATTCTTAAATGGATGAAGTTTGGAACTACCAAGACTCTTCCTAGAACTTGCTGCCCGGCCAAACTGAGCAATCAGGAGAGAAGCGCCTTGGTCAGGGAGGTGACCAAATCCTGATAGTCACTCAGAGAGCTCCAGAGTTCCTCTGTGGTGATGGGAGAACCTTCCAGAAGGACAGCCATCTCTGCAGCACTCCACCAATCAGGCCTTTATGGTGGAGTTAACAGACGGAAGCCACTCTTCAGTAAAAGACATTACAGCCCGCTTGGAGTTTGCCAAAAGGCACCTAAAGACTCTCAGACCATGAGAAACAAGATTCTTTGATCTGATGAAACCAAGATTGAAGGTTCACCTTCAAACAGGACAACGACCTTAAGCACACAGCCGAGACAACGCAGGAGTAGCTTCGGGACAGGTCTCTGAATGTCTTTGAGATGCCAAGCCAGAGCCCGGACTTGAACCCTAACAAATATCTTTGGAGAGACCTGAAAATAGCTTGAGAAGATCTGCAGAGAGGAATGGGAGAAACTCCCCAAATACAGGTGTGCCAAGCTCGTAGCGTCACAACCAAGAAGACTCGAGGCTGTAATCACTGCCAAAGGTGCTTCAACAAAGTACTGAGTAAAGGGTCTGAATACTTATGTAAATGTAATATTTCATTTTATTTTTATACATTTGCTAAAAATTCTAAAAACATGTTTTTTTTGTGAATACTTTCCAAATGCACTGTGTTTATATATAAATTAGAGCCACTGTATTTTCCCATTGGTCACAAATGTAATCGCTAGATATTTTCATACCATGAGCAGCGTGGATTCAATGTATTGAAAATGAAGGCACATATGTAAACTAGACCCTTTAAACATTATATTTACAAACAAAATATTTTAACATTACAACAATGTATTGGTTTTTAAAGTTGTTGAATGCAGACTTTGTCTGTAAATGTACAGCTTGGTGAAACGTGACCATTTTGAGAAATCATTTGAAACTTCTCTAAATCATACTAGACACGTTAATAATGCATAATATGACACATCTGTTGATAAGTACAACTAACTTCTCTAGAGCTTGTTAAGTACAAAAGCTTTGTGCTGGCACTATTGTGACCCAACGGGATTAAATGTGTTAAACCATCTGCAAGGTGAGGAACAGAACGTTAGGATATTAGATTAATAAAATATGATCCTGGAGGAACTCAGCCAAGTTCTGAGATGAAGAAAAATGTGCAGTGCACTCAGTATCAGGGCAGGATGAAAAAGAGAGCTGCCTACTCAAGCTAATCCCTGAACAATTTACTGCTCACTAAATCGGGCCTGTGTATCTTCCCCCAATATACAGAATTGCAATTCTTTACAAAATAATGTTTAACTTGCTTTAAAAATAATATAAACATTCCCAATAAAGATATTAAAAAAAATGTTTTTGGTGTTTCACTTAAAATGAACTGTTTGGTTATGATGCATAATGAGTGCATTAGTGATTATGTTGAATTTAGTAGTGCATTATAGTGAATTATAAGCTGGATGGTTCGAGCCCTGAATGTTCGTCTGAAAGCTGTGGTGCATCAGACCGTATGCCACATGTATGACAAAATATTTATTTTAAAATTTGTAACCAGTTTATAATAGCAATAATGCACTTTGGGTGTTTGTGGTATATGTGTTGAGTCGTGTGTTTGTGTTGCGTCAACCGCTCAGGCCTTATTGCTTAATGTTTGCAGTAGTAGAATACTTTTTAATTTACATTTTTTACCCATCCACCACCCCCCTCTTCGGAGGATACACAACTTGTTTGTTTTTTACAGCTTTTCTGCTACATATACATACATTTTACATATACATTTTATATATTCATTTTGCATACACATTTTACATACATGGTACTTTTATACAAAGCAATCACATAACAATCATACATTACCAAACATAAGCTCTTTAATCCCACCCCTCAGCCACTCTCAGCCCATCCCTCCTATCACCATAGACCATCCTTGTTTGGTTTCCATGTGCCATATATTTTTCAATTGTGCTGTGATATTTTACATACATTTTGAGCCTTTCTAATCGTATAGTATCCACAGATTGTGAGCTAAAGATGAAAACCATTCCTACAAGTATTATTATATTATTTATTGACTGACTATGGCTGTCCAAATCACTCAACACTGCTATTTGTAAGTTTCATTTTAAGTGAATGTTGTGATTTTTTTTTTTAACATTGCTGAACCTGTGACCAGAAACAAGATACATACAGTATGGGAATACGGGAATAAGTGATCTAGTGATTGTCTCTATGCAGCACAATCTACAGAGCTGAGATTGTTGTATGCCCCATATATATAACAACAATCTCAGCTCTGCAGATTTTGCTATATACTGTATATAGCGTTCTTTTGGTTGCAAGAATTTTGTATAAGAATTTAAATTGAAAAACTCAGTGTTGAATCAAGTGTTGTTTTTTGTACTAGTTCATAAACCATGTGCCATGGCATCGGTACATCGAAAATCTCTTCACATTTATTTTGCCCCCCGTATGGCGCAGCTGTCAACATTTTTGTCCTCAAATGAAACTGGTGTCTTTAATATATGGCAAACAAGTTCCCAACCTTCTCCCTTTTCCACTTGCTTTTTCCATTTTTGTGGTAATGCTGCAATCAGTTGGTTCGGATTGAGCAGATATTCCCATATATATTTTCGATAGCTGCATATGTGACACAACTCCACCGTTTACATTCATAAAAACATCAATAAATATAATATCATTAAAAAATATATATAATTGTTTTGTTTAACCATAACATTTGTTGTTATATTTGTTTTTTTTTTTTCTTGAGGACAAACTGAAATTGTCACCAGCTTTGTATGGCTTGTTTAAGAAAGGGTGAAACTTTAAACAAAATATAATTTTAAATTAGTCAGAAATGAGAAGTTGTAATCTGCATAAAGCCAAAAATGACATTTTTTGAACAAATGAGAAGACTCTTAAAAATCTACTGGAGAACCATTTTGAGTTTAACTTATGTATGAGTGAAGCTTTTAGAGAGGTTTAAAGTTTTAATATTTCATAATTTTAGCCCTCCAAACTCAAATTAATGATATAAATAGACACATTTAATTATGTCTGACTTAGCATTCCAAATAAAATGAAAGATTTTTTGCTCATATGATTTAAAAATTAGTTGTCTGGAGTAGGCAGTGCAATTAGTAAGTAAGTAAACTATGATAGGACCAAAGAGTTAATCAATAGTATTTACTATTTGTTATGGTTTTTATGAATAATGACTAAATGGTGTATACATTTAACGTAGAACTATAACTAACAGAATTCTACCCTGTCACTGTATGATTGTATGAAATTTATTAGAATCATACATCTAACTCCGATGTGTGTAGTTTTAGTGTAACGATCGTCCTGGAAAGAAGGTGACCAAAACGCAGCGTGGTAAGTGTTCATTGTAATTTAATAAAATAACCTGAACACTGAAACAACAAAAACAACAAAGAGAGTGAACGAAACGAAACAATTCTGTCTGGTGCAACAACACAAAACAGAAAACAACTACCCACAAAACCCAAGTGGGCAAGAGCTACCTAAGTATGGTTCTCAATCATAGACAACGATAGACAGCTGCCTCTGATTGAGAACCACACCCGGCCAACCAACAAAGAAATACAAAACATAGAACACAGAACATAGAATGAACACCCCAACTCACGCCCTGACCAAACCAAAATAGAGACATAAAAAGGATCTCTAAGGTCAGGGCGTGACATTTAGTCAGAATTAAGGACTTTATGTTCCTTTTTAGTATGTAAGTAGGGTGCAAGTGTGAGACAATGTATGAGTTAAGAGGAGCTATCGACAGACAAGCTTTACCACTGTGTTCCTTTCAGGACATTCCGTCCCCACCCAGGGAGGGGAGAGACCTTGGGCTTGTAGTAGATTGTATAACAGGTGGCAGACAATGTATGAGAAGAAGACTTGTGAACTATATTGTCATTGTTTCTGAGAGGAGGAGGGACATTTATGACGAAATGTGAGGTATATAGACCAATGTACAGGAAATGATAGGCAAAACGTTCCCGTGAATAAACATTTGACTATTGTAGACTGGGCCTCTCTGTTTTTATTTCTATGAGTATCCTACAAATCCTGATATAGCAGACTGAGTAATTTAATTTCATTGGTTAAAGAACATGAGAACATAATTCTCTTAACACTATTGTATTTACTTCTCCGTGGTTGCAAAACCTTATATATTTTTGCAAACTTTATATTGAAATTGATTGTGTTAAGTTCATTTAAATTTGTTTAGATGTGAATACCAAGTATGTCGACTAAACCATCCGCCCATTTTATTGGTAAACTACAAGGTAGTGTAAACATTGGGTCTTTTAACAATCCAATATGTAATATTGTACACTTTTCATAATTAGGTTTTAGTACAGAGAGACTAGACAAGTAATCAAGATCTTCAATGAGACTGTGCAGGGATCCAGATTGCGGACGTAAGAAAAAACTTGAGTCATCGGCACACATTGACACTTGTTTTAATAGCCTGGATTTCGAACCCATTGATGTTCTTGTTGGATCTAATTTAAATAGCTAACTTTTCTATGGCCATAATAAATAGATATGGAGACAACGGACAGCCTTGTTATACTCCTCCTAAAAGCTCAATATTTTCTGAGAAGTAACCATTATTTAGAGATTCAACGAAATTAAAGTAATCCAGGCATTTATATATAAATTCTAGTCGTACTTTATCAAACGCCTTTTCAAAATCTGCTACGAAGACCAGGTCTGGTATCTTTGATGTTTCATAATGTTCAATTGTTTCAAGTAGTAGAAGACTTAACGTTTGTAGAAGACTTCACTTGGACAAAATAGTCTGACGAATCAGAGTTTGTACTAGAAGTATGAAACCGCGTGGAATGCTCACGTGTGTGCATGTGTGCGTGCGCATGCATATACACTATATACAGTTGAAGTTGGAAGTTTACATATACCTTAGCCAAATACATTTAAACTCACAATTCCTGACATTTAATCCAAGTAAAAATTCCATGTCTTAGGTCAGTTAGGATCACCACTTTATTTTAAGAATGTGAAATGTCAGAATAATAGTAGAGAGAATGATTTCTTTCAGCTTTTATTTCTTTCATCACATTCCCAGTGAGTCAGAAGTTTACATACACTCAATTAGTATTTGGTAGCATTGCCTTTAAATTGTTTAACTTGGGTCAAACGTTTCAGGTAGCCTTCCACAAGCTTCCCAAAATAAGTTGGGTGAATTTTGGCCCATTCCTCCTGACAGAACTGGTGTAACTGAGTCAGGTTTGTAGGCCTCCTTGCTCGCACATGCTTTATCAGTTCTGCCAACACATTTTCTATAGGATTGAGGTCAAGGCTTTGTGATAGCCACTCCAATACCTTGTCTTTGTTGTCCTTAACTTCTCTGGGATATGTGGGACGAATGCGTCCCACAGCGAAAACACAATATAGCATTATATTAGCTTACCACAATAGCCAAACACACAAATGCATTTATCAGCAGCAAAAGGTAGCGATCGCAAAAACCAGCAAAAGATATAGAATTAATCACTAACCTTGACCAACTTCATCAGATGACAGTCCTATAACATCAGGTTATACAATACACGTATGTTTTGTTCGAAAATGTGCATATTTTGAGCTGCAAACCGTGGTTATACATTGTGAATATGTAGCATCGATTCACCAAATTGTCCGGAGATATTTTGGACACTCACCTAATCTGACCAAAGAACTCATCATAAACTTTACTAAAAAATACATGTTGGACAGCAAATGAAAGATACACTAGTTCTTTAATGCAACCGCCGTGTTAGATTTTTTAAAATAACTTTACCATAACAAACAGCTTACGTTATAGCGAGACAGCGCCCGCAAAAAGGGCGGAAAATAGGACTCAACATTTTCCACAGAAATACGAAATAACATCATAAATTGTTCCTACTTTTGCTGAGCTTCCATCAGAATCTTGTACAAGGAGTCCTTTGTCCAGAATAAATCGTTGTTTGGTTTTAGAATGTCCTTCTCTCCTGTCGAATTAGCAACCTTAGCTAGCCATGTGGCGCGAACATGCCCATCTTCTCCTGACGCAAAGAAAGGAAAATTCCAAAAGTCGCAATAAACGTTGAATAAACTGATACAACTCGGTTGAAAGAAAAGTATGTTTTTATCACATCTATCAAATAAAATCAGAGCCGGAGACATCCACCGTGTATACCGAACGCTTTTCAGAAGCCAATGCTGATGTCCTTCCCGCGCCTAGGTAGAGAAAGGAAATTCTGGTCACGTCATTCCAAGAGCTCTTGTTCGACCTCAGATCAAGCTAGACACCCCATTCCACCTTCCACTGCCTGTTGACATCTAGTGGAAGGCGTATGCAGTGCATGCAAATCCATAAATATTAAGCAATTGAATAGGCAGGCCCTGGAACAGAGCATCGTTTTCAGATTTTTCACTTCCTGTCTGGAAGTTTGCTGCCAAATGAGTTCTGTTTTACTCACAGATAATATAATATAATTCAAACAGTTTTAGAAACTTAGAGTGTTTTCTATCCAATAGTAATAATAATATGCATATTGTACGATCTAGAATAGAGTACGAGGCCGTTTAAATTGGGCATGATTTTTTCCCAAAGTGAAAACAGCGCCCCCTATTCACAAGAAGATAATCTGTCTGTAAACAATTGTTGGAAAGTAGATGCCCTAACCGACTTGCCAAAACTATAGTTTGTTAACCAGAAATTTGTTGAGTGGTTGAAAAACGAGTTTTAATGACTTTAATGACTAAACTTCCGACTTCAGCTGTATACAAAAATATATGAACACTGCTTAAAATGAGTGGATTTGGCTATTTCAGCCACACCCATTGCTGACGGGTGTATAAAATCGAGCACACAGCCATGTAACCTCTATAGACAAACACTGGCAGTAGAATGGCCTTACTGAAGAGTTCACCGTTATAGGATGCCAACTTTCCAACAAGTCAGTTTGTAAATGTTCTGCTCTGCCCTGCCCTGCCCCAGTCACCTGTAAGTGTTGGTATTGTGAAGTGGAACGTCTAGGGGCAACAACGGCTCAGCCATGAAGTGGTAGGCTACACAATCTCACAGAACGTGACCGCCGACTGCTGAAGCGCATAGCACGCAACAATCGTCTGTCCTTAGTTGCAACACTCACTACTGAGTTCCAAACTGCATCTGAAAACAACAACAGAAAAAAAACTGTTCGTTGGGAGCTTCTTGAAATGGGTTTCCATGGCCAAACAGCCGCACACAAGTTTAAGATCACCATGAGCAATGCCAAGCGTCGGCTGGAGTGGTGTGAAGTTCCCCGCCATTGGAGCAGTGGAAACGCATTCTCTGGAGTGATGAATCATGCTTCACCATCTGGCAATCCGACGGAAGAATCTGGGTTTGGCGGATGCCAGGAGAATGCTACATGCCGAATTCATAGTGCGAACTTTAAAGTTTGGTGGAGAAGTCTGGGGCTGTTTTTCATGGTTCTGGCTAGGCCCCTTAATTCCAGTGAAGGGAAATCTTAACGCTACAGCATACAGTGATTTTCGAGACGATTCTGTGCTTCCAACTTTCTGTGCTTCCAACAGTTTGGGGGAAGGCCCTTTCCTCTTTCAGCATGACAATGCCCCCGTGCACAAAGCGAGGTCCATACAGAAATGGTTGTCGGGATCAGTGTGGAAGAACTTGAATGGCCTACACAGAGCCCTCAACCCCAACGAACACCTTTGGGATGAATTGGAACACTGACTGCGAGCCAGGCCTAATACCCAACATCAGTGCATGACCTCACTAATACTCTTGTGGATGAATGGAAGCAAGTCCTCGCAGCAATGTTCCAAAATCTAATGGAAAGCCTTCCCAGAGGAGTGGAGGCTGTTATAGCAGCAAAGTGGGGACCAACTCCATATTAATGCCCATGATTTTGGAATGAGATGTTTGACGGGTAGGTGTCCACATACTTTTGATCATGTAGTGTATGTGAGCATGAATTTGTGGAATGAACATTGCCATAATAGCATGTGACAGATCCAGGCCATACTCCAGCTTTCATAAAAGAGCGGCGAGTGCTATTGATCCTGGTATTTTCACAGGGGATTTTCTGCTCTGGTCGATTTAGAAGACATCTACTAAAACTGGCAGAGCAGAGATAGGAGAAGGAGGCTTCGCGGCAGACCCCTGCACACACACTGTGGCTACTGTAAAGACATCAAATAATATCAACCATTGGCATAGTTTTATGAAAAAATTACAATATAAAAAAAATGGTGTCATAATAACTTGTTATTACAGATGACATAAGGACATGTACCTCATTGCTGTGGATGACGCTAACTGACATACACTAAGGCGCCTTAATGGTCAAGTGCCCCTCTCCCTCCAACTGCACCTCTCAGGGAAGTACAATCTGGGTAATGTTGACAACCAAAAGTTTCTTTCTAAGGAGTGGAGTGGACCATAGCTGTCCTGCCTCTTTACTATGGTAATGACTCTTACATAATTCCTTAATATGCATATAGGTGTTGACGCTATTATTATTACTGAGTGATGAAAACATCATGAAAACAACAGTTTCAGGAATTCAGTTTCATTTAGGAAATCTATTCACAAAGTATATATTACCAGTCAAAAGTTTGGACACACCTACTCATTTAAGGAGAGTGCTGCAACAGATGACCTGGCCTCCACAATCACCCGACCTCAACCCAATTGAGATGGTTTGGGATGAGTTGGACCACAAAGTGAAGCAAAAGCAGCCAACAAGTGCTCAGCATATGTGGGAACTCCTTCAAGACTGTTGGAAAAGCATTCCAGGTTGAGCTGGTTGAGAGAATGCCAAGAGTGTGCAAAGCTCTCATCAAGGCAAAGGGTGGCTACTTTGAAGAATATAAAATATATTTTGATTTGTTTAACACTTTTTTTGGTTACTACATGATTCGATATGTGTTATTTCTACAATGTAGAAAATAGTACAAATAAAGAAAAACCCTTGAATGAGTAGGTGTGTCCAAACTTTTGACTGGTACTGTATATAAACATTTAAAAAATACACGTGATCATGTTTTAATGTAATCAAGATATGAAATGATTGCTCTTTTCAAATACAATCTCTTTTTGGGCTTAGTTCAATTTTCAGGGTACAAATTACGTTTGGCCCCCCCTAACCATCCACTCTGTAAAAAAATCAGCCCGTGGCTGAATCTACTTGCTTACACCTGGCCTGGACTGTGTCGGACAGTGCAGAGCAGAGAAACTCTCAGTTATTAATTCAATTATGAAAGCGAGGCAACCCAGAACCTCCCTGGGCATCCAACAGATCTGCTGTTTGTTTATGGAGAAGAGGGTCTGCGAAGGGATAATTATCTTAAAGGAGGACAGGCCAAAGGATAATTAAACCGAAACAAAATAGATGTAAGAGAAGACAGTGAGAGAATTTACAGATTCTCTACCCCTATAGAGTCCTGAGAATTTTGATGTGGTAGGGATCCAAAATAGAGAATGGAGGGGAGGAAGGGAGGTTGCTGTAGGATATTCAGGAGAAAAAACATAAGTAATTGAAACGATCCACAATGCTGAAGTTCAAATGAAGTTTATATGAATAAAATTACAGAAGTTGCGCAATGAGCTAAGCACTTCCATCACTCCTATTTTTTGTCTCTCACAATTTCAGTCTTCAATACAACCCTAATTTTGTATTCAGAATGCTGTTTGGAGAATACGATCAGTATGCAATCTAAGTATTTATTAATCACACAAAGACCCCTGATATGCTCCCCTCTTTTCCCTTCACACCATCATATTTCACCCAGTGTCAAAGCAACCCATGAGTTCTTTGTCATGAATTTATAGGCCGGCAGCAGCTAAAAAAAATCTTCCTGCAGAATATGATAGCCTGAAGTGCAGTGACATAGATAAGTTCCTCATTAGTAATCACTTGAAATATTCATTAGATGGGGCGATGCAGCAGGATGAGCAGCATGTTTGAAAGTTCCAGAGGTCAAGACACTCACTGTTTCTTTTATCTGGTACATTATACAGCAGACTACACATATAATGATGCATTATTGATGCTTAAAGTCTTATAATGCACTAGGATTGTGATAAAGGACATCATAAATTAATTGTACTTAAGTGTAACCACAAATGTTTAGAAATATGCTGTATTACAGTGCAGTAGGTCTAGGTTATTTCAGGCAAGTCATTTGGCAATCTTCATTTCACTATGGTAGTAATCTCTCTCTCTTCAGCTACTCCTTAGTCTAGCCTTACATCCGTTCAGTAAGTACAGAGACCGAAACTGGAGACCAGATTCTTCTGATGGTTCTAAATGAGACCATAGAACCATAATCCTGTGTTGCTATCAGACTGACACAAAGTACTTTTTAATACCGCCATTAATCAGGATGTATAGTCATTTTTGGCCTAAGCAGTCCTGATATGTGAACATGTTTAATATGGGCTTTGTTGAGCCAAGGTCTTCATCATGTCTGGGTGTGAATTGGAGTGTTAGGGAGGATGGAGATACAGACAGAACACAGTCAGGGGATTAGCGCCACTACCTCAAATGACACTAAAACTTCTTTAGTTGTTTTTTACTATCTGTCTCTAGTTAATTTACGAACCCACCATATAATTATACACAGTAGCTTAGATACACGTAAAGGAAAGGACCAACAGACAAGCTAATTTACATAGCTTGGTCCATATCAAACTCTAGTCCCAAGTCAAATCCAGTGTTTGGTATTGGTGTTACAGGTTGATTAAGGGAGGTCCTGAAGGCATTATGGAAAGATCCCTCTAATCCCATCAACAACATTCATCCATTACCAGGTTCCATCCTGGGAGTACAATGTCCTTGGTCACAATGGGTTTATCCACACTATTTTGTTGTCTCTCCTTAGAGGTGGACAGGGGACTATAAATAGTGTTGTTGTGTACCGTAGGATCCTCTGAGCTAATGGTGACAGGGGATGTGTGTGAGTCCGTTCCAGGAACCAAAGGCTTAGTGGGCTGGCCTGCTTATGGAGGTAACCAGGTTCAGAGTCACCAGCTCCGAGACCATCAGCCTCGCCTCATCAGCTTTATCTCCCTGAGCCATCAGTAAAAGGGGATCAGAGGTTGACGACCTCCCTTGACATGCTGCAAAAGCATCATGACCTATGTATGTGTCATTAAGGAAAACACAATGGAGCGTATGCTGGGTCAGGCTTAGCAAGGTGATACAAAAACCTTGAGGCATGTTTGCTGTATGATGAGCTATGGGTACACTGTAAAACTGAAATGGGTTTGCACTTGAGATTAGTAATCTGAGAAGTTGTAGGTTAAGGTTTAGGGTCAACTGTAATCACATCTGCCTGGACACACAATAACATAGGGAGGGCCAATATCCTTGAGATTAGATGCAGCATTCAATCAATGTGGCACAGTAGTCATAATGTTATTCTCCCATTGAGCTGCTTTACCCCAGTGCAGGTTTGATTGAATTTCTGCTTTTGACTGCCAACAAAGCCAAATCCAACAACCACATTTCAGTTAAGCTCACTGCAGCATTGTGAAAATACCATAGTCATACATAGCAAATTGATTCAATAGTTAACTCGTCACAATACACAACTCACAAAGCACAACACTTCGGTAAAAGCTGCTGAATCCAGATATCCATTTTATACAGTGCCTTGCAAAAGTATTCACCTCCCTTGGCGTTTTTCCTATTTTGACGCATTACAACCTGTAATTTAAATAGATTTTTATTTGGATTTCATGTAATGGACATACACAAAATAGTCCAAATTGGTGAAGTGAAATTTAAAAAATAAAAATGTAAAAAAAATGTTTTACTAAAAAGTGGTGGGTGCATATGTATTCACTCCATTTGCTATGAAGCCCCTAAATAAGATCTGGTGCAACCAATTGCCTTCAGAAGTCAAATAATTAGCTAAGTACTTAAAACTTCTTCGGGATAGGAGGCAGTATTCGGAAGTTTGGATGAATGAGGTGCCCAAAGTAAACTGCCTGTTACTCAGGCCCAGAAGCTAGAATATGCATATAATTGACTGTATTGGATAACGTTTCCAAAACTGTTAAAATAATGTCTGTGAGTATAACATAACTGATATGGCAGGCAAAAACCCGAGGACAATCCATCCAGAATTTCTTTTTTTCAGCTCACCACTGATTACAATGGCTGGCAATGGGAATATAAAAGGAATTACCTCCAAGATTGCAGTTCCTAGGGCTTCCACTAGATGTCAACAGTCTTTAGAAAGAGTTTCAGGCTTGTTTTTTGAAAAATTAGCTAGAATTTGTAGTTTGTGTAAGTGGCTCCCATTTTGGCTGTAGTGTTTGTGGCGCGTTCCGGTGAAGGCGCACACTTCGTTATTTATCTCTGGTAATGATCTCCGGTATTCTCCGTCTTCAATTTAATCGTTTATTTACATATTAGGGTACCTGAGGATTGATTAGAAACGTTGTTTGACTTGTTTTGAAGAAGTTTATTGGTAACTTACTGGATTTATTTGTATGCATTTTGAAAGAGGGAAACCGGTGGATTACTGAGTCAAGCGCACCAACTAAACTGACTTTTTTGGGATATAAAGAAGGACTTTATCGAACAAAATGACCATTTGTTATGTAGCTGGGACCCTTGTGATTGCAACCAGATGAAGATCTTCAAAGGTAAGTGATTTATTTTATCCCTATTTCTGACTTTTGTGATGCCTCTGCTTGGTTGGAAAATGTATGTAATGCTTTTGTATGCGGGGCGCTGTCCTCAAATAATCGCATGGTGTGCTTTCGCCGTAAGCCTTTTTGAAATCTGACAAAGCGGCTGGATTAACAAGAAGTTAAGCTTTTAAATTATGTATGACACTTGTATTTTCATTAATGTTTAATATTACGATTTTTGTAATTTGAATTTCGCACTCTGTAATTTCGCCGGATATTGTCGAGGCCGGGCGCTAGCGGTACTATCCCAAAGAGGATAATTTATTAAATAAACTCCACCTGTGTGCAATCTAAGTGTCACATGATCTCAGTATATATACACCTGTTCTGAAAGGCCCCAGAGTCTGCAACACCACTAAGCAACGGGTATCACCAAGCAAGCGGCACTATGAAGAATAAGGAGCTCTCCAAACAGGTCAGGGACAAAGTTATGGAGAAGTACAGATCAGGGTTGGGTTATAAAAACATATCACAAACTTTGAACATCCCAAGGAGCACAATTAAATCCATTATTAAAAATTTGAAAGAATATGGCACCATAACAAACCTGCTAAGAGAGGGCCGCCCACCAAAACTCAAGGACCAGGCAAGGAAGACATTAATGAGAGAGGCATCAAAGAGAATAAAGATAACCCCGAAGGAGCTGCATAGCTCCACAGCGAAGATTGGAGTATTTGTCCATAGGACCACTTTAAGCCGTACTCTCCACAGAGCTGGGCTTTACGGAAGAGTGGCCAGAAAAAAGTAATTGCTTCAAGAAAAAAATAAGCAAACATGTTTGGTGTTCGCCAAAAGGCATATGGGAGACTCCCCAAACAAATGGAAGAAGGTACTCTGGTCAGACGAGACAAAAATGTAGCTTTTTGCCCATCAAGGAAAACGTCTCTCATCACCACAACACCTCTCATCACCCCGAGAACAACAACACAGTGAAGCATGGTGGTGGCAGCATCATGCTGTGGGGATGTTTTTCATCAGCAGGGACTGGGAAACTGTTCAGAATTGAAGGAATGATGGATGGTGCTAAATACAGGGAAATGTTCACCTACCAGCAGGACAATGACCCTAAGCATACTGCTAAAGCAACACTTGAGTGGTTGAAGGGGCAACATTTAAATGTCTTGGAATGGCCGAGTCAAAGCCCAGACTTCAATCCAATTGAGAATCTGTGGTATGACCTAAAGATTTCTGTACACCAGCGGAACCCATCTAACTTGAAGGAGCTGGAGCGGTTTTGCCTTGAATTATGGGCAAAAATCCCAGTGGCTAGATGTGCCAAGCTTATAGAGACATACCCCAAGAAACTTGCAGCTGTAATTGCTGCAATAGGTGGCTCTACAAAGTATTGACTTTGGGGGAGTGAATAGTTATGCAACCTCAACTTTTCAGTTTTTTTGTCTAATTTCTTGTTTGTTTCACACAAAAACATTATTTTGCATCTTAAAAGTGGTAGGCATGTTGTGTAAATCAAATGATCAAACCCCCCCCCCCCAAAAAAAATCTATTTTAATTCCAGGCAACAGAATAGTAAAAATGCCAAGGGGGTGAATACTTTCGCAAGCCACTGTGCCTTCAGAAAGTATTCACACCCCTCGACTTATTCCAAATGCAGTTGTGCTACAGTCTGAATTCTATTTTCCTTCTCACTTATCTACATACAATACACCATAATGATGAAGTGAAAACATGTTTTTAGAAATTTCAGCAAATGTATTGAAAATGAAATACAGAAATATCTAATGTACATGACTATTCACCCCCCTGAGTCAACACATGCTAGAATCCCCTTTGGCAGCGATTACAGCTGTGAGTCTTTCTGGCTAAGTCTCTAAGAGCTTTGCACACCTAGAATGAGCAATATTTGCACATTATTGTTAAAAAAATTCTTCAAGGTTGTTGATCATTGCTAGACAGCCATTTTAAAGTCTCGCCGTAGATTTTCAAGACAATTTAAGTGAAAACTGTTACTAGGCCACTCAGAACCATACAGTGTCATCTTGGTAAGCAACTAAATTGTGTATTTGGCCTTGTGTTTTAGGTTATTGTCATGCTGAACGGTGAATTTGTCTCCCAGTGTCTGTTGGAAGCATATTGAACCAGGTTTTCCTCTAGGATTTTGTCTGTGCTTAGCTCTATTCAGTTTATTTTTATCCTAAAAAACTCCCTAGTTCTTGCCGATGCCATGCATACACATAACATGATGCAGCCACCAACATGCGTGAAAATATTAATAGTGGTACTCAGTGATGTGTTGTGTTGGATTTGCCCCAAACAGAACGCTTTGTATTCAGGACATAAAGCTAATTTCTTTGCAACATTTTTTTGAAAATGTACTTTAGTGCCTTAATGCAAACAGGATGCATGTTCTGAAATAATTTATTCGGTACAGGCTTTTCACTCCTTCATTTAGGTTAGAATTTTGGAATAACTCAAATGTTGTTGCTCCATCCTCAGATTTCTTCTTTCTCCTAACCCTGTGACTGTTTTAAAGTCACCATTGGCCTCAGGGTGAAATCCCTGAGCAGTTTCCTTCCTCTCCGGCAACTGAGTTAGGAAGAAGGCCTGTATCTTTCTAGTGACTGGGTGTATTGATGTCACGATCGTCGTAGTGAGGAGACCAAGGCGCGGCGTGAGAGAAATACATTCTTCTTTTTAATAACGAAGAACACTTAACAAACAATACAAAATAACAAAACGAACGTGACCGCTATAATACTGAGTGCAAACATGCAACATCACATAGACAATTACCCACAATAGCCTAATGCCTATGGGTGCCTTAAATATGGCTCCCAATCAGAGACAACAATAAACAGCTGTCTCTGATTGAGAACCAAACCAGGCAACCATAGACTTTCCTAAACACCTACACTGAACACAACCCCATACACTCTACAAAACCCCCTATACAATACAACACAGGTGTCAAACTCATTCCACGGGGGGCCGAGTGTCTGCGGGTTTTCACTCCTCCCTTGTACTTGATTGATGAGTTAACATCACTAATTAGTTAGGAACTCCCCACACCTGGTTGTCTAGGGCTTTATTGAAAGGAAAAACCAAAAACCTGCAGACACTAGGCCCTCCGTGGAATGAGTTTGACACCCCTGCAATACAACCAACCAAGACGAGACAAATACACACAAACATCCCCCATGTCACACCCTGACCTAACTAATATAATAAAAAAAACAAAGATAACTAAGGCCAGGGCGTGACAATTGATGCACCATCCAAAGTATTATAACTTCACCATGCTCAAAGGGATATTCAATGTCTGCTTTTTTTGTTGTGAAAAGTTATAAAACATAATTCCACTTTGATATTATGTTGTATTGTGTGTAAGCCAGTGAAACAAAATCTCAGACTGTAACACAACAAAATGTGGAAAAAGTCAAGGGGTGTGAATACTTTCTAAAGACGTCTCCAGTATGCTGGTCTTGTGCTGAGCACAACAACAACAAGACTCTCCCATAGACCAATAGCAGTCTTCACACCTGTCGACGCCATTCAGTGAGCTAAACCTACAGGCCCAGCCACGATAACTGTGCTGTTGGCATAGAATGCACAGTGTGAGGAGAGGGCTGCTACATGGGTCTTGTTAATCCTCTGGAGCCTGTGGCCATGGGAGGTGTCACTGGTCCTTTTGTAATGACGAATCTGTATGGGGTGGTGTTGAGCTGGAGGGGTGTAGCATGACACAGCTCTCCCATAATGGTGACAGGCCACCCTGCAGGTCTATTAACAGAGCTCAGATAACCCATTGTGACATCTCTCCACACCAGGCTGTCCCTGAGGGTGAGAGCTACCTCGCCCCTTTTTTTTCTCTCCCCTACTTCTCCATTTTTACAACTTGGCCGGCTTGCCACTGTGCAGCATCAAACTGCGGTGCCGACACATTGCCGGAGAACATTCTGTCTTAAATGAGAGAGGTCTGAGACTAGCACCCACACTGGCACAGTACACTATGTTCCAGCCAGGGAGGTTGGTTATGGAACAGATAATAGAGTCATGATGGCACATTCACTATTCCGCACACAGCCTCTGCGTCAGGCAACCCCAAAGCTATGGCTTCGTTCCCAAAACATTTTATATTTATGCAGAGTGTATGTGCATCGAGACTCACTATTTAATCTCATCAGATCCACAGTCAAAACACAGGACAGTTTTGGTGTGCGCCCTGACAAAACAGGTTTATTTACAGCGTCCTCAAAACAGGTAACAGGTGCGTGACAAATATGTAATATCTGACTACATTACAGAGATGAGGAAAAAACTAATTTACATTTCTCTATGTCTAGGTCTTTGTGTTGGAGATATCAGACAGCTTTTTATCCTCATCACAATGAAACCGGATGATCGAACATCCTGCTACTAAACATGTCATAACCCCATTGATCACAACCAACGTTCATTATGTCCTTTACCAAATGGCCCTACCCAGTAGTACATGCAGTCCTGTACTGTTTTTAGAGTGGGTTTGGAGGTTTTGGTTTGTTTGGTTCTTTTGTCAGATGTTCCTGGCATGGTACAGACATTTCCACAGCGTTGCGAGGCGTGGGTGTTGATACTCCTGAGGTGACCACTTTGTAGCTCTACACCAGCCGTCTACTGCAGACCCAGTGTGGGTGTGAGGAGCATTGTTACACCTGATGCCAACATTCAGAAGGCTGAAGCCAAGCTGCAACTACAGAACAGACCCCTTGTGTAGGTGCCAGATGCACAAATGGTACTTGGGGAGTTACTAGGCTACGTAAAACAACAGTATTACTGTTAGTCTGCCAGGGAATGATCACTGTTTAATCTAACTGCACTGTCCAATTTACAGTAGATATTACAGTGAAAGAATACCATGCTATTGTTTGAGGAAAGTGCACCATTTTGAACATGAAAAGTTATAAATAAACAAATTAGGCACATTTGGGCAGTCTTGATACAACATTTCGAACATAAATGCAATGGTTCATTGGATCAGTCTAAAACTTTGCACATACACTGACGCAATCTAGTGGCCAAAATCTAAATTGCACCTGGGCTGGAATAATAACAGTTGTTTTTTTCTTTGTATTCTCTTTTACCAGATCTATTGTGTTATATTCTACTACATTCCATAAACTTCAAAGTGTTTCCTTTCAAATGGTACCAGGAATATGCATATCCTTGCTTCAGGGCCTGAGCTATAGGCAGTTAGATTTGGGTATGTCATTTTAGGCTTGTGAAATTTTTAAACTTAATAGGCATTTATACTCACATCAACGGTTAGCCAATTGATGCTACATTTTAGCAGGTAATGACTTCTGAGCATTACAGAAATGTCTCAATTGTGTTCAAACTTGGCTTTCAAATGTTCTCCTGTGATTATGCATTTACGCCTCTACACTATTTCATGGCTTGTCGCTGGGGATAAGTGTCAACTAAATCACACAATGCAAATATTCCCCGGCAGGTTATTCAGATTCAGGGAGGAGGCTATTTGATTTGCATCTCAGTTACTATTTCCAGTTGTCCCACTTATAGTTCATTGCATTTTCTCTCACCTCCAATATTCAGAAAACAACACGCTAAGATGGTCACATTTAGAATGATACTGCTAACAAATGCTTATTAAACTAAAAGTTCCTCCAAAGGCAATTATCTTCTGGATGTGTTGAATAAGAAGTAATTTGGGTAGGAATTATTTGTCATCGGCTTCTCAAAAGAACACGTTATCTCAACAGTTGTGGATTTCTGAGTAATTTGGATGCAATCTGCTGCTCTTTCCCTTCTCTGAACACAGAACAAGTTAGGCAATCATTCAGGGAAAATAGGTCATTCACAGCAGACCCAAATTATGCAATGCACAAATCTCCTAAAGGAAAATGTCTGGGGCTCCAAAGCACTTCACATTTTACAGAGATTTGAGGTAGAGGGGCACAGGGCAGGCAAACACTTCAGAGGACTAAAAGCACAATGACAACAAAGTGTGTTTATACGAAGAGATAAGGACATCCTGTGCTGCTACCCCATCAGGGAGTAATCCAGTTAAACTCTCTTTAGTCACTGACCATTCCAAAGAAAACAGTTGATTATTCGGTTTTTGGAGCATGTGACGGAAAAAGGGAGAAGTCTGGCAATGAAATATAACCTCTTGTCTCAGAGGTGACCGTAATTCTGGACCCAAGATTGCAACAGCTCAATGATGGGTGAAGTGGGTTTCTCTGCACCATTCCCATGGCAACCAGTCACATGACTTCTGGGAAATGGCAGCATGGTCTCTTATTTCATTATGATGAGACAGACGGCCCCTCCTCCACAGCTCCTCTCTACACTATCCGCAGCTCTCATTCAATTCACATATTGATTCACTAACTGAAAAAGAGCTACACACGTAAAATGCTCCTTTTTAAAGCAGAAGATTTTAAAGCTCTTACTTGAATTCTCTGAAATGTACCTAATGATTCTAGACAGCTTCCATGCATTATTTACATGAGGTAACCAAGAGATTGACTACTACTGGTCATACAGGCACGTTGTTCATGGAAAAGGCCTGTGATGAGGTGATTCATAACAAACTGCCTGGTTTAACACATAGTGAAGCTGAGTGTCCAGTCAAACAAAATAAACACTGAATAAATTAATCATGAACGTAATGGGCTCTAATGAAAATCACTGTGTCTCAGGGGGCCAGAGCTGAGACCACTTAGGTAGGAGGGGAAATTGTATAATTGCCTCTGACATAATAACAAATTATATGATTGTTGGTGTGTGTGTGTGTGTGTGTGTGTGTGTGTGTGTGTGTGTGTGTGTGTGTGTGTGTGTGTGTGTGTGTGTGTGTGTGTGTGTGTGTGTGTGTGTGTGTGTGTGTGTGTGTGTGTGTGTGTGTGTGTGAGTGCGCGTGTGCTCGTGTGTGCGTGATGAATGGTAAAGGTTCTCTCTTTTATACAGATTATGGTTTGCAGAATTTGACAGGTATGTTATGCTTTCAGATGTCAAAGCTCCCTCATCCACTCAACACCCTGTCAGGTTTTGGCCAGGACTGTTCTGGTTTTTGTCACTAGATGTCCCCATTGCACCTTTTTTGAACCTTTTGTTTTTTTCCTTGCTCTTTTATTGTTTGCACCTGTGTGTCGTTCCCTTGTTAGTATTTAAACCCTGTGTGTTCCTCAGTTCTTTGCTCAGTGTTTGTATGTTAGCACCCAGCCCCAGCCCAAGCCTTTTTGTGTGAAACATATAGTTCTCTTATTGGATTTTCCAGAGGTTCTCTGGTTTAGTTCTTGTGTATTTTTGAGTAGTCTTTTGAGGTTTGTTTTTCCCTGCTGTTTTTACCACTTTGTGGAGTTTCTTTGTATTTTGGAGGATATCCATTTTGTGCCTCTTGGCTTTATTTTGGACATGGTGGATTTATATTCTTTGCCTGAAGATCTTGTCCTTTTATTAAATCATTATCTCTAGTACTGCTGAGTCTGCCTCATCTTCTGGGTTCTGCCAACTATTAGTGACTTTCTCTCACCGGGTCCTGACACACCCAACACCTAACTCCCTAGCCACCACCCCCAGACCCGGCGCCATTAAGTCACGGCAGTTGAAATCAGTGAGGGGGGCACAATTTTGAGGGTTATTGTATTGGAATTATATTGAATTCTGCTTATATCAAGCTATACCATAATAAACATAAAGTTCAAATGCCTTGACTCCAAAACCATTGAGTGCTTTTGATTGGTAGGTAGGCTACAGATTTCGTGCCAATCTCTGCTGCGCTATCAGCACAATGGACAGCGACCTACATGCTAAAGCAAGGCCGTTTTGGTAATGAATATAGGCAAAAAGATAGATGGGGTAATTCACCTATTACAAACAGCCTATGTGAATGCAACCATAAACACAGTTGTCTTCCCAAAACAATGCAAATAACATGCTGAAAGTAGTAGCCTAGTTATTCATGCATACAAACAAAAAATACTGAATAGCAGTTTGGGTTAGAATACCGACACAAATGTGAACGCAAACTAATTAATCTAAATAGAACAAAACAGCGATATTAAGTAGTAGGTCTAGTAAACAAAACATTAAATCTATAAAGACATGACACAATGTCTTTATACAAGTAAATAAATAGAACTATAGGCCCGCTTCAAACATGGAACGTCATGAAGCTCATGAGTTCAGCAACATATTGTGATATGGCACAATACACTTCTGTGAATTAAATTCGAACACGTTTCCAATACATACAGTTCCATTTACAACCAAGGCTACAAGAAAACCGTAATAGAATGTATCTATGTCTATGATGAAATAAATCCAATCCATTTGAGTTCTTGTATTGGAATTATATTGAATTCTGTTTTTTATTTATTTATTTATTTATTTATTATTTCACCTTTATTTAACCAGGTAGGCTAGTTGAGAACAAGTTCTCATTTGGAACTGCGACCTGGCCAAGATAAAGCAAAACAGTTCGACACATACAACACAGAGTTACACATGGAATAAACAAATAAACAATCAATAATACAGTAGAAAAATCTATATACAGCATGTGCAAATGAGGTAGGATAAGAGAGGTAAGGCAATAAATAGGCCATGGTGGCAAAGTAATTACAATATAGCAAATAAACACTGGAATGGTAGGATGTGCAAGTTGAGATACTGGGGTGCAAAGGAGCAAGATAAATAAATAAATACAGTATGGGGATGAGGTAGATTGGATGGGCTATTTACAGATGATCTATGTACAGGTGCATTGATCTGTGAGCTGCTCTGACAGCTGGGGCTTTAAGCTAGTGAGGGAGGCAAGAGTCTTCAGCTTCAGAGATTTGTGAAGTTCGTTCCAGTCATTGACAGCAGAGAACTGGAAGGAGAGGCGGCCAAAGGAAGAATTGTCTTTGGGGGTGACCAGTGAGATATGCCTGCTGGAGCGCGTGCTATGGGTGGGTGCTGCTATGGTGACCAGTGAGCTGAGATAAGGCGGGGCTTTACCTAGCAGAGACTTGTAGATGACCTGGAGCCAGTGGGTTTGGCGACAAGTATGAAGCGAAGGCCAGCCAACGAGATCATACAGGTCGCAGTGGTAGGTAGTATATGGGGCTTTGGTGATAAAACGGATGGCACTGTGATAGACTGCATCCAATTTGTTGAGTAGAGTGTTGGAGGCTATTTTGTAAATTACATCGCCGAAGTCGAGGATCGGTAGGATGGTCAGTTTTACGAGGGTATGTTTGGCAGCATGAGTGAAGGATGCTTTGTTGCGAAATAGGAAGCCGATTCTAGATTTAATTTGGGATTGGAGATGTTTAATGTGAGTCTGGAAGGAGAGTTTACAGTCTAACCAGACACCTAGGTATTTGTAGTTGTCCACATATTCTAAGTCAGAACCGTCCAGAGTAGTGATGCTGGACGGGCAGGCAGGTGCGGGCAGCGGTAGGTTGAAGAGCATGCATTTAGTTTTACTTGCATTTCAGAGCAGTTGGAGGCCACGGAAGGAGAGTTGTATGACATTGAAGCTCATCTGGAGGTTAATTAACACAGTGTCCAACGAAGGGACAGAGGTATACAGAATGGTGTCGTCTGCGTAGAGGTGGATCAAAGAATCACCAGCAGCGAGAGCGATATCATTGATGTATACAGAGAAGAGAGTCGGCCCAAGAATTGAACCTTGTGGCACCCCCATAGAGACTGCCAGAGGTCCGGACAACGGGCCCTCCGATTTGACATACTGAACTCTATCGGAGAAGTAGTTGGTGAACCAAGCGAGGCAATCATTTGAGAAACCAAGGCTGTTGAGTCTGCCAATAAGAATGTTGTGATTGACAGAGTCGAAGCCTTAGCCAGGTCGATGAATATGGCTGCACAGTAATGTCTCTTATCGATGGCGGTTATGATATCGTTTAGGACCTTGAGCGTGGCTGAGGTGCACCCATGACCAGCTCTGAAACCAGATTGCATAGCGGAGAAGGTATGGTGAGATTCGAAATGGTCTGTAATCTGTTTGTTAACTTGGCTTTCAAATACCTTAGAAAGGCAGGGTAGAATAGATATAGGTCTGTAGCAGTTTGGGTCTAGAGTGTCTCCCCCTTTGAAGAGGAGGATGACTGAGGCAGCTTTCCAATCTATGGGAATCTCAGACGATACGAAAGAGAGTTTGAACAGGCTAGTAATAGGGGTTGCAATAATTTCGGCAGATAATTTTAGAAAGAGAGGGTCCAGATTGTCTAGCCCGGCTGAATTGTAGGGGTACAGATTTTGCAGCTATCTGGATTTGGGTGAAGGAGAAGTGGGCGAGTTGTTGTGAGGAGCGCAGGGCTGTTCACCGGGGTAGGGGTAGCCAGGTGGATATTTTTTTTTATATCAAGCTATACCATAATAAACATAAACGTTCAAATGCTTTTGACCAAGAAGTGACAGGTTGACGTGAAATCTCCACTATGCTCTATCAGCACCATGTATGTCGCCCAAAAACTAAAGCAAAGTTTTGATAAAAAAACAGTCAGCTAGATTGCTTCTTTCCTTAGCCACATTTACATGTCCTTAAAAACAGCCTATAACTAATTTCAAAAACACAATTGTTTGTGTTTCAATCTGTAGAATATGCCAAAACTTTATAGCCTACTGTTTTATTGGTTTTTACTTTCCTAAAACAATTGTCCAACTCCCGGTTTAGCACTAAATGAGCACTAAATGCATCAGGGCATATTTAAAAAATATATATTTAATATATATATATATAATTTAATATAAAAAATACATACAGTACCAGTCAAACGTTCGGACACAACTACTCATTCAAAGGGTTTTTCTTTATTTTTACTATTTTCTACATTGTAGAATAATAGGGAAGACTTCAAAACTATGAAATAACATATATGGAATCATGTAGTAACCAAAAAAGTGTTAAACAAATTGAGATTCTTCAAAGAAGCCACTCTTTGCCTTGATGACAGCTTTGCACACTCTTGGCATTCTCTCAACCAGCTTCATGAGGAAGTTACCTGGAATGCGTTTCAATTAACAGGTATACCTTGTTAAAAGTTAATTTGTGGAATTTCTTTCCTTCTTAATACATTTGAGCCAATCAATTGTGTTATGACAAGGTAGGGGTCGTATACAGAAGATAGCCGTATTTAGTAAAAGAACAAGTCCATATTATGGCAAGAACAGCTCAAATAAGCAAAGAGAAATGACAGTCCATCATTACTTTAAGACATGAAGGTCAGTCAATTCGGGAAAATTTCAAGAATTTTTAAAGTTCCTTCAAGTGCAGTCGCAAAAACCATCAAGCTGATTTGAAACTCATGAGGACCAACACAGGAAAGGAAGACCGAGAGTGAACTGCAACTCAGATTGCAGCCCAAATAAATGCATCACAGAGTTCAAGTAACAGACACATCTCAACATCAACTGTTTAGAGGAGACTGCCTGAATCAGGCCTTCATGGTTGAATTAAGGCAAAGAAACCACAACTAAAGGACACCAATAAAAATAAGAGACTTGCTTGGGCCAAGAAACACAAGCAAATGACTCGTCCTTTGGTCTGATGAGTCCAGATTTGAGATTTTTGGTTCCAACCGCTGTATCTTTTTGCAGAGTAGGTGAACGGATGATCTCCACATGTGTGGTTCCCACTGTGAAGGAGGAGGTGAGATGGTGTGGTGGTGCTTTGCTGGTGACGCTGTCTGTGATTTATTTTGAATTCAAGGGACACTTAACCAGCATGGCTACCACAGCATTAGTGGGACTATCATTTGTTTTTCAACAGGAAAATGACCCAACACACCTCCAGGCTGTGTAAGGGCTATTTGACCAAGAAGGAGAGTGATGGAGAACTGTGTCAGATGACCTGGCCACCACAATCACCCGACCTCAACCAAATTTAGATGATTTGGGATGAGTTGGACCGCAGCATGAAGAAAAAGCAGCCAACAAGTGCTCAGCATATGTGGGAACTCCTTCAAGACTGTTGGAAAAGCATTCCAGGTGAAGCTGGTAGAAAGTATGCCAAGAGAATGCAAATCTGTCATCAAGGCAAAGGGTGGCTACTTTGAAGAATCTAAAATCTAAAATATGTTTTGATTTGTTAAACACTTTTTTGCTTACTACATGATATGTGTTATGTCATAGTTTTGATGTCTTCACTATTATTCTACAATGTAGAAAATAGTAAAAAATAAAGAAAAACCCTTGAATGAGTAGTTGTGTCCAAACTTTTGACTGGTACTGTGCAGTGCCTTCAGAAAATATTCAGACCCCTTGACTTTCTTCCACATTTTGTTACGTTACAGCCTTATTCTAAAAAAATAAAAATTTTCATCCTCAGCAATCTAGACACAATACCCCATAATGATGAAGTTAGAACAGGTTTTTATTTTATTTTTGCAAACGTATTAAAAAAAACATATTTACATAAGTATTCAGACCCAGGTGCATCCTGTTTCCATTGATCATCCTTTAAAATGTTTCTACAACTTGATTGGAGTCCACCTCTGGTAAATTCAATTGATTGGACATGGTTTGCAAAGGCACACGCCTGTCTATATAAGGTCCCATATTTGACAGTGCATGTCAGAGCAAAAACTAAGCCAGGAGGTCGAAGGAATTGTCCGTAGAGCTCAGAGACGTGATTGTGTCGACACACAGATCTAGCAAACGGTACTAAAACATTTCTGCAGCATTGAAGGTCCCCAAGAACACCCAGGCCTCTGTCATTCTTAAATGGAAGAAGTATGGAACCACCAAGACTCTTCCTAGAGATGGACGTCCGGCCAAACTGAGCAATTGGGGAGAAGAGCCTTGGTCAGGGAGGTGACCAAGAACCCGATGGTCACTCTCACGGAGCTTCAGAGTTCCTCTGGACAACCATCGCTGCAACACTCCACCAATCAGGTCTTTATGGCAGAGTGGCCATATGGAAGCCACTCCTCAGTAAAAGGCACATGACAGCCCGCTTGAAGTTTGCCAAAAGGCACCTAAAGAAACAAGATTCTCTGGTCTGATGAAACCAAGATTTAAATATTTGGCCTGAATGCCAAGAATCACATCTGGAGGAAACCTGGCACCATCCCTACAGTGAAGCATGGTGGTGGCAGCATCATATTTTGTGGGTGTTTTTCAGCGGCAGGGACTGAGAGACTAGTCAGGATTGAGGCAAAGATGAACGGAGCAAATACAGAGAGATCCTTGATGAAAACCTGCTCCAGAGCGCTCAGGACCTCAGATGGGGGCGAAGGTTCACCTTCTGACAGAACAATGACCCTAAGCACACTGCCACGGCCGTTTAAACGAGTGGACCAAGGTGCAGTGCGATTGGAATACATCCTTTTAATACAACGAAGAACACTTAACAAGCTAACAAACGAAACGTGAAGCCACCGTAGTACTCACAGGCAACTAAACATGGACAACTACCCACCAAATCAACATGGAAAATGGTAACCTAAATAGGCTCCCCAATCAGAGACAACGATAAACAGCTGTCGCTGATTGGGAACCCACTCAGGCCACCATAAACCTACAACCCCTAGACAATACAAAATCCCCATAGATAACAAAAACTAAACAAACCACCCCTTGTCACACCCTGACCTAACCAAATAATAAAGAAAGCAAATCTAACTAAAGTCAGGGCGTGACACACACAGCCAAGACAACGTAGGAGTGACTTTGGGACAAGTCTCTGAATGTCCTTGAGTGGCCCATCCAGAGCCCGGACTTGAACCCGATCGAACATCTCTGGAGAGACCTGAAAATAGCTGTGCAGCAACGCTGCCCATCCAACCTGACACAGCTTGACAGGATCTGCAGATTAGAATGGGAGAACTCCACAAATACAGGTGTGCCAAGCTTGCAGCGTCATACCCAAGAAGTCTCAATGCTTCAACAAAGTACTGAGTAAAGGGTCTGAATACTTATGCAAATGTGATATTTATATTTTTATAAATTTGCTAAAATTTAATAAAAACTGTTTTTGATTTGTCATTATGGGGTATTGTGTGTAGATTGAGGGGGGGAAACTATTTAATACATTTTTTAATTAGGCTGTAACTTAACAAAATGCATTTCCAAAGGCACTGTATATAAAGGAAGAGAAGCTAAGGCCTAGCCACAGAGAGAGAGAGATAGAGATGTGCCAGCAGCATACTACTGACACTGACATGAATTTCTTCATACTTGTCAGATAGGCTACTGCGTCTGCTATACAGATAATGGCATTCAGGTGGCGGCTATATTGTTAGTTATTCTGGTAGGCCTAAAACATTCTTCCACACCAAGTTCAACAGTCAGAACTGTCGGAGCCATTTGGAGCACCCTTTGCACACTGCCTTAATACCATAGGACTGTAGTTTAACAGGCTAATAGCCACACCAAACCTTCACAAAAGATTCTAAACTTTACTAGGGTAATATAAAAAGTAAGTCAAGCCATTGTTTATAGGGAAAATAAGAGCAGGATATTATATTGCGGCAAACACAACATTACAGTTGGAACTTAATTTTGGCAAAGAAAATGGCTTGAATGAAACAAAACACTTGATCTGGTTTAAACCTTCACAAAAGTTTTGAAGAGGCTATTTTGTAGCAATTAACAAGCAAGGCTAGTGCCTACCATAAGCAAAAATGACAGCAATAGACTACTGATATTTATTTTACAACAGGCCTACTTATAACCCATCTTAAACTAAATACGGATCACACAATTATGAAACAATTCAGCCAACAAAAATGTCTCAACACAACAAAGAACCGGTTTGGATTATTAAATAGGCCTACAATAATAACAATGGTATACAATAATGATAAAGCAAATTACTATAAATACCCCAAAATTTATAAATTAAAGTTCCAAAATGGCATCCAACTGAATAGCGAGTTGCACAATAGCCTGCTTTGGCTGCTGTCACGTTCCTGACCTATTTATGTTAGTTGTTATGTGTGTTTTGGTCAGGACGTGAGGTTGGGTGGGCATTCTATGTTTTCTGTTTCTGTGTTGGTTTTGGGTTACCTGGTATGGCTCTTAATTAGAGGCAGGTGTTTGGCGTTCCTCTAATTAAGAGTCATATTTAGGTAGGCGTTGTCACAGTGTTCGTTGTGGGTGATTGTCTCCTGTGTCAGTATGTATGTTCGTGCCACACGAGACTGTAGCGTTTGTTTGTTTGTTTCGTTTCGATGTCGTCTGTTTCCTGTACGTAAGTTTATGTTTAGTTATGTAAGTTTATGTTCAGGTTTCGTCAACGTCGTTTTCTTGTTTTGTAGTTTTGAAAGTGTTTTGTTTCGTTTCGTGTTGCCATCGTATTCATAATAAAGATGGCTTATTTCCCAAATGCTGCGTTTTGGTCTGAAGATCCTTCTCTCCTCACCTCATCCGAGGATGAGGAGAGCGACAGCCGTTACAGCTGCTCCAACATTCTTCTCGTCTTCAGGGCTCCAGACTAAAAATGTTCAGTTGGTGGCACCAGCCCATATTTTGGTCGCAACAATTTTTTGGTGCAGCATCATGCAATAGAAAAAATTAGTAGGCCTATCATCTTATGAAGTCATTCACAGTGCTTTATTAAAAAGTGTAATAGACCACTGAGAAGGTATTGAAGAAATATGTTATTTCATAATTGTGTGATGTGATTCAACATATTTTAATGTGCAACTTATCCAGTGAATGTCATGATTTTGGATAGACAATTATGCTACTGTTAGATATTTTTTGATGAAAAAAAATATATATATTTTTTTAAACTTTCAAATAGAGATACATTTGCCAGCATCTTTATTTGCTCTAATCTAATAGGCTAATTTATTTGGGGCTACTTCACCACCTAAGTAAGTGGAAATTCAAAACACATTAGCTAGATCACTAACTCTAAAGACAATACCCACTCATAGTAGCCATGTACTAATCAAACAGTACATTTCATGTCCAAATGAGGACAATGAACTCGCAATGGTGGGCATTTTGCATGCCCCATATCTCAGTCATTTCAAATATCTTTGTAAAATAGTTGCTATTGAGCTCATCATTGAGTTGAGAAATAAAAAGTATACCTAAAGAAAAGTGGGAACATCCTCTCTCCATCTGTGACAACAGGATAGCTATTTTTTCCCAGCAATTGGATTTTAAAATGTTATACAATCAGAACAATTTTCTTTCTCCAGGAGCATTTTTTTGCCCCCAGGAAAGGAGAGAGAGAGAGTGGCTCACTCAACACAGCAGCAGGCTCCAGCGAAACAGGTACAGGGGCAGGCAGGCAGACACTTTCATTACAGGATAATGTACTTTACTGTTTGACCAAATCATGGTTTTTGCTACCTAAAAAATACCATGTTTTTAGTGGTTAACCCTTTCACAAGTACCATCACACGGTGTGATCGTACGCTTCAGGGACCACTGTAGAACGATCACACCAGTGTGATTAGAATGCTTATTTAGAACGCTTATTTAGAATGGCCAGTTTCGAATGACGCAACAATCAGCATTTGAGCTGGCCACACTTTTTTCAGAAACTATTTACACCAAAACTGTCCTTACAAAGTTATGTCCAGAATGTGAGCAGTTTATTTTTGGATGCAATGTTCAGATATTCGCAGAAGTATCTATAGCATAACACAATCATCCAAACCAGAAAAATGTAGGCTACATTTGTCATATTTTATAACTCTCGGCTGATATAAACTACAATATGAATTAGCTAATAGCAATTACTATGTATAATTAATCACATCACGGGTGAGCTCACCATTGATCGAAATAATTGAGTAAAACACTTTCTAGAGATCAAAAGTAATCCGACGATGATTAGTTTCAGCGTGCCGACATGCTTTTTTCCTCACAGAAACCCCAAATAAGAGAAGACAAGATGAGTTTGGTCTGTTTATAGTATGCATGTTGAAGGGGTGTGTCGTCTACCATCATTCACATCCCATTCACTTCCTGAAGTTCTCAAAAAAAGAGTGACCCCTTACTCACCTCCTTTTGTTATAGCATCTTTGGTCCGACAGACAACTACGTGAAACCCAGAATGCATTGTATGTCAACAAACATGGCTCCACACATAGCTGGAATTAGCTTAGCTCATCATAATTAGTACAACCTTTAAAAAAAGTATTTTACACACATAATATGTGCCCATTACAATCTATGCAAGAATCGGAATGCATGATTTATCACCGGAACTTGAGAACATGTGAATAAAACAGTAAATATATCAATAATAACCACACAAAACATTTTCTGATAGTGATTTATTGATACAAGTGGTGCATGCAGGCAGTCAATCACGTAACCTCTCACTCCCACTCTGAGCCATTTAGTGTTGTTGTTTATGTATGTAGATAGTGAGCTAAGCTGTACCATTAGCAATGTTTTTCAAAAGGAGACAACTCACAAATGTGGAAATTCTGGACATTTTTTAAGTCAGGACTCAGATTCTGACAGTGACAGTGAGGAGCTTCCCCCAGCCATTGAGAACCCTGAATCTGAGGACCCCTTGTCCACTGACAAAGTCTCAGTTCCCTTTGAAGATGCTGGTGGTGATGGAGGCAGACCGACAGTGGATGAAGTACAGGAGTTCTGTGGTAGCTGGAAGGCTGCCAGCCATTTCACCCCTCCTGGCCCTGCTGTTTGCTTTGATGAGTCCCAGTCTGGAGTGCAACGCCCCTTGCCATTTCCATCTGAGGCAGAGTGCTTCAAGTTGTTTCTGACAGAGGAGCTAGTGGGAGACATAGTAGAGACCAATCGCTATGCCTTGGAGCTACGGGAGAAGAGAGAGCCAGGAGTGGGGGGGACAACCACAAACAGCGAAATGTATACCTTCCTGGTGACAGTCCTTCTCATGGGGATAGTAAAGAAGAACTCCCTAAGAGAATACTGGAGCACAGATCATATGTTTGCAACTCCCTTATTTACCACCCTCTTTTCTCAAGACTGCTTCCCAATTCTGCTGTGATGACTGCATTTCATCAACAATGCTACTGCCATCCAAATGACCCATTATACAAAATAAGAAATGTCAACAGTTGGCAGTAAAGTGGCATGACAAACGAGACATCCATGTCCTCGCCACTCTCCGTACAGCAACCATGTCGGCCACAGGGAAAGTGAACCACCTGACGGGAGAGAGAAAAATCATACCAGACTGTGTACTTGACTATAACCTCAAAATGGGGGCAGTGGAAAGAACCAATCAGAAAACAACCAAGTGGTATAAGGAGATATTTTTCCATCTGATCAAAGCAACCCTCAATGGCCACATAGTTCACCGCCAACTAACAGGTGAGATGATTACTGAACAAGGGATTTTTTGTAATTGGACGTACAGTTCACATGCAGAAACTATTAACATAATAAGGCACTACTTTGATAGAAACGCATCCTGGATTTGAACCAGGGTGTCTGTTGTGACACCCCTGAGCACTGAGGACGGCTGCGCCACTCGGGAGTCGTAAGGGCAGGGTTGCTTCAAAATACAACAAGCCAATACTTCTCTGATGCAATTAGCATTGTTTTTCAGAGCAAATAGAAGAATGTTGCTAGCTACAGTTGCACGATTCAATATAACAACATAAAGGTTATACAGAGTATCTTGTTGTTTTTGATATGCAGTATTTGGGCTGATCTTAGACTCCAGAAGAAGTGAGCCATCGGATTAGGCCCGAACTAATAATGATATTCCCTTCAGTCGTTCGACAAAGGTAGACATGACATGTCCTGTGCCCCTGTCGAAGCCACTGTCGGTCTTCATTCAGCATGTATACTTTCACACGCCGCCGAGTATCCGACATAGTTACCTTGAGGAAAAAGTAACGCGTTAGCAAGGCAGCACTAACGTTAGTTCACCCTATCTTTAAAATAGTTGCCTAGCTATGTTCTTATAGTAACATTACCTAGCATGTCCACGGTTAGAAGGAATAAACACAAATATATTATGCTCCATACACACACTGAGCTACAGTATAGCACAACATACAGAAACTATTGTAACGTAATAAGGCACTTAGTTTGATAGAAACGCAGTCTGGATTTGAACCTGGGTGTCTGTAGCGATGCCACTAGCAGATGCTGAGACGCTGTGCCTTAGACAGCTGCGCCACTTGGGAGTCGTAAGCCTCCTCTCTCGCTTTCTCTCTCTCTCCTCAGCAGAAGGGCAGAAGCGGACAATTTGGCTTGCTACAATTGCTTTTTATTTATTTGATCAGCCAAAAGCCAGCAATTACCAGCTAACAGAAATCGTGCGACCCAGTGGCTTTCCATAACCCCCCACACACTGCGACGTGCTCTGTTCATTGTGTTGACACAGCGCATCGGAGATACAGATTTTGCACCAACTTGTCACTCAATCATTCAAACTTTTTTGTTATTTTTATATAGGGACATAAAACTTAAACTGTGGTTGCACAAATCTCAACTGAGGGGGCTAAGCCCCTTTTTGCCCCCACATGGATCCAGGTATGCACCCCCTTACTCTAAAGCAATCCCCATTTCTCTGTACGGCATTACGGATACCTTATATGCCAAAATACATCTTGGAGTCCACAGTTCTGTACTAATCATTACATATTGCAGGACATTCACACACAGACCCACACTCATACACACCTACACACAAACACACATGGGGTACAATACACTTCTGTTTCCACACACACACACACACACACACACACACATACACGCAAACGTGCACACACATTCCCAAACACAAACAGACTGTCTTTGATGAGAGTGCAGGCTTGACTGGGTTGCCATGCCAACAGGGTAGAACAAAGACTGAAGCCATAATGCCACCGTTCATGCGAGATGTAACAGCTATCGCTGTAGCCTCTGAGCAACCAGAAATAGAAAAGCAATTAAATCGTTCAATTCATGTCTGTGCTTTTTACTCTTATTTTTCTGCTTTACGTAACCTAGATTGATTTCTCTAACAGGTTGTATTCTGTATTCAACTGTGGCTTGAATGAGACATCTTCTAATCAGAATAGGTTTCACTCCAGCTGGGCATCTCAGTGAGAAAATGATTAATGTGGTGGAGCTGGTGACATATCTCAGTCAGAGTGAAACACCAAGAGCATGCAAAGAGGAATCACCAAAGGCCTTGTCTTTCCCCATGCTGTTTTGAACTTGCAAATCCTTGCAGGTTTTCCTTTCTTCTGGAATGCGGGAGGTGCGGGATGGAGCATCCCACTGCGACCGTCGTTGACAACTTGGTTTTCAGATACCACTCATATCTCCCTGTGGGATAAGCCTCTAGTGTCCTCTGTTCTGTTCTGACTGCAGCAGCAACTCATCAACTCACATAATACCACAGTTAAAGACCAACCCCCATTTAAAACACCTGACACCACAGAGATATTGTATTCAACACTGACAACATGCTAATTACTATCTGAGCGTTGCGAGCATGACCATAATCATACAGTATGCCCCTTGTAATGCCACACACTGCAATGAGCACATGGCTTCCAGGGCACATACAGTACATTCTTATGATCTGTGTTTGAGTCTGCGCCGACATATCCTCAGCATGAGAGAGTTTCCGTGTCAAACGTCCCAGCTATTTTTATCTCAGTCTTAGCTGGTATTTTCAGTCCTGGGGGATTTGTTGTTGTTGTTTTTTTCCTTTTAATCTAAAGGCTGCAGTGAAGTGCAGTGCCACTGCTAAACAGTTTGAATTAGTGGCATACTTACAATAAACAAAAATAAAAATGCAGAATGCATCAATTTCAAAGATTTTGCTGAGTTACAGTTCATATAAGGAAATCAGTCGATTGAAGCAAATTCATTAGGCCCTAATCTATGGATTTCACAACTTTGAATACAGATGTGTATCTGTTGGTCACAGATAACTTTAAAAAAAGGTGGATCAGAAAACCAGTCAGTATCTGATGTGAACACCATTTGCCTATTGCAGCACAACACATCTCCTTCGTATAGAGTTGATTAGGCTGTTAATTGTGGCCTGTGGAATGTTGTCCCACTCCTCTTCAATGGCTGTGCGAATTTGCTGGATATTGGCGGGAACTGGAACACTCTGTCTTACACGTTGATCCAAAGCATCCCAAACATGCTCAATGGGTGACATGTCTTGTGAGTATGCAGGCCATAGAAAAACTAGGACATTTTCAACATCCAGGAAGTATGTACAGATCCTTGCGACATGTGGCCGAGCGTTATCATGCTGAAACATGAGGTGATGGTGGCGGATGAATGGCACGGCAATGGGCCTCAGGATCCCGTCACGGTATCTCTGTTCATTCAAATTGCCATCGATAAAATGCAATTGTGTTTATTGTCCGTAGTTTATGCCTGCCCATACCATACCATGGGGCACTCTGTTCACAATGTTGACATCAGCAAATCACTCACCCACAGACGCCATAAACGTGGTCTGCGATAGTGAGGCCGGTTGGACGTACTGCCAAATTCTCTAAAATGACATTGGAGGAGGTTTATGGTAGAGAAATTAACATTCAATTGTCTGGCAAGTGCTCCGATGGACATTCCTGCAGTCAGCATGTCAATTGCAAGCTCCCTCAAAACTTGAGACATCTGTGGCATTGTGTTGTGTGACAACACTGCACATTTTAGAATGGCCTTTTATTGTCCCCAGCACAAGGTGTACCTGTGTAATGACCATAATGTTTAATCAGCTTCTTTATGTGCCACTCCTGTCAGGTGGATGGATTGTCTTGGCAAAGGAGAAATGCTCATTAACAGGGATGTAAACAAATTTGTGCAATTTTTTTTTTGATAAATATGCTTTTTGTGCGAATGGAAAATTTCTGGGATCTTTTATTTCAGCTCATGAAACATGGGACCAAGACTTTACATGTTGTGTTTATATTTTGTTCAGTGTATATAGATGTGGTGGATGTTGTTTCTGTTAAATCTTGGGTTAATGACCCTCCATATTGTGTTTTGGGTTTCATCATTAGCCATATCAAATAATCCCACTGGACACAGACATTAATTCAACGTCTTTTCCACGTTTGTTCAACATAATTTCACACCTGACAAAGCCAATGAAATCCACGCCTTGCTGGAAGCCCCACCTTCCACAGGTGATAAGCGTGAGGCTCGAATTTATTCCTTCAATTTATTCTGCTCTTCACCTCGATGTGGACAGGAACAATTCACGCTTCTAAAACAAACATTTTAGACTGTCTTATGCTGCCTCAACTAATCTGTCCCTTAGTGGTAGAGCGTGCTCACCCCCTGGACCTTGTGTGCTGAAGTTTGTATGGTCCTCATAAGTTTCCTTATTACAGTCTTGCAGCATAAGGCAGTCGCTTCGGGTGTCACTGTCAGGCCTATGGGCCATGGCCCAGTGGTGGGACCCTCTGCTATTCACAGGGGCCTCGCATGGGCTGAGTTGTATCCTGCAAGGTGATAACAACTGACTCATCCCCCCCAAGGGTGGTGTGCGCTATTCGGAGGCAACTTGATCTGGCTTGTGCTGTTCAGAACCGACAATATGTCAGTGGTGGCATACATCAATGGATGGGGAGATACTCTCTCTACGTCCTAACCTTGGCTCATTTCCTATTGCTGTGGAGCAGTGCGCACATGCTTTCACTTTGGGCGACACATATCCCCGGTTGCCTCAACTCGGGTGCAGCTATTCCCCATTGACCCTGGCAGCCTTGATTCGCCAAGATCATTCGTCTTTTAGGTGGGGACCCGTGGCAACTCCCAGGCGCATGGGCAGGTTTGGCAAGCAAGGCCGGAGATTTGGTTCCTAAGGGCCTGGCCCCTGAGAGGGCCAATCTGGTGGCTAGAGGTTTACCGCCAAATGTTATTGCTATCGTTCAGTGTGCAAGGGTACCTTCCTCGAGACGGCTGTATGCATAAGTGGCAAGCGTTTGAACTTTGATGCCAAGATAAAGGACTTGTTCCTTTTCAGTGCTCTGTGAGGGACATTCTTATGTTCCTACAGAAGCCTTTCGAGCAGGGGCAGGCATTCTCCACGTTATAACTGGACTTGGCTGCTATCTCAGCGTGTCATGTGGGAATTGACGGAGCCTCACCTGAGGCCCGTCCCCCGGGTTATGGGGTTCCTGAAAGGTGTACGTCGTCTCAGAATGGTCTCTAAACTTATTGCGTCAACGTGGGATTTGACGCTGGTTTTGGAGCCTCTGGAGTTGAGGGAATGCCAAGAGTGTGCAAAGCTGTCATCAAGGCAAAGGGTGGCTACTTTGAAGATTCTCAAATATAAAATATATTTTGATTTGTTTAACCCTTTTTTGGTTACTACATGACACAATATGTGTTATTTCATCGTTTTGATATCTTCACTATTATTCTACAATGTAGAAAATAGTCAACATAAAGAAAAAACATTGAATGAGTAGGTGTCCAAATTTTTGACTGGTACTGTACATTGAAAGGACCCAGGATATCCGGTTATGTGACCAGCTTTTTGTCTGTCTTGCTAATCCAGGTTGCGGCAGGGTGCTCCCTAAGGAGGGTCTCTCCCACCTCCTGGGCATACAGCAGCAAGGGGCAAGGGTTACCTAACGGTGTACGCACCCACTCCACCAGGGGTCTGGTGGCGTTTGGCCGTTGTTTAAGGGATAAACGTGCCGCTAGCAACCCACCTCGTATTTGCAGAGCGCGAAATTCAAAAATACTAAATTCGTAATATTAAACATTCATGAAGATACAAGTGTTTTACATCATTTAAAAACTTCTTGTTAATCCAGCCGCTTTGTCAGATTTCAAAAAGTCTTTACGGCAAAAGCATACCATGCGATTATCTGAGGACAGCGCCCCGCATACAAAAGCATTAAAAACATTTTCCAACCAAGCAGATGCGTTGCGAAAGTCAGAAATAGCGATAAAATAGATCCCTTACGTTTGAAGATCTTCATCTGGTTGCAATCACAAGGGTCCCTGTTACATAACAAATGGTAATTTTGTTCGATAAAGTCCTTTATATCCCAAAAAAGTATGTTTATTTGGCGCGCTTCATTCAATAATCCACCTGTTTCCCCTCGTTCAAAATGCATACAAAATTAATCCCAAACGTTACCAATAAACTTGGTGTCAGGACTTCAAAAGTGGTGAGTGAAGGAGTCAGGCGCAGAGAGCAGGGTAGTTCCAAAAGACGTGGATTTTTAATATTCCAAATAACCAGAGAGACGGTCACGCCACACACACAAGGGCGCGTAAAGTCCCAGTCCAACAAACAGGACGAAACTAAGCAGGAACAGACACCACAAGAATGAACGAACACCACAAACAGAAAAACAAGCCCGCACAAAAGCCGGCGGGCCAACTGGGTTTAAATAGCCCACAACCAAACCTAAACACGAAACAGGTGCAACAAATCAGACACAACTAAATGAAACAGAAAAGGGGATCGGTGGCAGCTAGTAGGCCGGCGACGACGACCGCCGAGCGCCACCCGAACAGGAAGAGGCACCATCTTCGGCGGGATTCGTGACATTTGGTCCAAACATGTCAAACAATGTTCCTTATCAATCCTCAGGTACCCTAATATGTAAATAAACAATAAAATTTAAGATGGAAAATAGTATATTCAATACTGGAGATAAATAACGAAGTGCGCGCCATCACCGGAGCGCGTCGCAAACATTTCCAACCAAGCAGATGCATCACGACAGTCAGAAATAACGATATAATACATCGCTTACCTTTGAAGATCTTCATCTTTTTGCAATCCCAAAGGTCCCAGTTACACAATGAATGGTAGTTTTGTTCGATAAAGTCCTTCTTTATATCCCAAAAATGTCTGTTTATTTGGCGCGTTTGATTCAGAAATACACCTGTTCCAACTCGCCCAACATGCTTACAAAGGAATGTAAAAAGTAACCTGTAAACTTGGTCCAAACATTTCAAACAATGTTTCTAATCCAACCTCAGGTACCCTAATATGTAAATAATCGATCAAATTTAAGACGGAATAAACTGTTTTCAATACCGGAGAAAAACAACGAGGAACGCGCACTCATTCACGCGCACCAAAAGACTAGAGTCCTTCTGAGTGACACTTAGAAAGAATACGAATACTTCTTCATAAAAAAAAAAAAAAAACATCGAACAATTTCTAAAAACTATTGACATCTAGTGGAAGCCATAGGAACTGCAATCTGGGTCCTAATAATTAGGCTTTCCCATAGAAAAGCATTGGAAAGTCCAATGACCTTTCCTGGATGGATTGTCCTCGGGGTTTCGCCTGCCAAATCAGTTCTGTTATACTCACAGACATTATTATCATTAACAGTTTTATAAACTTTAGAGTGTTTTCAATCCAATACTACCATGCATATGCATATCCTAGCTTCTGGGCCTGAGTAACAGACAGTTTACTATGGGCACCTCAGTCATCCAAACTTCCAAATACTGCCCCCTAAAAGGTTGACTATAAGAGATATTTGTACTGAGGCGAGTTGGGAATCACTATACACTTTTGTGAGGTTTGAAGGAATGAATCCGAGCCTCACGCTTATCACCTGTGGAAGATTGGACTTCCAGCAAGGCGTTGATTTCATTTGCCCTGTCAGGCTTGTTTGTAGATGCTTCAACCGAAGTCGCGAGTGTGTGGCTCCCCATAATATTTTGTAGCTTATTTCCCTCCTTCAGGGAACAGTAGTCATAGTCATAACCTTACGATTTACAGTGGTAGCATTTATGCATGGGGCATACCCTCACCAGCTCTAACACAATGGGCCAATCCAAACCTCACCACAGCAGAGCATGTTGAGTCAGCCACATGCAGCCAGGGGAGGGCTGAAGAAGAGGGGCCTCTGTGGGAAAGTGGGTGTCACATGGTAAGCCACACCGGCCCATAGGCATCACTGCCACAGTCTGACTCCTGCCAGAAGCTCCTTTTCCTGAAAACAAACCCCTGCCACATGTGGTGTGGACAAAGCACTGCCAAGAAGAAAGTTAAACAACCTACATCTCTGCTCTGTAATCCGTCTCCCCTCTCTTTCGCTCACACACTCTCCCTCTCTCTTCCTCTGCCACTCTCACTCTTTCATGCGCTTTTCCCCGTCATGAGATTCACCGTGGATAGTGGAGCCACTTTGTTGGTCGGCTCACATGAATAAGAAATTTACATTCCCTGAGCATGATCATGGCTGGCCTGTCTCTAGATTCCAGACATTTTGGAAGGAGGGTGAGGGCAGGCATGTAAATAGCAGTCTTATGGGTGGCTAAGAGGGGGCTCCAGTTCCAGGCCGCAGGGGTCTCCCTCCAATGCGCCACTCCACCAATCTGACCTACATTGTCTGTACTACAGTACCTCTCCCTATCACCAACCTGAGCTCAACACACCACAACTACAATGGATCCCCCACAACTACCTACATCTCATTACTGATCATTCCGGCATCCAGGCTCCATCATGTCCAGCCGTGATTGAGAGTCTCATAGGCCGTCATTGTAAATAATAATTTGTCCTTAACTGACTTGCCTAGTTAAATAAAGGTTAAATAAAATAAAAAATATATAATAAATAAAAAAATCCTGTGTTAATTTGCATTACGCTGCATTACGCTGGTTAATGGTGTTAAAATGGTCTCTGTAATTGGGAATCAATTGATTAATGTGATTTCACCATTCTAATATTTTTTGTTGATCCCTCCAGTGCCAATGTTTGGGGACTTTTTATGTGAGTATGACCACAGGAGAAGCTATTCCCATTAAGTGGTCTTGATTTAAAAACTAAGGAACACCTTGAAATCAATGTTCAATGTGTGGTTTTGGAAAATAGAAGACCAAACCCAAGGGGGGGAAATAAAAAAGAGAGGTCACTGCTGGAGTTTTTATGGAAACAAACACCAAATTGAAGGCAGCTGAAGCACAAACTGTTCAGAAGAATGGGAAAAACTGTAGGCTGTGCTGGGAGGGACAACACTGTAAATCAATTACAAAGAACATACTCTCCCCCTCCGCATCTATTTGGACAATGAAGCTAAAACGGTACAGTACTCCAGAATTTTGGATTTGACATCAAATGTTTCACTTGAAGCGAAAGTACAGAACGTCACATTTGATTTAAGTTGATTTATTTGCCATTTAGAAATTAAAGCACTGTATGTATGTAGTCCCCCCATTTGAAGGTGTCATAAGTATTTTGACAAATTCACTTATAGTGTAATCAAAAGTGTAGTATTTGGTCTCATATTCCTAGCACGCAATGACTCCATCAAGCTTGTGACTCTACAAACTTGGACGCATTTGGTGTTTGTTTTGGTTGTGTTTTGGATTATGTTGTACCCAATAGAAATGAATGGTAAATCATTTATTGTGTCATTTTGGAGTCACTTTTATTGTAAATAAGAACAGAATATGTTTCTGAACACTTCTACGTTAATGTTGATGCTACCATGATTACAGATACTCATGAATGAATGCTGAGTAATGATCAGTGAGAAAGTTACAGAGGCACAAAGATCATACCCCTAAAACCGCTCACCATTACCCATAACAAGTGAGGTTAGCAGTTTTTTGGGGGGTATGATATATATGTACATTTCACACTAAGTGAAATTGTCCAAATACTTATGCACCTTCAAATGGGTGTACTGGAGCAGCAGGTAGCCTAGCGGTTAGCCAAGTGTTGGGCCAGTAACTGAAAGGTCGCTTGTTCGAATACCCAAGCTGACAAGGTGAAAAATCTGCCCGTGTACCCTTGAGCAAGGCACCTAACCCTAATTTTCTCCAGTAAAACAACACATTTCACTGCACCTATATGACATTAAACCATCCTTTAAATACATAAAGTGCTTTAATTTCTAAATGGTAAAACAGATATATATACTGAACAAGAATATAAACGCAACATGTAAAGTGTTGGTCCCACGTTTCATGAGCTGAAATAAATGATCACAGACATTTTCCATATTTACAAAAAGCTTTTTTCTCTCAAATGTTGTGCACATATTTGTTTACATCCCTGTTAGTAAGCATTTCTCCTTTGCCAAGATAATCCATCCACCTGACAGGTGTGGTATATCAATTAGCTAAGTAAACAGCATGATCATTCCATAGGTGCACGTTATACTGAGGACAATAAAAGGCAGATCTAAAATGTGCAGTTTTGTAACACAACACAATGCCACAGGTGTCTCAAGTTGAGGGAGCTGAATGCAAGAATGCCCTCCAGAACAGTTGCCATAGAATTGAATGTTAATTTCTCTACCATAAGCCGTTTCCAACGTTGTTTTAGAGAATTTGGCAGTACATCCGACCAGCTTCACAACTGCAGACCACGTGTAACCACACCATCCAAGGACCTCCACATCCGGCTTCTTCACCTGCAGGACCGTCAGAGACCAGCCTCCCGGACAGCTGATGAAGCTGAGGAGTATTTCTGTCTGGAATAAATCCCTTTTGTTGGGAAAAACTCATTCTGATTGGCTGGGCCCTGCTCCCCAGTGGGTGGGCCAGTCTCCCATGTGAGTGGGCCTATGCCCTCCCAGGCCCACCCATGGCTGTGCCCCTGCCCAGTCTTGTGAAATCCATAGATTAGGGCCTAATGAATATATTTAAATGGACTGATTTCCTTATATGAACTGTAACTCATAAAATCATTGAAATTGTTGGATGTTGTGTTTATTTTTGTTCAGTATATTTGAAAATACCATCAAGAAAAAGGTGACATTCTGAACTGTCACCTCATATAAAACATTTGATCTCAAATCCAAAAGTGTAGAGCCAATACCAATAGGACTGTACACCAAAATACACTGGGGTTTTATGTGTTGAATGTGCCATGTTTATGAAAGATCGTGCTGTTATTATGGCAGTGTGAAAATGCCTCTAATGTAACCTTGTGTATCATGTGATGTGATAGCAATTTTAATCTGAAAGCCAGACTTTGTCTCACTGATAAATGTATTAAACTTCACATTTTGTGTTGTACATGATTTTCCAGATACGTTTCTGGTGAAACAGCCACTGTAAGCACATAATGTAACCTTCCTGACATATGAATCCATACTGTACAACCCTCTAGTGGAAGAAAGGAATACAACTCCATTTTTTTGTTCCTTTCATATCAGAATATGTCTAACTGCTCCTCCTACTGATGAAATCAGGACACTGTGAAGTGTGGTTACCTGTTTCCTGTAGCCCTTACAGGATTTACAGATATGTAAAACAAGAGGCCAACGGTATATATTTAAATGTATAATCAGTAAATTATGCAAATGTATATAAAATAGACCCAATTAAAGAAGCATAATATACTCATAATATCCTCATCTGTATGCAGACAGCAACACTCGTGCCTGTTCATTTATCATTTATTTGACATGAGGTAACAGACATTGAAAGTACAGTAAAGGATTATACTGTACTAACTATACAGACAATTGGTCAAAGTCCACTCGCAAATGCCCACTAGCAAATTTGGCTTAACATGCAATGTGTTACCATGGCTCTTACCAGTGACCTTACTGCACCAACATAAGAACTTCCTCCATTTCTTGGAGAAAAAAAAACACTTCAGGCCCTAGCAGAGTACAACGCAATGAAACAAAGCAGTTACACCAGGCGACACAGAGAGAGAGTGGGGTCAGCTTATGTCTTCTTTTTTTATTTAGCCTTTGAAGAAATTATTACTGTGGCTCCTGCTGATGGACCTCTGATTACTCGTAGCTGTCCTGTACTATGACTCGAGATCAGTGCTCAACAAGAGGGTACTATTAGATGAACAATTAGGACAAACATGATAAGGAATGAAGATATTACACTATGCCTTTTATGTAATGACAATTTCATTTCGGGACTTTTACTATCTGTAAGCCTGATTTTAAGAGTGTAAACCAAACAAGTGAATGTCCAATCACATACACCTGTCATAAAGCCACTCAGTCAGGGTTCATGTTGATGTTCAGATACATGTCTGGAACAGTGTTCTGGAGCATTACACTGTCTATTGTAACTCAGGATTGCATTGGTGTACTTCTACCACTAGATGGCAATAGAGGAGTGAGTAGAGACTTGGTCCTCATTAGACATGGCTGCTGTCACTGTGCCCATATACCTTACATTATACATTCAGTGGATACAGCAGGACGGTAGAACGTTTGGGATTGCTTAAATACGCTTGTGACAAAACTATTTCTAGTTATGTTTTTTTTATAATGCGTTGGGTGCATGACCTCTTACTTTCTGTCATGAAAAAGGGTTTATTAACATTAAACAAATGACTGACTGAAAATCCAAACTAGAAGTCTAAGATATGGACTTATTCAGATGACTTTGCTTCTGTCAGAAATCCACACAAAAAAACAAGACACAGCATCTCTTTCTCACACTCACACACACAAACTCATTTTAAGCATGAGTGAGGGGTAGACAGTCCATTGTGCCAATCACTCACATTGCACTGTAAGTTATGTCAAACATTTTGAGCACACATGCTTACAAAAGGAGTTAGCGGGGCCATGTCACTAATAGTCCTCAGAAACTGGCTTAACCAACAGGACATCTGCAGAGAAGTTCAAGCAACTGCTAACAGTCTCTCATCTCCTCAACTTGGTATGGGATTATCAATAAGAGAAGTTTAAGTAAAAACATCTAGACAGCTAAAGGTAGGACCTGGCCAACTCTCAGCACCGAAACAAAACACTGTTTCTACTGCCGTTTCCAACTGCTTTGGGAGACTTAGATAGATAGATGGAAATGCTCTTGTTAACTGTCACTAAACATAGTTATTGTACATTCATTGAAGATCTTAGCTCATTGTTTGATACATTGTTTATGATTTAATTGAATCACTGAGAGTTATGTAACTGGTCTTTCCTTCCGTCAGTCCAGTGTTGTATATGATGTACTATTGTTGTTGCTCCTTTTGCATGAATTTGCAATGGCATTTTTTCTGTTTAGTTTGTGAGTTTGTTTGATTGCTTGCAAGGGGGCAGAGAAAGAGTAAGTCAAAATGCCATTATAGGCATCCATACCAAATGTTAACAGCCTAGCGATATGAAGGAGCTAACGTTACTATTTTCCACTTTCACCCTCATATTTAGGATTCCTCTACATCCCTAATTTGACTTGGAGAACTCTTTGAAGGTTCCTGAAAGTTTTGCACTGGGATTGCTGTATACAGTATGCACCATAGCTAAGGCCAATCCAAGGTCAGCTTACTTTGCATGTGTTCTTCCATGATTTAAAATCATTGTATTACATTTGTATACATATGCACCACACAGAACGCACTGCAACTGCCTCTGCAACTTAATGCTGCAAGGCAAACACTGCGTTCCATTGGAAATGACTTATTTCTGGTGTACCAAAATGTAATGACGCTGTTGGTGTGTTCGAGGCATTACCGCACAGTCTGCGCAGACATCCAGAGCAGCCCAGCCCACACGCTCACCACAGACATCCAGAGCAGCCCGTTAACACGTAGTACGCAGGAGACGCTGGCACGCTCACCACAGACATCCAGAGCAGCTCAGCCCGTTAACACGTAGTACGCGGGAGACGCTGGCACGCTCACCACAGACATCCAGAGCAGACCAGCCCGTTAACACGTAGTACGCGGGAGACGCTGGCACGCTCACCACAGACATCCAGAGCAGACCAGCCCGTTAACACGTAGTACGCGGGAGACGCTGGCACGCCAACAACCGCTCTGTTGATGATTCTGAATGGATTAGTTCATCTGGGGTTGGTATTGTAGCTCAATTATATCTAGTCATGTGACGACTAAATTATATAAAAATGGCTTGAAAGCCTTCTGGTGAATGGATGCAGTAATGGTCAAACGATGACCTCTTTTTCCCCTTGTCTTAGGGATTCTTGATACAAATCTAGAGATGTTCTCACTTTTAATGAATAATGATCAATAATACATGCAAGAGCTTCCTGGACAAAGTCCGAAAACATCTGTATGCCTGTACGGCAGCAGTCCAATTAACTTAACTACATAGCAGGACTGCTTCATATGTTCCTGATATGCAATACAGCTGTCAATACTGTCTTCACTGTTAGTATTCGGTACATTTCAAGTAATCAAATAGAAAGCCTAAAGGTATGCTATTTAACTTATAACACAAAGGAAAGAATACTGTCTCAAGCCCATTCTGACTAAACAGCCAGGTGCCAAGTGCCAACTGCTCAGCCAGCAGACAGAAATAGCACTCCAGAAACAGTCAATGACATCATGGGTTTTCTCTAATGGGCATAACGTGGGGGGGTGTTTTAAATGATGAACATTTCAACTACGATGGCCACACAGTTTTAGCATATGACAACACCAGCCTGTTCAGTGTGCACTCTGTTTGCCACCTGATGCTCAATGTCTTGTCGGGAAACTCTTATTTTATTTTTTATCCGAGCGAACAAGTCCTGGTGGGTTATTTGTTGTTGTGATACATAATGGGGACGAGGGATGACTTTTGACAAATCTTTTGGCAAAAAAATATGTGTATTCTCCACAATATACACCTCGCACTGTTAAGAGTAAGCTGCCGCCCGCTCTGCTGTCTGTTGGCGCTACTATTAGGGGAATTCCTATCCAACATGCAGACCATTTAAGCGTTTGACCACAGAGCCATGCCCGCCTTTCCCCTGTGACACTAGAGAAAGGCACAGTGACCTTTTTAAGAGAGGTGAATATGAAGGCTATTTAAAATAACAACAGTCACCAATGAAACCCTATAATATCCCACTATCTGATTTTTTTTAAAGTATAATTTAACTAGGCAAGTCAATTAAGGACAAATTCTTATTTACAATGACTACCCCGGCAAAACCCAGACGACACTGGGACAATTGTGCGCTGCCCTATGGGACTCCCAATCCCAGCAAGTTGTGATACAGCCTGGAATTGAACCAGGTTCAGTAATGAAGCCTCCAGAACTGAAATGCAGTGCCTTAGACCGCTGCGCCACTTTAATATCCCTTTAAGCAAGGTGAAGTTATTAATTTCACTTTGAATGGTGTCACAACAATGATACAGGCGTTCTTCCTAACTCAGTTGCCGGATAGGAAGGAAACCACTCTGAGATTTGACCATGAGGCCAATGGTGACTTTAAAACAGTTACAGAGTTTAATGGCTGTGACAGGAGAAAACTGAAGATGACAACAACTTTGTAGTTACTCCACAATACTAACCTAAATCCCAGAGTGAAAAGAGGGAAGCCTGTACAGAGTAAAAATATTCAAAAACGTGCATCCTGTTGCAATAAGACACTGAAGGAAAACTGTGAGGGGGTCAATGCAAATAGTCTGGGTACCCATTTGATTAGATGTTCAGGAGTCTTATGGCTTGGGGGTAGAAGATGTTTAGAAGCCTCTTGGACCTAGACTGGGCGCTCCGGTAAAACTTGCCGTGCAGTAGCAGAGAGAACAGTCTATGACTAGGGTGGCTGGAGTCTTTGACAATTTTATGGGCCTTCCACTGACTCCGCCTGGTATAGAGGTCCTTGATGGCAGGAAGCTTGGCCCCAGTGATGTACTGTGCCGTTCGCACTACCCTCTGTAGTGCCTTGCGGTCAGAGGCCGAGCAGTTACCATACCAGGCAGTGATGCAACCAGTCAGGATGCTCACAATGGTGCAACTGTAGAACCTTTTGAGGATCTGAGGACCCATGCCAAATCTTTTCAGTCTCCTGAGGGGGAATAGGTTTTGTCGTGCCCTCTTCACGATTGTCTTGGTGTGCTTGTACCATGTTAGTTTCTTGGCGATGTGGACAACAAGGAACTTGAAGCTCTCAACACGCTCCACTACAGCCCTGTCGATGAGAATGGGGACGTGCTCGGTCCTCCTTTTCCTGTAGTCCACAATCATCTCCTTTGTCTTGATCACGTTGAGGGAAAGGTTGTTGTCTTGGCACCACACGGCCAGGTCTCTGAACTCCTCCCTATAGGCTGCCTCGTTGTTGGTGATCAGGCCTACCACTGTTGTGTAATCAGCAATCTTAATGATGGTGTTGGAGTCGTGCCTGACTGTGCAGTCATGAGTGAACAGGGAGTACAGGAGGTGACTGAGCACGCACCCCTGAGGGGCCCCTGTGTTGAGGATCAGCGTGGCGGATGTGTTATTACCTACCCTTACCACCTGGGGGCGGCTCGTCATGTAGTCCAGGATCCAGTTGCAGAGGGAAGTGTTTAGTCCCAGGGTCCTTAGCTTATTGATGAGCTTTTAGGGCACTATGATGTTGAACGCTGAGCTGTAGTCAATGAATAGCATTCTCTTATAGGTGTTCCTTTTGTCCAGTTGGGAAAGGGCAGTGTGGAGTGCAATAGAGATTGCATAATCTGTGGATCTGTTAGGGCAGTATGCAAATTGGAGTGGGTCTAGGGTTTCTGGGATAATGGTGTTGATGTGATCCATGACTTTCAAAGTACTTCATGGCTACAGACGTGAGTGCTATGGAACGGTAGTTATTTTGGCAGGTTACCTTAGTGTTCTTGGGCACAGGGACTCTGGTGGTCTGGTTAAAATATGTTGGTATAACAGACTCGGATAGGGAGAGGTTGAAAATGTCAGTGAAGACACTTACCAGTTGGTCACCGAATGCTCGCAGTACACGTCCTGGGACCTTGTGAATGTTGACCTGTTTAAAGGTCTTACTCACATCGGCTACAGAGAGCATGATCACTGTCTTCCAGAACAGCTGGTGCTCTCATGCATGTTTCAGTGTTATTTGCCTCGAAGCGAGCATAGAAATTGTTTAGCTCGTCTGGTAGGCTCGTGTCACTGGGCAGCTCTCAGCTGTGCTTCCCTTTGTAGTCTGTAATGGTTTGCAAGCCTTGACACGTAGTACGATTCGATCTTAGTCCTGTATTGACGCGTCACCTGTTTGATGGTTTGTCAGAGGGCAAAGCGGGATTTCTTTTAAGCGTTCGTGTTAGAGTCCCGCTCCTTGAAAGCGGCAGCTCTAGCCTTTAGCTCAGTGCAGATGTTGCCTGTAATCCATGGCTTCTGTTTGGGGTATGCACGTACGGTCACTGTGGGGACGACGTCATCGATGCACTTATTGATGAAGCCAATGACTGATGTCAATGATGTCATCCAACACAACACATCACTGAGCACCACTCTTCATATTTTCAATAATGGTGGTGGCTGGATCATGTTATGGGTATGCTTGTCATCAGCAAGGACTAAGGAGTTTTGTAGGATAAAAATAAACGGAATAGAGCTAAGCACAGGCAAAATCTTGGCGTAAAGCCTGGTTCATTCTGCTTTCCCATAGACACTGGGAGACAAATTCACCTTTCAGAAGGACAATAACCTAAAACACAAGGCCAAATGTACACACCAAAAAATAATGTACACTACCGTTCAAAAGTTTGGGGTCACTTAGAAATGTCCTTGTTTTTGAAAGAAATGCAAAAAAAACAGTCCATTAAAAGAGGCTATGAGGGGTGGCCAGTCCTCTTCTGGCTGTGCTGGGTGGAGATTATAACAGAACATGGCCAAGATGTTCAAATGTTCATAAATGACCAGCATGGTCAAATAATAATAATCACAGTAGTTGTCGAGGGTGCAACAAGTCAGCACCTCAGGAGTAAATGTCAGTTGGCTTTTCATAGCCAATCATTGAAAGTATCTCTCCCGCTCCTGCTGTCTCTAGAGAGTTGAAAACAACAGGTCTGGGACAGGTAGCCAGTCCGGTGAACAGGTCAGGGTTCCATAGCCGCAGGCAGAACAGTTGAAACTTGAGCAGCAGCACGGCCAGGTGGACTGGGGACAGCAAGGAGTCATCATGCCAGGTAGTCTTGAACCATGATCCTAGGGCTCAGGTCCTCCGAGAGAGAGAAATAAAGAGAGAATTAGAAAGAGCATACTTAAATTCACACAGGACACTGGATAAGACAGGAGAAGTACTCCAGATGTAACAGACTGACAGTAGCCCCCCGACACATAAACTACTGCAGCATAAATACTGGAGGCTGAGACAGGAGGGGTCAGGAGACACTGTGGCCCCATCCGATGATACCCCCCGACAGGGCCAAACAGGCAGGATATAACCCCACCCACTTTGCCAAAGCACAGCCCCCCACACCACTAGAGGGATATGTTCAACCACCAACTTACCATCCTGAGACAAGGCCGAGTATAGCCCACAAAGATCTCTGCCACGGCACAACCCAAGGGGGGGCGCCAACCCAGACAGGAAGATCACGTCAGCGACTCAACCCACTCAAGTGACGCACCACTTCTAGGGACGGCATGGAATAGCACCAGTAAGCCAGTGACTCAGCCCCTGTAATAGGGTTAGAGGCAGAGAATCCCAGTGGAGAGAGGGGAACCGGCCAGGCAGAGACAGCAAGGGCGGTTCGTTGCTCCAGAGCTTTTCCGTCCACCTTCACACTCCTGGGCCAGACTACACTCAATCATATGACCCACTGAAGAGATGAGTCTTCAGTGAAGACTTAAAGGTTGAGACAGAGTCTGCGTCTCTCACATGGGTAGGCAGACCATTCCATAAAAATTGAGCTCTATAGGAGAAAGCCCTGCCTCCAGCTGTTTGCTTAGAAATTCTAGGGACAATTAGGAGGCCTGCGTCTTGTGACCATAGCGTACGTGTAGGTATGTACGGCAGGACCAAATCGGAAAGATAGGTAGGAGCAAGCCCATGTAATGCTTTGTAAGTTAGCAGTAAAACCTTGAAATCGGCCCTTGCCTTAACAGGAAGCCAGTGTAGGGAGGCTAGCACTGGAGTGATATGATCACATTTTTTGGTTCTAGTCAGGATTCTAGCAGCCGTATTTAGCGCTAACTGAAGTTTATTTAGTGCTTTATCCGGGTAGCCGGAAAGTAGAGCATTGCAGTAGTCTAACCCAGAAGTAACAAAAGCATGGATTAATTTTTCTGCATCATTTTTTGACAGAAAGTTTCTGATTTTTGCAATGTTACGTAGATGGAAAAAAGCTGTCCTTGAAACAGTCTTGATATGTTCGTCAAAAGAGAGATCACTGTCCAGAATAACGCAGAGGTCCTTCACAGTTTTATTTGAGACGACTGTATAAACATCAAGATTAATTGTCAGATTCAACAGAAGATCTCTTTGTTTCTTGGGACCTAGAACAAGCATCTCTGTTTTGTCCCAGTTTAAAAGTAGAAAGTTTGCAGCCATCCACTTCCTTATGTCTGAAACACAGGCTTCTAGCGAGGGCAATTTTGGGGCTTCACCATGTTTCATTGAAATGTACAGCTGTGTGCCATCCGCATAGCAGTGAAAGTTAACATTATGTTTTCGAATGACATCCCCAAGAGGTAAAATATATAGTGAAAACAATAGTGGTCCTAAAACGGAACCTTGAGGAACACCGAAATTTACAGTTGATTTGTCAGAGGACAAACCATTCACAGAGACAAACGGATATCTTTCCGACAGATAAGATCTAAACCAGGCCAGAACTTGTCCGTGTAGACCAATTTGGGTTTCCAATCTCTCAAAAAGAATGTGGTGATCGATGGTATCAAAATCAGCACTAAGGTCTAGGAACACAAGGACAGATGCAGAGCCTCGGTCTGACGCTTTTAAAAGGTAATTTACCACCTCCACAAGTGCAGTCTCAGTGCGATGATGGGGTCTAAAACCAGACTGAAGCATTTTGTGTACATTGTTTGTCTTCAGGAAGGCAGTGAGTTGCTGCGCAAAATATTTTTCAATTTTTTTTGAGAGGAATGGAAGATTCGATATAGGCCGATAGTTTTTTATATTTTCTGGGTCAAGGTTTGGCTTTTTCAAGAGAGGCTTTATTACTGCCACTTTTAGTGAGTTAGGTACACATCCGGTGGATAGAGAGCCGTTTATTATGTTCAACATTGGAGGGCCAAGCACAGGAAGCAGCTCTTTCAGTAGTTTAGTTGGAATAGGGTCCAGTATGCAGCTTGAAGGTTTAAAGGCCATGATTATTTTCATCATTGTGTCAAGAGATATAGTACTAAAACACTTAAGTGTCTCTCTTGATCCTAGGTCCTGGCAGAGTTGTGCAGACCCAGGACAACTGAGCTTTGGAGGAATATGCAGATTTAAAGAGGAGTCCATAATTTGCTTTCTAATGAACATGATCTTTTTCTCAAAGAAGTCCATGAATCTATTACTGCTGAAGTGAAAGCCATCCTCTCTTGGGGAATTCTGATTTTTAGTTAGCTTTGCGACCGTATCAAAAATACATTTGGGATTGTTCTTATTTTCCTCAATTAAGTTGGAAAAATAGGATGATCGAGCAGCAGTGAGGGCTCTTCGATACTGCACGGTACTGTCTTTCCAAGCTAGTCGGAAGACTTCCAGTTTGGTGTGGCGCCATTTCCGCTCCAATTTTCTGGAAGCTTGCTTCAGAGCTCGGGTATTTTATGTACACCAGGGAGCTATTTTCTTATGACAAATGTTTTTAGTTTTTAGGGGTGCAACTGCATTTAGGGTATTACACAAGGTTAAATTGAGTTCCTCAGTTAGGTGGTTAACTGATTTTTGTCCTCTGACAACCTTGGGTAGGCAGAGGGAGTCTGGAAGGGCATCAAGGAATCTTTGGGTTGTCTGAGAATTTATAGCATGACTTTATGCTCCTTGGTTGGGGTCTGAGCAGATTATTTGTTGCGATTGCAAACGTAATAAAATGGTGGTCCGATAGTCCAGGATTATGAGGAAAAACATTAAGATCCACAACATTTATTCCATGGGACAAAACTAGGTCCAGAATATGACTGTGACAGTGAGTAGGTCCAGAGACATGTTGGACAAAACCCACTGAGTCGATGATGGCCCTTGGAAAGCCTTTTGGAGTGGGTCTGTGGACTTTTCCATGTGAATATTAAAATCACCAAAAATGTGAATATTATCTGCTATGACTACAAGGTCCGATAGGAATTCAGGGAACTCAGCGAGGAACGCTGTATATGGCCCAGGAGGTCTGTAAATAGTAGCTATAAAAAGTGATTGAGTAGGCTGCATAGATTTCATGACTAGAAGCTCAAAAGACGAAAACATCGGGGGGGGTTTTGTAAATTGAAATTTGCCATCGTAAATGTTAGCAGCACCTCCGCCTTTGCGGGATGCAAGGGGGATATGGTCACTAGTGTAACTGTTCGCTTTCGTTTTTTTCTACTTTGTTATTTAGTTGCGGTTTTCAGTTTTATTAAAAATCATGAACACCTACCACGCTGCACCTTGGTCTCCTTCTTCAACCCACGAGAGTCATTACAGTAACCAGGAGGTGAGGCCTCATTTAACACAGTAAATTCATCAGGCTTAAGCCATGTTTCAGTCAGGCCAATCACATCAAGATTATGATCAGTGATTAGTTCATTGACTATAACTGCCTTTGAAGTGAGGGATCTAACATTAAGTAGCCCTATTTTGAGATGTGAGGTATCCCGATCTCTTTCAATAATGGCAGGAATGGAGGAGGTCTTTATTCTAGTGAGAGGCCCATTATCAGCAACCATCACACCTGTGATCTAATGGCACGTTGTGTTAGCTAATCCAAGTTTTCAATTTTAAAAGGCTAATTGATCATTAGAAAACCCTTTTGCAATTATGTTAGCACAGCTGAAAACTTGTGCTGATTAAAGAAGCAATAAAACTGTCCTTCTTTAGACTAGTTGACTATCTGGAGCATCAGCATTTGTGGGTTCGATTATAGGCTCAAAATGGCCAGAAACTCGTCAGTCTATTCTTGTTTTGAGAAATGAAGGCTATTCCATGCGATAAATTGCCAAGAAACTGAAGATCTCGTACAACGCTGTGTACTACTCCCTTCACAGAACAGTGCAAACTGCCTCTAACCAGAATAGAAAGAGCAAAAGGACAAGTACATTAGAGTGTCTAGTTTGAGAAACAGACATGTCACAAGTCCTCAACTGGCAGCTTAATTAAATAGTACCCACAAAACACCACTCTCAACGTCAACAGTGAAGAGGTGACTCCGGGATGCTGGCCTTCTAGGCAGAATTGCAAATAAAAAGCCATATCTCAGACTGGCCAATAAAAAGAAAAGATTATGATTGTCAAAAGAACACTGACACTGGACAGAGGAACTCTGCCTAGAAGGCCAGCATCCCAGAGTCACCTCTTCACTGTTGACGTTGAGACTGGTGTTTTACTTATGTAAATTAGATATTTCTGTATTTAATTTTCTATATACTGTATATATACATACAGTACCAGTCAAAAGTTTGGACACACCTACTCATTTAAGGGTTTTTCTTTATTTTCACTATAATCAATATTGTTACTATTTTCTGCCATCTGCTCGGTACAGTTGAAACCGAGATTCATCCTTGAAGAGCACATTTCTCCAGCATTCCCTTGGCCATCGAAGGGGAACATTTGCCCACTGAAGTTGGTTACGATTCCAAACTGCAGTCAAGTCAAGACCCTGGTGAGGACGACGAGCACACAGATGAGCTTCCCTGAGACGGTTTCTGAAAGTTTGTGCAAACCCACAGTTTCATCAACTGTCCAGGTGGCTGGTCTAAGACGATCCCGCAGGTAAAGAAGACGGATGTGGAGGTCCTGGGCTGGCGTGGTTACACATGGTCTGCGGATGTGAGTCCGATATACGTACTTCCAAATTCTCTAAAATGACATTGGAGGTGGCTTATGGTAGAGAAATTAACATTCAATTCTATGGCAACAGCTCTGGTGGACATTCCTGCAGTCAGCATGCCAATTGCACACTCCTTCAAAACTTGATACACCTGTGGCATTGCGTTGTGTGACAAAACTGCACATTTTAGAGTGGCCTTTTATTGTCCCCAGCATAAGGTGCACCCATGTAATGATCATGCTGTTTAATCAACTTCTTCATATGCCACACCTATCAGTTGGATGGATTATCTTGGCAGGAGTATAAATGCAGCTTAACGTGCTGTGTCCTCTTGGTTAGGAAGTCTGTGATCCACCGGCAAATACATTCAGCTGGGTGAGTTTGTGCTGTAGCAGGTCCAAAATGATTGTGTTGACGGTTGAACTAAAGTGAAATAAACAATATCCTTATCTATGTCATTGGATTCTTGAGGGGTTGTAGGATGTAGTGAATGCCCATGTTGACGGCATAGTCCACAGACCTATTTGCTCGTTAGGCGAACTGCATGGGGTCAAGGAGGGCGTCAGTGGTGGTTTTGAGATGGGACAGGACAAGGTGCTCAAAAGGTTTTTATGGTCATAAAAGAAGAGATTGTTGACATAAACAACTCTGTATTTAGCTTATTGTGCACAGAAGGTGATGGGATGTTTTGTTTGTGTTCTACCGGTGTTTAGTCTTTCCTAAGTACTGTTTGACTAATTAGCTAATTCCTGAGAGATATTCTGCAAATTACATTGAATCAAACTCTGAGTCAGTCATTCAGAACTTCTGACAAGCAAAACAAAAATAAGATATTTACAGAACTCAAGCAACCAAACCTATCCAAGTAACGTATTATTCAAGTTGCTTATTTGCTTTAGGGTGATGTGATTGATTTGATTTGATTTTGATGTAAACAGTAGTGTAAAGTACTTAAGTAGAAATACTTTAAATCAAATAAAATATTATTTGTCACATGTGCTGAATACAACAGGTATAGACCTTACCATTAAATGCTTGCAAACAAGCCCTTAACCAACAGGTAGCCTAGTGTTTAGTTCATTGGGACAGTAACCGAAGGTTGCTGGATCAAATCCCCAAGCTGACAAGCAAGGCAGTTAACCCACTGTTCCCTGGGCGCCTGAAGACGTGGCTGTTGATTATGGCAGCCCCCGGCACCTCTCTGATTCAGAGGGATTGGGTTAAATGTGGAAGACACATTTCAGTTGAAGGCATTCAGTTGTACAACTGACTAGGTATCCCCCTTTCCAATGCAGTTCAAGAAATAGAGTTAATAAAATATTTACTAAAGTAAAAAAAAGGTAACACAAGAAAAGTACATAACAGTAACAAGGCTATATACAGGGGGTACCGGTACCAAGTCAATGTGCGGGGTTACAGGTCAATGTAAATTGTGCGGGTGGCCATTTGATTAGTTTAGTTGTTCAGCGGTCTTATGGCTTGGGGGGAGAAGCTGTTAAGGAGCCTTTTGGTCCTTTACTTGGCGCTCTGGTACCGTTTGCTGTGCAGTAGCAGAGAGAACAGTCTATAGCTTAAGTGACTGGAGTCTGACAATTTTTTGGGCCTTCCTCTGACACTTCCTAGTATATAGGTCCTGGATGTAAGGAAGCTTGGTCCCAGTGATGTACTGGGCCGTACGCACTACCCTCTGTAGAGGTAATGCAACCGGTCAGGATGCTCTCGATGGTGCCGTTGTAGAACTTTTTGTGGATCTGGGGACCCATGACAAATCTTTTCAGTGTCCTGTGGGGGAAAAGGTGCTGTCGTGCCCTCTTCACAACTGCCTTGGTGTGTTTGGACCATGATAGTTGGTGATGTAGACACCAGGGGACTTGAAACTCTCGACCTTCTCCACTTCAGTCCCATTGATGTAAATGGAGGCCTGTTTGGCCCTCCATTTTATATAGTCCACGATCCACTACTTAAATTGTTTTTTGGGGTATCTGTACTTTACTTTACTACAGTGGCTTGCGGAAGTATTCACCCTCATTGGCATTTTTCCTATTTTGTTGCCTTTTAACCTGGAATTAAAATACATTTTTGGGGGGTTTGTATCATTTGGTTTACACAACATGCCTACCACTTTGAAGATGTGAAATATTTTTTAATTGTGAAACAAACAAGAAACAGAACTTGAGCCTCTATAACTATTTACCCCCCCCCCCCAAAAAAAAAGCCAATACTTTGTAGAGACACCTTTTGCAGCATATACAGTTGCAAAGCTCTTGGGGTATGTCTCTATAAGCTTGGCACATCTAGCCACTGGGATTTTTACCCATTCTTCAAGGCAAAACTGCCCCAGCTCCTTCAAGTTAGATGGGTTCCGCTCGTGTACAGCAATCTTCAAATCATACCACATATTCTCAATTGGATTGAGGTCTGGGCTTTGACTAGGCCATTCCAAGACATTTAAATGTTTCCCCTTAAACCACTCAAGTGTTTCTCTATCAGTATGCTTAGGGTCATTGTCCTGCTGGAAGGTGAACCTCCGTCCAGGTCTCAAATCTCTGGAAGACTGAAACAGGTTACCCTCAAGAAATTCTCTGTATTTAGCGCCATTCATCATTCCTTTAACTCTGACCAGTTTCCCATTCCCCGCCGATGTAAAAACATACCCACAGCATAATGCTGCCACCACCATGCTTCACTGTGGGGATGGTGTTCTCGGGTTGATGAGAGGTGTTGAGTTTGCGCCAGACGTAGCATTTTCCTTGATGGCCAAAAAGCTACATTTTAGTCTCATCTAACCAGAGTATCTTCTTCCATTTGTTTTGGGAGTCTCTTACATGCCTTTTGGCGAACACCAAACGTGTTTGCTCATTTTTTTTAAGCAATGGCTTTTTTCTGGCCACTCTTCCATAAAGCCCAGCTCTGTGGAGTGTATGGCTTAAAGTGGGCCTATAGACAGATATTCCAATCTCCGCTGTGGAGCTTTGCAGCTCCTTCAGGGTTATCTTTGGTCTCTTTGTTGCCTCTCTGATTAATACCCTCCTTGCCTGGTCTGTGATGTTTGGTGTGTGGCCATCTCTTGGCAGGTTTGTTGTGGTGCCATATTCTTTCCATTTTTTAATAATGGATTTAATGGTGCTCCGTGGAATGTTCAAAGTTTCTGATATTTTTTTATAACCCAACCCTGATCTGTACTTCTCCACAACTTTGTCCCTGGAGAGCTCCTTGGTTTTCATGGTGCCTCTTGCTTAGTGATGTTGCAGACTCTGGGGCCTTTCAGAACAGGTGTATATATACTGAGATCATGTGACAGATCATGTGACACTTAGATTGCACACAGGTGGACTTTATTTAACTAATTATGTGACTTCTGAAGGTAATTATTCTAGATCTTATTTATGGGCTTCACAGAAAAGGGGGTGAAAACATATGCACGCACCACTTTTACGTTTTGTATTTTTTTTAAATCTTTTTAAATAAGTTATTTTTTTCATTTCACTTCACCAATTTGGACTATTTTGTGTATGTCCATTACATGAAATCCAAATAAACATCCATTTAAATGACAGGTTGTAATGCTACAAAATAGGAAAGAAATGCCAAGGGGGGTAAATACTTTTGCAAGGCAATGTATTTATATTTCTGACAACTTTTACTTTTACTTCACTACATTCCTAAAGAAAATAATGTACTTATTACTCCATACATTTCCCCTGACACCCAGAAGAACTCGTTGCATTTTGACAGGAAAAATTGTCAAATTCACGCACTTATCAAGAAAACATCCCTGGTCATCCCTACTGCCTCTGATCTGGCGGACTCACTAAACACCAATGCTTTGTTTGTAAATTAATGTCTGAGTGTTGGAGTGTGCCCCTGGCTATCCATAAAGTTAAAAAAACAATACAGTTCTGCTGTCTGGTTTGCATAACAAACTCAGCAAAAAAAGAAACGTCCTCTCACTGTCAACTGCGTTAATTTTCAGCAAACTTAACATGTGTAAATATTTGTATGAACATAACAAGATTAAACAACTGAGACATTAACTGAACAAGTTCCACAGACATGTGACGAACAAAAATGGAATAATGTGTCCCTGAACAAAGGGGAGGTCAAAATCAAAAGTAACAGTCAGTATCTGTTGTGGCCACCAGCTGCATTAAGTACTGCAGTGCATCTCCTCCTCATGGACTGCACCAGATTTTCCAGTTCTTGATGTGAGATGTTACCCCACTCTTCCACCAAGGCACCTGCAAGTTCCCAGATATTTCTGGGGGGAATGACCCTAGCCCTCACCCTCCCGATCCAACAGGTCCCAGACGTGCTCAATGGGATTGAGATCCGGGCTCTTCATTGGCCATGGCAGAACACTGACATCCCTATCTTGCAGGAAATCACGCACAGAACGAGCAGTATGGCTGGTGGCATTGTCATGCTGCAGGCATGCCTAAGGCACGTTCACACAGATGAGCAGGGACCCTGGGCATCTTTCTTTTGGTGTTTTTCAGAGTCAGTAGACAGGCCTCTTTAGTGTCCTAAGTTTTCATAACTGTGATCTTAATTGCCAACTGTCTGTAAACTGTTAGTGTCTTAACGACCATTCCACAGATGCATGTTCATTAATTGTTTATGGTTCATTGAACAAGCATGGGAAGCAGTGTTTAAACCCTTTACAATGAAGATCTGTGAAGTTATTGGATTTATACAAATAATCTTTGAAAGACAGGGTTCTGAAAAAGGGACGTTTCTTTTTTTGCTGAATTTATTGTAAGGAATTTTAAATTATTAATACTTTTACGTTTGATACTTAAGTATTTTTAAAACCAAATACTTTTAGACTTAACTCAACTACTATTTTACTGGGTGACTTTCACTTGTAAAAGTCATTTTCTATTAAGGTGTCTTTTATTTTACTCAAGTATGACATTTGAGTACTTTTTCCACCAATGGATATAAAAAATGTCAGTGTCACATAAAATCTTTCATTACACCTTTGCCTCAATAGCAAAACAGTTGACAAGAACAGTTGAGACAGAGGCAGTTGTGCTTGAGAATGTAGCTGAAATAGTGAGGGAAATGACACTTTCAGGATACGTATTATTGGCCAGTCGTGATACATGGTCTTTGTTGGTATGTTGCTGCAGCAGGGCCTCTTTGAATGGGTCTGAATGAGTGTGATTAAAAGCCTGCTGGGTGGATTCCTGCCTGGAGGCATGGCCTGAGGAACACCACATATTTTACATTAACCAATTGACGGCTGCTGCCGGAAGCCTCCTCTTTCCACTCACAACAATATTGACAAATGCTCAGACTGGATTGACAAGAGTGGTGTGTAAATCTTGTTGCCTGTCGCTTTCGAATAGTCTCCTGGTAGACAGTGCATGGGAAGTCCCAGTGGTAGTGTAGCGAGCGGCCATGTTGGATGACTCACCAGAAACACTGATCCCTGACTCTGCTGCATGCCCAACCTCTTTGGAACAAAGGTGAGATTCAGGCTGTTTTGATACTTAGGGTTACTCTCAGTCTGGTTTCTCCTCTGCTGCATGGTTAGAAAAGGCTGAAAGCTCAGGGAAACAGACAGGGCTTTACCATGAAGAGCCTTAGTCACCTGAGTGCATGCTCACCCTCAGACAAATATTTACAAGGACCTCGCTTACATTGATCACACTCATTTCTTCAGTATGCCTTTCATGACACATTTATTAATAAAGTGAACATGCTGTTGGAAGGTTTCTTTGTTCAATATTTAGTCCAACGTGCTAACTCCCATTCCAGTTATAACCAGGTTCTTACAAACGGTCCCAAAAGACATACCATGACGTAACATGATTGTAAATTGGGAGTGATTGTGTACTTGGTATAAAATTAAGATATGGATGATGAATGTTTGAATCAATACTGAAACAAACAAGTTAAGCTACTGTGTATCCACTACATTTCTCTTTTTGAAGTGAACATTGTACAATATAATCTCTTTGTAGAATCAACAAGCCTTGTGTAACGGTTGTCCTCCTCCTCTTCGTCCGAAGAGGAGGAGTAGGGATTGGACCAAAGTGCAGCGTTGTGATACGACATGATATTTATTAAACAAGACGAAAACTAAACACACTTGAGAATTTACAAAATAATAAACGAAGTCAACAGACCTGAACAAAACGAACTTACATATACACGAAGAACGCATGAACAGGTACAGACGACACAAAAGAACGCACAAACGAAACAGTCCCGTGTGGTGCACAGACACAGACACGGAAGACAAGCATACCTTTATATGGTTCTCAATCAAAGGAAACGTCAAACACCTGTCCCTGATTGAGAACCATATAAGGCTAATTACCAATGACCTAAACATAGAAACACAAAACATAGACAGCCCACCCCAACTCACGCCCTGACCAACTAAACACATACAAAAATAACAGAAAACAGGTCAGGAACGTGACACCTTGTGTATTGTTGGTCCTGGGTATATAAGCTGCATGTGTTTGTTGCCTTCTACTTTTACAGTGTCCTGCTTGACACAAATATTTCAAGAAAATGTGTTGAACATGTACTGCCTGGGCTACTACAGTACATCCTACACTATATGATGCCCCAAAACTGAAGATTTTCTTTATTTGTTCCATGGTAAAAAGCAGAGTCCTAATTAGTCTTAAGCTAACAATGCATCCGGTCTGGATATAAACACTTGCAATGTGATCTTTACTCAGTGTGTGCCTTATTACAAAAAGTAGAGTGAGTAAACTTAATTCTCAAAACAACTATGAATTTCTTACAATTATGTATTTTCCCTATGATAAGTCATGGGAGCATGAACTGTTACTTTTTGACGCATACTGTAGTCTTCATGTCACACTGCTATTAAGTTGTGTTTATTGTCTCACTACTAGGATAAGACATGACATTGAACAGTCAGTCCAAGAGAACCACTTTGTCCCTCACAGATTTGTCTTCAATGGAGAATGATTGATATCAAAATGGCAGGAAGAATAGAAGGATCTTTTCAAGATGCCTCAGAGGAAGGTCAAAAACACAATTACAATCATAATGACACTGCCACAGCCTGCTATTTCTAAATCACGAGAACTAAAAATATCAAATATAAAACACACACCATGTTGCAAGTGCTACTGATTCAATGACATAAATGTCCTCAGTTTGAAAGCTTAACTGGGGCGCTAAATGTTACCCCTGTGCCCAGTTATCATTCCCTAATCATCCCCTCCATGGACAGGCTCTGCCCACCCTGCCTGGGTCCCTGTAATTTGGCTTCTCAGCAGCTCTGGAGAGAAGCCTGGACCAATGGATTGCTGTAGTGGCCCGGCACCAAGTCCTTAGCCTCTATTTACAGACCACAAATAGTACAGCACCTGCCTTTTAAACACACCCACTGCTCTCCATCCAATGATGTAGAATTCCAACCCCTTCGCCCTCCTCACTGACTCTGTTACTATCACATAGTATCATGGTGGTATTTGGGAGTGATTGACGTACATTTTGTGTTTTTGAAATCCAAGGAATGTCTTAATGTCTTATGTTGCCGAAGCCAGCCCTCTTTCCCCGGACAGGAGGTGTCAAAGATCTTCTGGCACTATGCACCTTAGTAGGGTACTCTCTCCCATTTCTTACAATACTTTGACAAATTTGAAATAAACTGGCTTTTTGAGAGGAACAATCCCATACTGGATTCAAGCCATTACTGTAAGAAACTGTTTAACATTGAGACAGAAGCCTCAGCCCAAAATGGCCACTCAGGCAAGCAGAGCTACAGTAGTTTAGTGCTCAGGTGGAACCAGGTTGACGCTTAACACATTTAAGCATTGTGGATTTGTTTTTATGAGCTCATTAAAGTCCCTCTTTTTGGCAGCTAATGCTTAATTAAAGGCAAACCACTTTAGTTGTAATTTTGGAGATGCACTGCCTTGGCAATGCTGGAAAGAACTGCAAATGGACACAGGGCTTTTAGATGTAAGCAACTGGCTGGCAATGCATAAAGATGAGCGAGAGGGATGGGGAATGGAGAAAACTCTCTACATTTCCCAGAGAACAACTTTATTGATAGCCATAAAACATTCTAAGAGTTCCCCATGTTTTGGTTATTTTGCTTAAATAGTACAAGTCTGCCTGCTGGTAGCCTACACTTTAAAGTCACTGCATTACTCATGCACTTTGGAGGCACTATTTGAGTTCTGATGAGGACACTGTGGAATATATGTTTGTCTCCATTTAGCTAAAAGAAGGGAAAGTGCAAAGGGAAATACGTAGGTGTTGAACAGAAGATGTGTCTGGGGGAGGTTTTTAATGATATTCATTTAGGGACAAACCTGAAAGTCATTGTGTGTAGCACGCTGGTGTCCAGGGAGTGTTGCTCAGAAGGCTTTGGAGGAGTTTCACCCAGCTGACCTTGACATATTTTCTGAATGAACAACATGGTTTTTCCACATGGCCTTAAGGCTTAACACAGTGGTATGGTTGGCATATGCTGCTGCCTGCATGTCAGCACCATACACTGTCTTGGAGCACTGTCCTGTTTTACTGTGACACCCCCCTGAGTCATTGATGATGCGGTCTGGCAGATGCCTCCTGGTAGTTCTCTTAAATCAGGATTGTAAAACATGAGAGCTCACCATGGTCCTGTGTGTGGAGACACCTGTGTCTGCCTATATGTCCCAGACAGCAGAGCTGTTGGATGCTCCTGTTCACTCTGCAGCCATTAGCCTCCGGCAGTGGATAAAGTTTACATAATGACATTCTAATTAAAGCAATAGACCTGAAAGAATGCTCCCATTAACAGATCATAATAATTGCCTGATGACGACAGTAGATGAATACGTGCAGACAGGACAAGGTTTGCTTTATTATTGTGTAAAACTTGCAAGAGAGTGTGACAGACAACAAGCATCTAAATTCAATGTAGTACTAGTGGCATAGGTTCTTTGAATTAATACATCTCTGTAGACAGTCTTCAATAGACGGCTAAACACATTTCATATGTGCAAAGGCAGACTTTAGTGAGACAGACAACACAATGAGCAAGCACATTCCAGTGAATCCCCTCATGTAATTTATCGTTATACCCCAGACTCCTGACTTTTCTGTCAATACTTCATGACACTAGGCACAGACTCAAGATAAGGCATCAGTCTGTGATTGCTCTGATTCATCTAATTGGTCTGCTGTGAACAGAGATGCAGCTATTTCACAGTAGCCAGAAATACTGTCAGCATCTAAGTGAAGGCACAAATGTAATAATACGATACAACACAGCTTTATCTCTATGTTTTAATCTCATCAACAATGTTCTCCTTTGGAGTTTACCTTTGGTAATGTCATTAGCGCAATTTCATGCAAGATTAGGCATGTAATTATGTGTTAAATATGAGAGGTGAACAAATCACAGGGCTAATGAAGCCATCTCTGCTAATGGGACACTATGGACACTAGTGATGCAACATAGCTAATCATCCTGCTACTATACGAGGAGGCAACAGGTTGCCCTTTTAAATGGGATGCATTGTTTTCTACATTTGCTCTGACTCAACAACAGGCACATAAGGTGCATTCTAGTTACAGTGTGTAGTGTACTGTGCACATAGTGTTGGTCTCATGTACAGTATAACTACCCCTCTTGATGAACTTGTCAACAATTGTCCTTTCATAAAGACAGAGCTCATATGCAGGATTGTCCCTAATAAACACGCTGCTAAATAGATTCTCCTGTGTGCCACATCAGACGTCCGGCAGGTAGTTAGGTGAGAACAGTGCAATAATCTGTTCTCGTTTCAATGTGTCAGGGCTCCAAAAGGCAGCATTAGCACGTCGCTTGGCTAAAGACACAGTGACAAAAAGGTATGCCCCCTCAATCTGCTTCCAGGCATCCCCTGACTAGTGTGTGGAGCCATCTAATAACAGTGTTTATTTAGAGAGAACCCTACTGAATGTAGAGAGATTACGGTTACATGTACTGCTTGGTTTGAAGGTTAGAAATTCAATGTCTGATATTTTGTTTATTTATACAAGTTTTAATCTGTAATCCCTGCGCTTCATCTAATAGCACAACCAAAATGACCTGGATTGCAGTTGAGATTACATTAAAGTACATGGTGCAAGTCATAAATGCCTTGCAGAACCTCATAGCATTTGTGAAGATTTTCATAGACCTATGACCTTGAACATGCAGGCTTTCTATGATTACATAAGAATATATTTATTGTTACAGTAACCTCAAAATGTGGCCATGACGTGTTACTCATTTTAAGGATGAATAAATACTGTTACATTCGTTTATAAGATATCCTTCACTGTAGGCTATTTACTATATTACAAAGGTAATATTGAGTTTGGTTGTGTTTGGTTGACAACGCAACCAAATATCAACATTTAAAGGAGATGTATTTACTGCTTGGATAGTTCCATCTGAGCCACTTACTTAATTATACTCTGTCACTTGTATTTTTGGTTGTGATGTAAATCCAACATAGCATTTGTTAACTTGCCAACAAGTTAATAGGTTATTTACTATATTGCAAAACTGATATTGAATATTGTTTCTCAATGCCATCAAATATCAACATATGAAGAAGATTTATCTTCTGCTTGGATAGTTCCATCTGTGCCACTGACTCTGGCTTTAATTCCAGTTTGTCTACAAATGAATAATTGATATGTTGGATTCACGTCTCCATTTCAACCAAACAAGTTCAAGAATTGGACTAAATCAAATCAAACTTTAAATACAGTTTGATTTAGTCCCCCTCACCACATCACTATGATTTTTGATTGAAAAGGTATGTATGCTTACGTTTCATTTGCTCTGTTATTTAAACCTACCCTTTGGAATGACTTTGATAGCAACAGTGAATCTATTAAGTGGAGATATCTCAACCGTCATTCTCACGATAGCACATTGGTAATAGTCAGTGACAATATCAAAACTAAGCAGGGCTGGGCTTGGTTAAAATCCTGGATGGGTGACCAAAACGATAGCTGTAGATAGATGACCAACGCTCCAATAAGAGGTGCTGCCTAGCCTGTAGTTTTTTTTCTCATAGTGGATATTACTTTGAAGATCTGACTTTGTTTCAAAGGCAGGAATTAAACATCTTAAATACAAGGTTTGTCTATGTTGAAAGTTGGTTACCATAATGATATAACCCTGTGGTTGAAATTTTAAAAAAACAACAGTTGATTACTTTTTTCAAATCCAATGTATTTTCCACCTAGATTCTACGTCACAATACGTTGACCAATTACGTTGAAACAATGTTGATTTAACCAGTTTGTACCCAGTGGGCACTTACCACTATTAGGGCAACAATTAAGAAGTTTAAAAACACTGGAACAGTGGTAAACTTGCCCCCATGCACAATGAGGAAAATAGTTCAGGAGGCAAAGAAAAACCCAAGGTCCAAAGTTGGAGAATTACATAGCCTATTTATTAATCTCAGAGTCTTTACTAAGGCAGGAGATAAAAACACAATAATCTATTGATGAGCAAAGACAGACACACACACACACACACAATCAAAACCTTCTCTGTGAACCTTATCTACATAATGAGAGTGGATGTTAGTGTTTAAATCTCCTAATATGAACAAAAAGGGTTTGGGCAATCCCACTACTTTCCTTACTACTCCGAGCAGTTATTCATTTTCCCTGAAAACTCCAATGCAACTACATTGCTAGGAGGCTCTACATTATGACCAATCAACAGAGAGAGGTTGGGGAGGAGGTTCAGGGGAGGAGGGAGGCTTTGAATGCCTCTCACCTCTTACTGCTGAATAGTCGGAAGGGATCAATGCTTTCGCAAGTCCTCTGCGCCTGGAAACCTCATCATTCCACCAGCCCGTCGCCGTCGCTCAGACTATCCCCTGACTAGTGTGTGGAGCCATCTAATAACAGTGTTTATTTAGAGAGAACCCTACTGAATGTAGAGAGATTACGGTTACATGTACTGCTTGGTTTGAAGGTTAGAAATTCAATGTCTGATATTTTGTTTATTTATACAAGTTTTAATCTGTAATCCCTGCGCTTCATCTAATAGCACAACCAAAATGACCTGGATTGCAGTTGAGATTACATTAAAGTACATGGTGCAAGTCATAAATGCCTTGCAGAACCTCATAGCATTTGTGAAGATTTTCATAGACCTATGACCTTGAACATGCAGGCTTTCTATGATTACATAAGAATATATTTATTGTTACAGTAACCTCAAAATGTGGCCATGACGTGTTACTCATTTTAAGGATGAATAAATACTGTTACATTCGTTTGTAAGATATCCTTCACTGTAGGCTATTTACTATATTATATTACAAAGGTAATATTGAGTTTGGTTGTGTTTGGTTGACAACGCAACCAAATATCAACATTTAAAGGAGATGTATTTACTGCTTGGATAGTTCCATCTGAGCCACTTACTTAATTATACTCTGTCACTTGTATTTTTGGTTGTGATGTAAATCCAACATAGCATTTGTTAACTTGCCAACAAGTTAATAGGTTATTTACTATATTGCAAAACTGATATTGAATATTGTTTCTCAATGCCATCAAATATCAACATATGAAGAAGATTTATCTTCTGCTTGGATAGTTCCATCTGTGCCACTGACTCTGGCTTTAATTCCAGTTTGTCTACAAATGAATAATTGATATGTTGGATTCACGTCTCCATTTCAACCAAACAAGTTCAAGAATTGGACTAAATCAAATCAAACTTTAAATACAGTTTGATTTAGTCCCCCTCACCACATCACTATGATTTTTGATTGAAAAGGTATGTATGCTTACGTTTCATTTGCTCTGTTATTTAAACCTACCCTTTGGAATGACTTTGATAGCAACAGTGAATCTATTAAGTGGAGATATCTCAACCGTCATTCTCACGATAGCACATTGGTAATAGTCAGTGACAATATCAAAACTAAGCAGGGCTGGGCTTGGTTAAAATCCTGGATGGGTGACCAAAACGATAGCTGTAGATAGATGACCAACGCTCCAATAAGAGGTGCTGCCTAGCCTGTAGTTTTTTTTCTCATAGTGGATATTACTTTGAAGATCTGACTTTGTTTCAAAGGCAGGAATTAAACATCTTAAATACAAGGTTTGTCTATGTTGAAAGTTGGTTACCATAATGATATAACCCTGTGGTTGAAATTTTTAAAAACAACAGTTGATTACTTTTTTCAAATCCAATGTATTTTCCACCTAGATTCTACGTCACAATACGTTGACCAATTACGTTGAAACAATGTTGATTTAACCAGTTTGTACCCAGTGGGCACTTACCACTATTAGGGCAACAATTAAGAAGTTTAAAAACACTGGAACAGTGGTAAACTTGCCCCCATGCACAATGAGGAAAATAGTTCAGGAGGCAAAGAAAAACCCAAGGTCCAAAGTTGGAGAATTACATAGCCTATTTATTAATCTCAGAGTCTTTACTAAGGCAGGAGATAGAAACACAATAATCTATTGATGAGCAAAGACAGACACACACACACACACACAATCAAAACCTTCTCTGTGAACCTTATCTACATAATGAGAGTGGATGTTTGTGTTTAAATCTCCTAATATGAACAAAAAGGGTTTGGGCAATCCCACTACTTTCCTTACTACTCCGAGCAGTTATTCATTTTCCCTGAAAACTCCAATGCAACTACATTGCTAGGAGGCTCTACATTATGACCAATTAACAGAGAGAGGTTGGGGAGGAGGTTCAGGGGAGGAGGGAGGCTTTGAATGCCTCTCACCTCTTACTGCTGAATAGTCGGAAGGGATCAATGCTTTCGCAAGTCCTCTGCGCCTGGAAACCTCATCATTCCACCAGCCCGTCGCCGTCGCTCAGACTATGAATAGTCAATAACAAATGAACAGGCAGGAAATTAAGTGCCAGACGAGTGGTCTTGAAGCACACAGGAAAGCGTGTGTGCCATGGGTGCTGTTCGTGTGCCTCAGGTGGATGCGTGCTGCTGCTGCTCCCTCTTTGCCTCTGTGAACTCCAGCTCTTCAAACATTCAAAAGATGATTCACCTTGGTGACTATCCTAGTGGATGGCGAGTGGCTCTAAACTCTGTGGAATACGTTGCTTTTTCTTTCTGCAGAAGATGAATAGGGTTGATGAAGTCATTCAGTGAGAAAACTCTTCTCACCTGGCTGTGGGTTATCCTGACCAGGCTCTGAGGGGGTGGCACTTCCAGGATAGGTGTGTGGAGACTGAGGGGCACATGGGTCACTGAGTGTTTGTGTCTGTCCCTGGCAGGTGGTCTCAGCAGCCCTGTGTGACGCCCTCTGTGAGTGGTGGTGGGCACAGAGAGTCCTCAGAGAGGATGTTCCTATGGGCAGGAAGCAAAGGAGCTCAGGGATCAGGAAGTGAGAGAAGGTATGGTACCCTTTATACTTTACACAGCACCAAGAATCATGGGGCAGATCTATGATGCACTTCTGAAAAGTTTGTAATTGTGTTTTTGAAAGGGAACAACAGACAAACTTAAGACATGAATTTGTCACCGTAACAAATGCTTGGTAAATCTGACACTGAGTTTTATATATATATTTTTTTTAAATCAAAAATCTAGTTAATATCATTATACTTACATCTGTAACAAGCTTTACTAAGATTTGGATGTGCTTAATTCTACGATGTCTAATTATTTTTTGTTGGTTTGTAAAAGCTTTTCAGCTTTTTTACATCAATGAGAATCACATTTGTGCACCCAGCTTTAAGCTACAATAATTGTGAATAAAAAGGAAAATCTGTCAGTTTGTATTTGGAAAAACTCCACCCCTGAAAATAAAAACGAATATCTCATTATCTACTGGTCTACCAGTCAACAGTAATATTAGCTATGACGTTTTCGCATTATTCGTGATGGAAAGTAAATCACATGATCAGTGTGCAAAATGTAAAAAATAATTTATTTCAAGCTTTGCATGTCCATGCCCAAGAGAAGATAATTAAATTCATATTAACCCTTAAAAGGCTATTAATTATGTATTGATTTGACTAATGCCATTTGGTCAAGCCAGATGACCTCATGATGCAACCCTGTTGTGTGTGTGTTGGTAATGTATGAATCAGGACTATTTATCAGAAGGTTCGGGAGTATGACGTGCTAGACAAGAGGAAGACAGTGACAGCGCTGAAGGCTGGGGAGGACAGAGCTATTCTCCTGGGACTCAGCATGATCCTCTTCTCTGTGATGATGTACTTTGTGCTGGGCATTACCATGGTGCGCTCCTACTCAGACAGGTAATTTGCTCTCACTCACCAAGTCAATCACAATGTCCTGATGTTTGTTTTCTTCATGTAGCCACATGCATGTCAAAGAAAAAGCTGCTGTTAGATCTTCATCATGTCACCATGTGTATATTACTTTGGCTAGTCTAGGATAATGGCTCAAATGCTGTCTGAACTGTCACTGAAACACACCAGTTAGCCAAGCTGTCTTTAAAGTGCATGGCAAACTATACAATCCCCCTATATTAGCCCCTCCCGGGAGCTACCACTCGGTAGCTAAAACTGTGCATTCCAAATGGTGTGGTCCCTCTATACTTTAGTTGTGGACATAAATTGCAGTCAGAGGCATTTAAGATGCCAGCTGAGGCTTATGAGTAGCATTTGCGCTATGAGCTCACTGTAACTGTTACAGCATGAAAGCAGGGGACACAGGGGACAAACTTCCGTACACAATAGCCTATCACAATACAGCACCAATTACACTGCAAGGCACCAACGTCATTCCAAGCCACAGTGTGCTGCAATTTTCTTTTTTTTATTCCACCTCAAGTCGTTCCTTTTCTATTTGGATTCAGTGAAAAAGTAGTGCAACATTTATCCTTAAAGAGAAAGTGAAAAGCATGTTATTCAGAATATTACTTTTTCCTAGATCTAAGATTAATTTCCAAATATCAGTATGTAGACTATAAAGCATGCTGAGCTATTCAAGAGGTTAAGATACACCGGTAAAGTGGACAGACTTTGGAATTCAGCTGGAGATAGTCACTATAATCTGCTATTTGCTAGTGTTGTCGATCTTTTCTCCCATTTCTACTACTCAACTGATTCAGTCTGCTTCATATCATGCAGTATCCTGAAAATTCCTACAACTTCTCCTTTTTCATTTAATTCATTGTTAATCATGGGTGTTGTGTTGTTGGATACAGTTGTTGGTGATGTTGAACTTACTTGTGTGGCATCCAGACAGCAATATGTTAGAGGGTACCGGGGTAGAGCTATACACAGGTCAGTAACTCTTTAATTTTGCTCCCTACCCTCCCCACCCCCATGCCATGTAGTGTGTGGACGGAGGAATCCAGCTGCACTGTGCTCAACTCCACCATCGTGGCGGAGATTAACTGTACCTACAGCTGCGGCTCTGAGTGCTGGAAAAGCTCCAAGTACCCATGCCTACAGGTGTTTGTCAGTCTCAACACATCCGGAAAGGTTGTCCGACTCTCCCACAATGAGGAGGCACAGGACACCAACCCAGAGGTGAGACAGAGGACATGCCTAAATGTAACATGTCCAACAGTAACCCTATATTTCATTATCTTGCTTCAGCTACAGTAATATACACCTGGTTTTACTGATCTTTACTAACAAATTATGTGGTAGCAATGTGCAATCAAATGATTCAATACAAAACAGTATATAAGCACAACTATGAAATATGTATTTACCATGTAATTAATTTAATGTAGTCCAGTTTCACGCTAACAGAGTGATTGATGCTGAGACTCAGATTTTTTACTTTAAAATGTCTAACAAAAAACAATGATTGCAAAGTTAAACAAACCATACAACTCTATGCACAAGGACTACTTTTAATCATTTCCACAGAAAATTGTATAAAAACACATTTACTTGAAGAGCAGTGCAGATGCGAAGTTTGGTAACAGAACGGCGGCACCAACAGCACAAACCGTCATTCTGTTACCAAACTTTGCATCCCCACTAGGCACAAATTGGTTGAATAAATATTGTTTCAATGTAATTTGTCAGCGTATTGTGACGTGGATTTACATGGAAAATACATTAGATTTTTATTAAAGTTAGCAAATCTTGTTTTGAGGCTGAAATTTAAAGCACAGGATTATGTCATCACTGTGATCAATTTTCAACCCTGGCATAAAATATGTTGAATTTGTACCTTTGAAACTTTATATCCACTATCAGAAAAACAATTATAGTTGGGGAGCACCTCTTACTGGTGAAGTGATCTATCTACAGCTATTCATTTGGTATCCCATCCTGGGTTTTAACTATGCCCAGTCCTGCTTAGCTTTGATATTTGTCACTGACTAATACCGATGTGCTACCATGAGAATGATTGTTGAAAGATCTCTTAATAAATAAATATATTCACTGTGATGCTATCGAAGTCATTCCAAAGGGTAGGCTTACCAAAGCAAATAAAATGTTACCATACTTTATAAGTCATGTATATCATCAATTATACTATTTAGGCCAATACAGTGCATTTGGAAAGTATTCAGACACCTTGACTTTTGTCACATTTTGTTACGTTACAGCCTTTTTCTAAAATGGATGAAATCGTTTTTTCCCCTCATCAATCTATGCACAATACCCCATAATGACAAAGCAAAAACTGTTTTTTAGACATTTTTGCAATCGGTCTGAATACTTCCGAATACACTGTGTAGCATTTGCAAAGTCATCATCAACTATTGTTTCAATTCAACCTAGGGTTCAACTAAAAATAGACAACACATATCGGCCTAGGGTTTCTGAACTTTGGTTGATTTCAAATGTAATCTTCAAGTTAATCATTAATATGTTGGATTCACGTCTCCATCTCAAACAAAAATCAAAGTTATAACCCCCTAAGGACGATGTCCGCGCCCCCGCGGAAATCTAATTAGCATAATAAAAAAATCCCCATATTCATCCGTCAGTTTAAAATAGAGATATCTGGTTTTGCATTGGATGCGTCTCAATCAACCACATTCGCTTATATCGTACTTCCACATCTGCAGTAAAAGGTGACAGAGCTAGAGCAGTGTTTGTCAGACCATGATACATCCCGAAATTCACACAAAATCGTCTGTAGCGTCTGAACGGTTTGGCCTACAAGGTATTATGACCACTCTAAGGAAAGATGAGACACACAGTACCAGTCGAAAATTTGGACACACCTACTCATTCAAGCGTTTTTCTTGATCTTTACTATTTTCTACATTGTAGATGCGTTTGAGCCAATCAGTTGTGTTGTGACAAGGTAGGGATGGTATACAGAAGATAGCCCTATTTGGTAAAATACAAAGTCCATATTATGGCAAGAACAGCTTGAATAAGCAAAGAGACAAGACAGTCCACCATTACTTTAAGACATGAAGATCAGTCAATCCAGAACATTTCAAGAACTTTGAAAAATTCTTCAAATGTAGTCACAAAAACCACCAAGCGCTATGATGAAACTGGCTCTCATGAGGACCGCCACAAGAAGGGAAGACCCAGAGTTACCTCTGCTGCAGAGGATAAGTTCATTAGAGTTAACTGCACCTCAGATTGCAGCCCAAATAAATGCTTGAAGTAACAGACACATCTCAACATCAACTGTTCAGAGGAGACTGTCAATCAGGCCTTCATGGTCGAATTGCTGCAAATAAACCACTACTAAAGGACACCAATAAGAAAAAGAGACTGGCTTGGGCAAAGAAAAACGAGAAATGTGCATTAGACCGGTAGGAAATCTGTCCTTTGGTCTGATGAGTACAGATTTTCGATTTTTGGAGCATGGAGAAGGTGTGATGGTGTAGTGGTGCTTGCTGGTGACACTGTCTCCAACTAAACCAAAAATAAAAGTTACAGAATAGGATTAAGCCAGTGGCTCAGTTGAAACTACCCAGGCATTAGATATCCTCCAAATGTTGATATTTGGATGAGTTGTCAACCAAATACAATTCATTATTTATTTTGTAATAACCTTAAATTGAAGCAATATACTTTGTCTTACAAACTAATGTAACAATATTTATTCAACCTTAAAATGAGTAACACATCCATGGCTACATTTTGAGGTTAGCCTACTGTAACTATAAATGTTTGTTCAAGATAGCATGCAAAGGTCACAGGTCTGTGGAGATCTTCATAATTGCTATAATTGCAGACACTGGGCACTATATAGAATTAGTTTGACACCCCTGTTTTAATGTAATCTCAACTGCTATCCAGGTTATTTGGTTGTGCTATTAGATGGAGCACTATCAGGTTTCAGGTAAGACCCAAGTGCAGACTGTGTTGAAGTAACAATGTTTATTGCAACAACAGGAGCAGGCAAAAGACAGGTGGCAGGGGTCGATAATCCAGAGTAGTGGGGTCAAGGTACAGGACGTCAGGCAGACCCAGGGTCAGGTCATCCAGAGGTCGGTAATCCAGAGTAGGGGCAAAGGCACAGGACGGCAGGCAGGCTCGGAGTAAGGACAGGCAAGGGTCAAAACCAGGAGGACGAGGAAAAAGAGAGACTGGGGAAAAGCAGGCGCTGAGACAAAACGCTGGTTGACAATCTAAGTTTGATGCCCTTCATCTCACACAAATTATCAATTAACCTACCAGGTACAACCCCAAATCCGTAAACACGGGCACCCTCATAGATATCATCCTAACCAACCTGCCCTCCAAATATACCTCTGCTGTCTTCAACCAGGATCTCAGTGATCACTGCCTCATTGCCTGCGTTCGCAATGGGTCTGCGGTCAAACGACCACCCCTCATCACTGTCAAACGCTGACTAAAACACTTCAGCGAGCAGGCCTTTCTAATCGACCTGGCCCGGGTATCCTGGAGGGATATTGACCTCATTCCGTCAGTAGAAGATTCCTGGTTATTGTTATTCTATGAAAGTGCTTACCTCACCATCTTAAATAAGCATGCCACCAGGAACAGATATAGCCCTTGGTTCTCTCCAGACTTGACTGCCCTTGACCAGCACAAAAACATCCTGTGGCGTACTGCATTAGCATCAAATAGACCCCACGATATGCAACTTTTCAGGGAAGTTAGGAACCAATATACACAGGCAGTTAGGAAAGCAAAGGCTAGCTTTTTCAAACAGAAATTTACATCCTGTAGCACAAACTCAAAAAAGTTATGGGACACTATAAAGGCCATGGAGAATAAGAGCACCTCCTCCCAGCTGCCACTGCACTGATGCTAGGAAACACTGTCACTACTGATAAATCCACGATAATTGATCATATCAGTAAGCATTTTTCTACGGCTGGCCATGCTTTCCACCTGGCTACCCCTACCCCGGTCAACAGCCCACAGCAACTTCACCAAGCCTCCCCCATTTCTCCTTCACCCAAATCCAAATAGCTGATGTTCTGAAAGAACTGCAAAATCTGGACCCCTACAAATCAGCCGGGCTAGACAATCTGGACAACCTATCTTTCAAAAATTATCAGCTGAAATTGTTGCAACCCCTATTACTAGCATGTTCAACCACTCTTTCATATAGTCTGAGATCCCCAAATATTGGAAAGCTGCCGTGGTCATCCCCCTCTTCAAAGGGGGAGACACTCTAGACCCAAACTGCTACAGACGAAGTCGGAAGTTTACATACACTTAGGTTGGAGTCATTAAAACTAGTTTTTCAACCACTCCACAAATTTCTTGTTAACAAACTATAGTTTTGGCAAGTCGGTTAGGGCATCTACTTTGTGCATGACACAAGTCATTTTTCCAAAAATTATTCACAGACAGATTATTTCACTGTATCACAATTTCAGTGGGTCAGAAGTTTACATACACTAAGTTGACTGTGCCTTTAAACAGCTTGGAAAGTTCCAGAAGATGATGTCATGGCTTTAGAAGCTTCTGAAAGGCTAATTGACATAATTTGTGTCAATTGGAGGTGTACCTGTGGATGTATTTCAAGGCCTACCTTCAAACTCAGTGCCTCTTTGCTTAACATCATGGAAAAGTCAAAAGAAATCAGCCAAGACCTCAGAAAAAAAGATTGTGGACATCCACAAGTCTGGTTCATCCTTGGGAGCAATTTCCAAATGCCTGAAGGTACCACGTTCATCTGTACAAACAATAGTATGCAAGTATAAACACCATGGGACCACGCAGCCATCATACCGCTCAGGAAGGAGACACATTCTGTCTCCTACAGATGAACATACTTTGGTGTGAAAAGTGCAAATCAATCCCAGAACATCAGCAAATGACCTTGTGAAGATGCTGGAGGAAACAAGTACAAAAGTATCTATATCCACAGTAAAATGAGTCCTATATCGACATAATCTGAAAGATTGCTCAGCAAGGAAGAAGCCACTGCTTCAAAACCTCCATTAAAAAGCCAGACTACGGTTTCCAACTGCACATGGGGACAAAGATCATACTTTTTGGAGAGATGTCCTCTGGTCTGAGGAAACAAAAATGTAACTGTTTGGTCATAATGACCATTGTTATGTTTGGAGGAAAAAGGGGGAGGCTTGCAAGTCGAAGAACACCATTCCAACCGTGAAGCACGGGGGTGGCAGCATCATGTTGTGGGGGTGCTTTGCGGACTGGTGCACTTCAGAAAATAGACGGCATCATGAAGAGGGAAATTATGTGGATATATTGAAGCAACATCTCAAGACATCAGTCAGGAAGTTAAAGCTTGGTCGCAAATGGGTCTTCCAAATGGACAATGACCCCAAGCATACTTCCAAAGTTGTGGCAAAATGGCTTCAGGACAACAAAATCAAGGTATTGGAGTGGCCATCACAAAGCCCTGACCTCAATCCTATTGAAAATTTGTGGAAAGAACTGAAAAAGCGTGTGCAAGCAAGGAGGCCTACAAACCTGACTCCGTTACACAAGCTCTGTAAGGAGGAATGGGCCAAAATTCACCCAACTTATTGTGGGAAGCTTGTGGAAGGCTAAACAAAACGTTTGAACCAAGTTAAAAAATTTAAAGGCAATGCTACCAAATACTAATTGAATGTATGTAAACTTCTGACCTACTGGGAATGTTGGTTAAAGAAATAAAAGCTGAAGTAAATCATTCTCTCTACTATTATTCTGACATTTCACTTTCTTAAAATAAAGTGGTGATCCTAACTGACCTAAGACAGGAAATGTTTACTAGGATTAAATGTCAGGAATTGTGAAAACTGAGTTTAAATGTATTTGGCTAAGGTGTATGTAAACTTCCGACTTCAAATGTATATCTATCCTAACCTGCCTTTATAAGGTCTTCGAAAGCCAAGTTAACAAATAGATCACCGACCATTTCGAATCCCACTGTACCTTCTCTGCTATGCAATCTGGTTTCCGAGCTGGTCATGGGTGCACCTCAGCCACGCTCAAGGTCCTAAACAATATCATAACCGCCATTGATAAAAGACACTACTGTGCAGCTGTATTCATCGACCTGGCCAAGGCTTTCGACTCTGTCAATCACCACATTCTTATCGGCCGACTCAACAGCGTTGGTTTCTAAAATGACTGCCTTCCCTGGTTCACCAACTACTTCTCACACGGAGTTCACTGTGTCAAATCGGAGGGCCTGTTGTCCGGACCTCTGGCAGTCTCTATGGGGTGCCACATTGTTCAATTCTGTATACATCAATGATGTCGCTCTTGCTGCTGGTGATTCTCTGATCCACCTCTACGCAGACAACACCATTCTGTATACTTCTGGCCCTTCTTTGGACACTGTGTTAACTAACCTCCAGACGAGCTTCAATGCCATACAACTCTCCTTCCATGGCCTCCAACTGCTCTTACATGCAAGTAAAACTAAATGCATGCTCTTCCACCGATCGCAGCCCGCACCTGCCCGCCCGTACAGCAAGACTACACTGGACGGTTCTGACTTAGAATATGTGGACAACTACAAATACCTAGGTGTCTGGTCAGACTGTAAACTCTCCTTCCAGACTCACAATAAGCATCTCCAATCCAAAATTAAATCTAGAATCGGCTTCCGATTTCGCAACAAAGCATCCTTCACTCATGCTGCCAAACATACCCTCGTAAAACTGACTATTCTACCGATCCTTGACTTCGGCGATGTCATTTACAAAATAGCCTCCAACACTCTACTCAGCAAATAGGATGCAGTCTATCACAGTGCCATCTGTTTTGTCACCATTGCCCCATATACTACCCACAACTGCGACCTGTATGCTCTCGTTGGCTGGCCCTCGCTTCATATTCGTTGCCAAACCCACTGGCTCCATGTCATCTATAAGTATTTTTCTAGGTAAAGCCCAGCCTTATCTCAGCTCACTGGTCACCATAGCAGCACCCACCCGTAGCAGGCGCTCCAGCAGGTATATTTCACTGGTCACCCCCAAAGCCAATTCCTCCTTTGGTCGCCTTTTCTTCCAGTTCTCTGCTGCCAATGACTGGTACGAATTGCAAAAATCACTGAAGCTGGAGACTCATATCTCCCTCACTAACTTTAAGCACTAGCTGTCAGAGCAGCTCACAGATCACTGCACATGTACATAGCCCATCTGTAAATAGCCCCTCCAACTACCTCATCCCCATACTGTTTTTTTTATTTTTTTATTCTGCTTTGCACCCCAGTATCTCTACTTGCACATTCATCTTCTGCACATCTATCACTCCAGTGTTTAATTGCTATTTAATTGCTATAACTAGCCTACCTGGTTAAATAAAAGTGGGGGGGGGGGGGGATACATGAACTTGTTGAATAAACACAAAATATCTGACAATGTATTACCATTTGAACTTTGTTGTGCTTTAAAATTGTTGGAAGCGCACTGAAAACACATTTAGATGACAACTAAACCAAAATCAGACATTGTTTTTCTATTGGAACTTGGTTATGCGTTTAGGTGGTTGAAAGCAGTGACAACACATTGGGAATTCAACAAACTTCTGGCTGTCTTTTTGAGTGGGTGAATAAAGGTTGAAATCTCATTGATCAACGTCTCAACCAAATATTACCCACATTTCCACATTGAAATGATGTGGTGTGCCTAACTCATCATGTTAATTTGTTTTTGTAAAATTGTCTGTGAAAATTGTTAAAAGTAGTCCTTGTGCATAGGTATTGTTTGTTTAACTTTGCAATCATTGGTTTTTGTTTGACATACATTTTAAAGTGAAAAATAAAATAAAACAACATTTTATTAACTGTGATCTGATTCTCAGCATCACTATTATCGTGGAATTGCCTTGCAACAATGAGAAAACAATATGGTTTAATCCACCCTAATTTGCTAAAAATAAATAAATAGTTCATCACAATGCACCCACATAAAAACACTGGAAACGGAAGGACCTCGACTAATTAACTCCAGACTCCACCTCAATACATTACTTGAGGTGAGAGGTGAAAAACTTGCAGCTGTCAACAAATTCTAGAGGTTATATTTCAATTCAACTCATCCAAGACACGCAGTTAACCCACTGTATTCATAATAAATCTGTCTTTGTTCTCTTAGTGCTTCTATGTGCCCAAATGCCAGAAGGACTTCAATGCGATCCACACTGTAGTCATGAAAATCTTGGAGCGTCTGAAAACACAGCAGCAGGTGCTGTGTTACATGGACCCAGGTGAACAGCAGGACAGTGCTCTACTGACACGCATCTATGGACGATTGGCAGTGTTCCACTCACTCTTTTGGCCAACCTGCACCCTCATTGGTGGAACCATCATAATCGTCATGGTGAAGCTCACCCAGTACCTGTCCATCATGTGTGAACAGGTGGGCAGGATCAAAAGGTGAGAGAAAGGCCAGGGGACAGGGGCCAGGCTACAGGGGCCAAGGGATAGGCTACAGTAGCAGCACAAGGCCCTGGTTTTCATACGCAGCCTAGGAACCTTAAGGAAGCTCTTTATATTCCATTTGCGCTAAAGACTTGTGTATGAGAGCTGAGAAACAGGGGATCTGGGGGCTTATATTCCCCACATGATTCCTCTGGGTCTTCTGAGGAAATCAATAGGACTGATATGGGCTCCCGGCAGCTATGTCATGGCAGGTGAAAGTCAATTACTTTGGAGCACACTGATTCTTCCTGGGATCTCTTTTCTGCACCTCCATAAGTGGCACAATCATACAAAGTGATGGCTTAAAAGAAGTGGCCAACACTGGACCTAATCTGCCCTTGAACCCCTAGTCAGCATTGATGATCCATTCACACTGTGACGACAAGGCAGTGACGCCAAGAGAGTTTGACCGAGACAACTATGTCGAAGCATTGTCCAAAATACTGATCTAAACTTGGCTCCTTGTGTTACTGGTATTGGGTGGAGGGTTACACAACTGCAGGCGGCTGGGGGCGACACCCATAAACGAGGTGTTGACTATCTATGCTGTAACCCTGGGTCTGTAAAGACTCCATTCCAAGCTAATAGTTTGGGATAAACACTTCCTTGCAATATGGTGTAGCAGTAATTACATATCACAATAGGTCTTAGTCACTAGGATGCTTAGATTGAAGTACAATGCAACTTCCCAGGGCAACTGTTCAATACAAAATGCCTTAATTTCTGGCCCTAAGACTGTGATAGATTGCTCAGCATTTCAGACAGGAATTCTACAGGACCTTCTCTGAAATGGGTAGATATACTGAGGCAAACTGCATTTTCAGTGCCTGGGCATGGCTGCATAAAACACCTTAGGTTAATTTCCCCCTCATATTTTCCTTTAAAGTTTCCTTAACTTAAATCAGTAGCGCAAAACATTTTAAGGTGAATTTCCCCCTTAAATTTAGTGAAAAAGTTAAGGGTTCCAGTGAGGTCCTTTAAGTGTTTCATTCACTATGGATATCAATGTAAACAGCATTTGTGGAGGTGAATGTTGCTTTCATTTGCTCTGGTGACAAAAGGAAAACATCAACCAGCTAGCTACTTAGCTAAACAATGGAAGGTGCACAATCCATGGATACAAAGATAGCTGGCTAGTTTGCTATAGCTACTCTGTAAACTACTGTGGCTTGACGTAATATAAAGCAATAAAAACAAGTTGAGAAAAAAGTATCTACAAGAAACTCGGTTTATTATCTTCTGAAGCAATTTGGTTATCCTGTCTTGATTGTAGAGGTTATATTTTGCTTTCTCACAAAATCAAAGCATCTCTTTGACCAGGCATTTATTCCGTGAATCAGGGTGTCTCCATGGTAACAAGATACTCTTTCTGCCCTACATGCCTTCAAACTACCATAGAACCCCTTTAAGTATGCCCTTAACTAATACAATATTTGAGGGGCGCTATGCAACGCCCTTAAACAATTCCCTTAGGCAAGGGGAAAGTATTCCTTAAGGTAAACCCTTAAAGGAAACTCTTAAGATGTTTTATATAAAACATCTTTAGTAAATTCCTTACCTTTAAGTCAGTTGCCCTGGTTGCAAAAGGAAAATATCAACCAGCAAGTTATGCCTTTACCTAAGGGCAATGATTGAGGTGCTCTATGCAACGCCCTAATAGAATTCCCTTAAGTAAGTGGAAATGATTACTTAATAAGGGAAAGCCTTAAGGGAAACACATAAGATATTTTATGCAACCAGGCCCTGGAGCACACATTTATTTGAGAAGAAGCACAAATCCATGATGGAAATGAGTCATGGCACGTTTTACCACAAATATTTACAGAATGATGATTGCACACATTCAGACCAAACGGGGTAAATATTGACAATATTTCATTATTGGTTCCATGATCACTATTATTACTGTTTGTTAATATTATTTTGCTGTCACTGTCATCTTATGTGGTCATCAGCAGTTTGCCCTGACTATAATTGTTACATTATTGACTGTTGCTTACTTATCAATTGATACAAACCAATTGTAAATGCAATTTTGTCTTGCATTCATACATTTAAAGACAAACTCCACAATTACAGAACATCCCTGGTTTATTTTTAGTGATTATTGGGTTGGTCAAAGTAGTTAAAAGGTTCAAGAAATCCACCAAAAAACTGAGCCTTAGTATAAGAGTAGTCTGTTAACTGTGAAACCAAGTCAAATGTATTGGTATACTGCCTTACTTTATGATTGATAGAGTGTGTGGGTGAACAACTCATGTCTGTCCTCCATTAACCCTACAGTCTACTGTACAGCACGGTCCTTGGGATTTGAAGAGTTTCATTCCAAAATGCTATATATCCATTTCCATTAGCTTTTGTTGTTTAAAGAAATTGTAAAAGAGATTGAGGTGTTTTTTTTACTATCTAGTCATAGTTTGGGGTTGTTCAATGACAGACATGTAGTTGTTTAAAATATATCACTTGATGGTTTCATTTTAGTGAGACAAATAATCATGTTTTCTTTGCAAAATGCTATATATCCGCCTCACTCAGAGAAATAAGTAGTACTGCTAGGATTTACACAGTGAAATGTAACAAATAATTACATTTTTAATAAAGAACTGTACACATTTGTGACATCAATATATTTAAAAAATATGAAATAATTCTATACAATAATATGAGATTTGTATGTAAAACTATTACATTTGTAATTTAGCAGATGCTCTTATACAGCGTGACTTATAGTAAGTGCATTCATCTTAAGATAGCTAGGTTAGACAACCACATACTGTATCACAGTCAAATATACAAGATACGAGCATTCTATTCCAGCTAAACAATGGATATATAGCGTTTTGCTAAAAACACAATTTCATGCACATCTAAAATCTATTCATAAAAATCTGATAACAATAACATTTTACAAACACATGAAGGTACCCATAAGCAACCATTTATGATTTTAAAAAACACAAATGCAAAAAATGTGTGAATATACTGTAGCAGTACTTGACTTGGACTGAAATAGGTTCCTGTACTCATTTTGAAGCTCCGCAATACTTTTGAGCTAATATTCTATAAGAGGAACAGGACCACAAGCAGTAGAACATTTGAGGTGCTGGTACTCAGCTCTGTTAAGCTCCTGCCCAAGTCAAGCACTGTACTGTAGCATTTTGGAAATAAACTCTTAATTTACTCTCTCCTCAGCTCAACAGTATTTCCAGACAGACCAGTTGATTTTACCATCCCGGAGAGATGGATTTGCTGGGAATGGTACCTGAATAGTGTCTTCAAAGGGCACCTTATTTAAAGTATCCTGACTGGCTGTGATGAATCTGTAGTTGGAGAGTAATCAGTCACTGGGCCTGTACGTGCTTTCCACAGGTGGTGGACCCAGCTCTGGCGACAGAAATCCCTCACAAATAGGTCCTCGGAAATCTTCCTTTCATTGAACAATTTCCAGTGTACAATTTCCAATGTCGTGATTTTAATAGGAATGATTTAAAAAGGGAAGTGCAGTCCGAGTGCTTGGTGGTTTGAGAAAGTGTGGGTGTTTGTCATTGACAGGGGATAAATGCCCTGGCTAAGGCAGATGGTGATACGTTCCCACTTCTTGTGCGAGTGAGAGAATGGTAGAATGGCCATGTAATTTCATTCTTTCCCCATTCCATTAGAGACGGGACACTATTAGTCACAAGGTAGCCAGTGCTGCTGACACTCAGACTGCTGTGGGGATTATAGTGTGAAATGAGACACTATTCAAACCAATGCAGTCACATAGACCACATTTTATACTATTGATCAAAAAGTAAATGACAGGAAGATATCTACTTTACAAAATAAAGATATTTCCATTAAATTGTACTCAACATAGCTCTGTCAATTACATAGTAGCTCAGAAGAGAGTGAGAGTCAGAGGATGCTATTGATATATTTGGCACTATATTTAACATGTCTTATATCTCACTATGAATATGGAGTAACATAAAAGTCTCCAATAAGTAGTCCCAATTTGGCTTTTTGGCAAAATGTTGGTATTCAAACAATGAATGAGTAATGAATACTTCCCTATCATACTGTATCTGAAAACAGTGGTGGAAGGAGGATGCCGAAGGAACATGGGGTCAAGGGAGGGTATTTCACAACTATGGAGAACAAAAACTGAGCAGTGGTCATTGTGTCAATTGAACCAGCCTGCTCACCGTAACCAATGTAAACAGCATAGCTCTAGGAGGCTTGAGGAAACTCAGTGCTTCCTCTCCTTCCTCCCCAGCAGCAGAAGCACTTAAGCCAGTGCGAGACTTGCTTAAAAATGTACACTTCCTCTGTATTACCATGGGAACATAGCTTTTTTCCTTATCTAGAGGGACCTGTTTAAAATCCAGAGTGCTATTCCCTAAGAGGTCAGGGGGGAATTTGACATGGGTGGATAGCATTTCTTATGGTACTTCACACGAGAGAACAGAATTATTATGAAAACAAGTCTCCTCATCTCTCAAATATGGCACTCTCCAAGCTCAGATACAATACCCCCCACATGTCACTTGGATACAGAGCACTTACTACCTGCTGGTTCCAGCTCTTAATGAGGGTATATTTTTTACAGAACCCAATTTGCCCCTTTCCCTTGGTGACCAACAGAGAGTCATTCTACATTTTAGTCATTTAACAGACACTCTTATATCCAGAGCAACTTACAGGAGCAATTAGAGTTAAGTGCCTTGCTCAAGGGCACATCAACATATTTTTCACCTAGTCGGCTCATGGATTCAAACCAGCGACCTTTCGGTTACTGGCCCTATGCTCTTTTCTGCTAGGCTACCTGCGGAGTCCACAGCTAAATGCAGGATCTCTATGGACAGATCCATAGCACCCCTCCGATTTCATTGTGGGGGACAATAACAATGTTTAACCTTCCACATGAAAATAGAAATAAGAAAGAGAAAAGAGAAATAAAAAGGACACAGCCCTCCACACAACCTATCCAATCAGTCTTGCAAGAGAGAGAGCTTGGTAAGTAAGTGATGTCTCGTATGACTGCTAGGTGTATCACTAACCATGATCAAAAAAGGCAACAGTAAAGATGTATGTAGTTCCCCATGAAAGATGCAGCGCCCCCCTTGGACCAATCAGTGTAATTTTGTAAATGACAGATCTCTATGGCAAGACTCATCATTCACCCAAGTTTTGTCAAAATCAGGCCAGTGGTTAAGATATCGCGTGTGGCTAACTTACGTACAGTTGATTACTATAGCGCCCCCCTTGGGCCAATCAGTGTAATTTTGTAAATGCCGGATCTCTATGGCAAGATGCATCCTTCACCTAAGTTTTGTCAAAATCGAGCTAATGCTGTCTGAGATATCGCGTGTGACATCTAACATACGTACGTGCAAACGTACAAACAGAGACAGAGACACAGTCGCCGCTCCGATTTCATCATGGAGGACAACTAGTCCAGAGGTCACACCTATCACCATTAGCTGTTTGCAGGTCTGTGACGGTGATTACTCTTGTGTTGTCAAGTGACCAGTGTAGACTAAATGTGACCCTTTGGCACCCTCTGCTGACCAGGAGTCAGCTTTACTTCTGAGCCATAACAGTTCTGAGAGCTAGATCCCTTGATATAAATATATAGATATATATCTATATCAAATAATACTGTAGGTGGTTTGGTTGTGACTCCTGCCCATACATTTAGGACAGTAGTCCTAATGTCCGAAAAATACATTCAATTGATGTATTTCCTTTTTATGTTGCACTGACAATATCACAAAAGGGTTGCTCTCCTCAATTGGCACCTTTAAGTTTGGGTAAAATTATAAATATTTTCCCCAGACAGGTATAAAACATCTGTGGTCCATTTTGTGTCTCTGTCAGGTTCCTGAGGTCACTATTGGCTTCAGTAGGAAAATACCCTAACATCTATCAAGGCTTTTTAGTCTCCCTTTGAGAAACATTTCAACTCTCAGGAGACTTCAAAAGCAATGTTCAGAAACAAATCTGCCATTTTTCAACAAGCGAGAACAGGAGAGAATCTTACAGTACGAGGATGTTGCCTGTGAACTCCAGGTATCTGAAACTAAGGTTATCCATTTAGTTACTGCATCTCAGTGCAAGAGGTGCCACTGCAGTCCCTGGTTTGAATCCAGGCTGCATCACATCAGGCCGTTATTGGTAGTCCCATAAGGCGGCGCACAATTGGCCCAGCGTCGTACGGGGTAGGTTGCCATTGTGAAAAATAATTTGTTCTTAACTGACTTGCCTAGTAAAATAAAGGTTAAATAAAATAAAAAATTAAATTTAGATCCTGTCAGTTACTGTTGCCTTTCAGGAGTCATTCATCAGTGGTTTCCTATTATGAGTATGCTATTAGCCTATACAAATACACCAGCATATGGTGGAATTATAAACATACCAACCTGATTTCCTGGGACTGCAGGCCTTTTAGTTTGAGGGTTCTTTAGATGGTGGATGGATGACTATGTAGACAAACACTGGGGGCACTATTTTCGGCTGCCGTTAAGCCAGCTCAATTGTCAAACACATGCTTGTTTGCAATTCCGACATGTTAAAGGCGGCGTTCTTCTACACTGAACAAAACTATAAACGTAACATGCAACAATTTCACAGATTTTACTGAGTTACAGTTCATATAAGGAAATCTGTCAATTGAAGTAAATTCATTAGGCCCTAATCTATGGATTTCACATGAGGAATACAAAAATGCATCTTGTTGGTCACAGATACCAATGGTAGGGGTGTGGATCAGAAAACCAGTCCATATCTGGTGTGACCACCATTTGCCTCCTGCAGTGCAACACAGCTCCTTCACAGAGTTGATCAGACGGCTCATTGTGGCATGTGGAATGTTGTCCTCCTATTCCTCTTCAATGGCTGTGTGAGTTGCTGGATATTGGTGGGAACTGGAACATGCTGTCGTACATGTCGATTCAGAGCATCCCAAAAATTATCAATGGGTGACATGCCTGGTGACTACGCAGGCCATAGAAGAACTGGGACATTTTCAACTTCCAGGAATTGTGTACAGATCCTTGTGACATGGGGCCGTGCATGCTGAAACATGAGGTGACGGTATCTCTGTACATTCAAATTGCCATCAATAAAATGCAATTGTGTTTGTTTTCTGTAGCTTATACCTGCCCATACCATAACCTCACCGCCACTATGGGACACTCTGTTCACAACGTTGACATCAGCAAACCACTCACCCACACAACGCCATACACAAGGTCTGTTATCTGCCTGGTACAGTTGAAACCATGATTCATCCGTGAAGAACATTCTTCTCCAGCGTGCCAGTGGCCATCGAAGGTGAGCATTTGCCCACTGAAGTCGGTTATGACGCCAAACTGCAGTCATGTCGGGGGCCTCCCGAGTGGTGCAGTAGTCTAAGGCGATTCTGGCTTTGAGTCCAGGCTCTGTCGCAGCCGGCCGCAACCAGGAGACCTATGGGGCTGCGCACAATTGGCCCAGCATCGTCTGGATTAGGTGAGGGTTTGGCTGGCAGGGATGTCCTTGTCCCATCGCGCACTACCGACTCCTATAGCAGGCCAGGCACAGTGCACGCTGACACAGTCGCCAGGTGTATGGTGTTTCTTCCGACACATTGGTGTGGCTGGCTTCCGGGTTAAGTGGGCATTCTGTCAAGAAGCAGTGTGGCTTGGTTGGGTAGTGTTTCGGAGGACTCACGGCTCTCAACCTTCGCCTCTCCCGAGTCCGTACAGGAGATGCAATGATGAGACAAAACTGTAACTACTACCAATTGGATACCACAAAATTGGGGAGAAAAAGGGGTTAAAAAATATAAATAAATAACTGCAGTCATTTCAAACCTTGGTGATGACTAGGAGCACGCAGCTGAGCTTCCCTGAGACGGTTTCTGACAGTTTGTGCAGAAATTCTTCGGTTGTGCAAACCCACAGTTTCATCAGCTGTCCGGTTGGCTGGTCTCAGACGATCCCGCAGGTGAAGAAGCCGGATGTGGAGGTCCTGGTCTGGCGTGGTTACATGTGGTCTGTGGTTGTGAGGCCGGTTGGACGTACTGCCAAATTCTATAAAACGATGTTGGAGGTGGCTTTTGGTAGAGAAATTACATTCAATTCTCTGGCAACAGCTCTGGTGGACATTCCTGCAGTCAGCATGACAATTGAACACTCCCTCAAAACTTGAGACATCTGTGGCATTGTGTTGTGTGACAAAACTGCACATTTTAGAGTGGCCTTTTTTTGTCCCCAGCACATGGTGCACCTGTGTAATGATCATGCTGTTTAATCAGCTTCTTGATATGCCACGCCTCTCAGGTGGATGAATTATATTGGCAAAGGAGATATACTCACTAACAGGGATGTAAACAAATTTATGTACAAAATTTGAGAGAAATACGCTTTTTTTGTGCGCATGGAACATTTCTGGGATCTTTTATTTCAGCTCATGAAACATGGGACCAACACTTTACAAGTTGCGTTTACATTTTTGTTCAGTATAGTTTCTTGCAATAACCCTCTGTGACTGTAAAGAATATTTCTCTGAAAACTGTGTTTCCTAAAAGATTTGTCCGGTGATTTGGTCAACTCCGTCAGATTTGTCTAAAATCCTAAATTAATCAGGAATGAGCAGGGTCAGCTATACCATAAGGACCACTTATTCATGTCCTCATTACATGTAGTGCAACAAGACCACTCATAGTCTGTAAATTTAAACAAACAATATTGGAATCACAATGGTCACAACCAAAACTGTCAACTCCACCTGTCTGATAGATTAAGATACATTTAGTTAGGTTTAAGAGTCATAAAGCAACTGAGGAAAAACAAAATTGCTACTGTGTATTCCACTTGAATGAAGCAGAAAATGTATTTTTTTGTCAAATCAAATCAAGCTTTATTTATACAGCACATTTCAGACATGGAATGCAACGCAATGTGCTTTATATTGGCATCTACCTAAAACATAAACTCAGTCAGATTTTTGTATAACGTCAACTCCGTCAGAGTGCTGAAAGATCTGATGGTATGGTTATGATTTAATTGGGGATTTTCAAATTAATTATTTTACATATTTTACAAAGAAAATGCCTGTTTTGAGAATCTGTTGTCAACTCCGCCAGTGGCTTGTCAACTCCGTCACTGATGGCTAACCCAATTAAAATAGATCATTTTTGTTCAATATTCTTGTTTTTTATCACTGTTCTAAAAACATATGCTTAAACAATTGAAGTATTTGCTGTGCAAGGCTAATGTTTGCTTTATAAATGTTTTAAGTTCTAAATCTAGAAAAACATGCCAAAATGCTAACAAAATTTGCCCTGGAGCATGAATGCTTTTAAACAAAACAAAAAACAGTTTGGAGAGTTGTATTAAATATTTGAATAATATAATGTTAGAATTAAACAATCAAGGCCTTTAAACACTTGTTGGACAATAATTGTAAACATTTAATTGCTTTTATGGTGTGTCAACAAAGTTGACATAAATCCAGTTAGATTAATATTTTTTATTTTTGGGGCGGTGGGGGGTTGTTCCTTTACATGGTTTGTCCCCACTTTCAAGAATCCCTGATCTCTAAAAAAGCAAAGTTATCTCTCAGCCTCATGGCAGAATGTGTAAAATAGCATGGGATTAGCTATAAAACAGCACATTTTTATTTCTGAACACTTCTACATTAATGTGGATGCTACCATGATTACGGATAATCATGACTGAATCATAAATAAGGATGAATGAGAAAGTTACAGCAGCATAAACATCATACCCCCCGAAAAATGGGGCATGATTTCTGTAAATTTGTAAATTAAGCACTCATCATTAGACACGATTCATTCAGGATTATCCGTAATCATGGTAGCATCAACATTAATGTAGATGTATTCAGAAACATTTTGTATTATTAATTACAATAAAAGTGACTACAAAATGACGCAATGCATTATTTACCATTAATTTCTAAGTTTTAGCATCATTGTTCAAATAAGTAGGGGAGTGTATATATGAAGGGTTACAGCAGGTTACAGCAGCTGGGTCACACTCTTTTCACACCACTTCAATACAAAGTGATTTTCGTAGCAGTTTAGGATAGCATTTTTGTTAAGCCTTGCCCTTTTCCTAACTTTAACCTCAGTCTCATAACCTGCTATGTTAATTATCCTAAACTGCTGTGTAAATTCTCCTAACTTGCTACCATGCATATAACATAACATATAACATAATTACTTCCTGTTATCCTCCAACAATTGACAAACCAATCAGAATAGAGCAAAGTAGTTACAAGGTAAAAAATCGATTACCATTACGATCCCAAAACAACTGATTCATCATATTTTAGAACTACACAACATTTAGAAAGCAATGTCTCCTATAAAATAATCCTAAACTCCTTTCAGTCATCCATTCAGAAAACATAACATTTGCCATAGTTTATCTGAGCAGTAAAGGGGGATAAAAAACAAAGATATTTTAGGGTCATATTTTGCCATACATACTGTATACTAATCAAGATTAACATTTCACTAGAGAGATGCTTTATTTTGATCAACGCTAAGTATTAGAGCAGTATTTATGTCTGGGGGCATAATCTGTAGGCCACCATATTAACGGGAAACAAGTTTGTCAGCTGACCCTGTCATACAATGTGTCTATACACACATTCTCTCTCTCTCTCTCACTCACACACACACTACCACTCGCCCCATGCAACTTCCAATCCCCAACCCAGTTTCTCAACTCAATACATCCAGACAAATAACATGTATAACATTTTTTTATTAAATAGTTAGTCAATATTGTACCGTGACCAAAATAGGTGTTCCAATTGTTTCAAAAACAACTGTTGTCATTCTGTTATTCTTCAAATATACGTACATTCAAGACATTATAGAATTATTTTCTCTAAAGGGAAGTCAATTCAATTTAATTGGGATCTTTGGATCCCACATTTGCAATATTGCACCAGAGGCAATATTTCTGCCACCAATGGAAATGGAGTTGATTGTTCGTGAGAATCATGTTTGTGCCGAAGGCAGCCATGAGATCAAATGTGATTGTGTGACATTAGAAAGGCACTGCAGCTATCCCTTATTTTCATCCCTTATCCCTAGATATAGTTCACTTCATTCGACATTTATAAATCCATCTGTCTTTGAGAAATTATATTTCTGAACAACAGATAGAGAGCCAAACTCAGTCACAAACTCAGCCACGCATAGCTGACAATGATATCTTGTTGGAGGAGAGGAGAGTAGGAAATCAACAATGGCCTGAGTACACAGATAGGTCCATTGGATAGTGTTTGTTGTGCCTGTGTGGATCTCCCTGGGGTATGGCCTGTTCCCATGCCAGGGCACACTCCCTGATAGAGCGCCAAACAGATGTGCTGCTACAGCACTACACTACTCCCAGCAAGGAATGGCTCCTGCCTAATGCCTCAGAGGACAGAGACTGCACAGCCACAGCCATAAAACTAGCATGGATGGATGTGTAGCAGCAGTCAAACACAACTCCACTTACTTAAACAGAAATAGGGCATTGAATGAGATGACTACTAACATTGGACTAATGAATTGCACTCAGACCCACACTGTATACTCTGTGAGATAGACACTCCCCTTTTAAGGGGTATGTTACATATCATTATGAAAGTGGTTAATTCCACTGCTGTGCTAGTTTCAGATAGAAATAGCTTATTTGCTCTGGATGGTTAATCTGAACAATATAGATCACTTAATGTGTAACATAATCAATGTATCCCATTTAATGAGTGGTTTCAACTCCCAAGAAAATCATAGCCCTGGGTGCAGTCCATCACAAAATTAATGTTGAGAGGCACTGAATATGTATTAAAACAGCTTGAAAAAGCTGAGATGATAAGATTGCTGGGAGAGTTCCAGTAGGCCATCGCAATACAAGACAAATTAGGTTTAAGGAACGGGCAACATGTGAATGGATCCAACATTAAATGTGATCGACTTCCCTTTAGACCACTCTCTGTAAACATTTGATACAAATCAGATCGAGACACATCAATAGAACTTTAACAAATAACAATAATTAAAGCAAATCCTGTAATCGTGTAATGTTGTCTCTGGCTGGAGAAGCCTGCTACTTTTAATTATCTAACTAATTCAATCAATCAATCAGTATGAAACTCCACCCACTCCTTCCCATACACTACCTTGTGCCCAATATAATGGTCCCTTCTCTATCTCTCGCGAACTGGCCTAGTTCCTCCACTCCCACTAGTAGCATATTATGAGTACTTAAATATATGTATATTCTGATAATATCATGCACACATGTACATTGCACAAACATAATTTATACAGTGAAATATTAAAGTATAATCAAGTGTATACAAATAAAGTGATGTTGCACATGAAGCTCCCCCCTTCATTAGATAACAGTAGATATTTTCTCTGGCTAATTGTCTATAAAAACAAACACTCATAAAGAGAAAACAATACACAGTAAATCTTATAAATCAAAAGGCAATGTTAAATTAAAACAAATAAACCATGGTCTGACTAGAACTACAAAAAAGGCAATTTTAAAATAGGTTACAAGAGCATTTATGACACAGAAAAACACATCATCTGAGAGCCAGAGAGAATACACTGTTAACGAGCGATCATTTTTCTGTGACTGAAAAAAAAAGAACCAGACAATGAATGCCTAGATTTACTTGTACACATGCACTGGATTAAGGGGTAGATATATGGGAATAAGAACTCAAGCGTTGTGTTCCTCCTCTGAACAAATTGGGCTTTGAACAGTCTAAATTCCCTTTTCTCTAAATTAAACAGAGTAGAGGTCATGTGGAAATAACCCTAAATCCCCCCAATTAAAGCTAGTCCTTCTCTGGCCTGCTCTATATTCTCCTGAGTTACTCTGCTCTTCGAAAAGCACACCTCCCATAGGGAAGTCAAGGGCTTACAGCAGCTGGCTTTTATAGCATCCCAAAATAATAAGGGACCAGGACCAGAGGTTGAGTTGACTGGCATGTCCAAGATGCTTGGAGTCATACCAAACCCATGTAAACACACATGAGGAAAGAGAACAGTCAGTCAGATTTTTACAATTGAAAAAATACCTATCGCTTAATAATTGTCATCGCAATCACAGTACATTCACCTGGTCTGGTAGAAGCCTGTAATAGAACTTTGCTTTCCTCTACTACACATAGCAATGTTCAGCTACTCAAACTCAAGTAATAACAAGGTTTAAACTGGGGAAAGGAAACCGATTGTGAGATAAACTTCCCCAATACCCCAATCCTCCTATACTATTGGCAAACTTCAGTGTGAATCCCCCCCATTCCCCTCTCCTCCCCGTGCTGCGGCGCTGCCCTCCTAAGTGTAGCCCAGATTCTCCATCTCGCTGCGGTAGCGCTGCTCCGACACCTTGCTCTTGTGCTGCTTGCTCTCCAGGTGAAGGCGGAAGTCGGCCTCCTCGCTGGCCCCAGAATTGCACATGGAGCAGTAGAACTGGCCGCTGGGCGTCACACACATGGCCAGGTCTCTGGGGATCCTCTGCCTGGGCCGTGGGTTGTAGTAGGGGGCTGGGTCACACATCAAGACATACACACCATAATGATGGAGAGTGAGTGATGGAGTGAGTGTTGAGCTGCTGCTCACCAGTGAAAACAGTGTGAAAAGATGGGAGTGGCAGATAGATGCCAGGCACTGCATGGGGATGGAAGGCTGGCTGTGCATAGGATGAGCTTTCCACTGCCATGGCCATATGAATGTTACAAGAAGAAATACACGTGTCCCACATTAGAAGAAGGGAGATGTACTGTATGTTGGTCAGAAAATAGATGCTCTGCTGTATCTGTGTGTATGGCTGGAGGCAACCATCACGGTCCCTTGCAGAGTAACTCTGACAGACAAAGCACATTTCTCTGCGAGAGACTGTTACACAGTTCTATTTCTGGAATTAAATCAGCAAAGTCTCTGAGCCCTGAGGGAAGGGAAGGGAGTGGGTGCAGTTGTGTCCTATGATCCAGGGGGAGAAGGCCATGGTGCAGGGTATGTGGAGTGGGGGGGTGGGGGGTGGGGGGTGTATAATAATAATAAAAAAAAATTGGTGGGAGTTTATATTTGTCATATTTCACACATGTACAATTGTGTATTAATATGCATATCGCAACTCTTCGGAGAGTGGTACGGGGATGAACAGTGGACTGTGAGGGCTCTGTCTGATGGACACCTGCCACCTGAGCAGGCTGTGTCTGTGGATCAGCAGAGCGGCCGTCGGTTGCTGTACTGGTTTACATATCCAAAGGGCTGGGCCTGTGCTTAGTGAGTTCACAGTGACTAACCAGCCTCAGCCTCGGCCACCCCCTCAACTTTCCTACGACATTTCCCTGGCAAAGGTGGTGATGAGAGAGGGGTATTCACTGCTGCTACGACCATGGAGCAAAAAACAATAGCCTCCACCTGCTGGCTGCCTGGACATGTGATATTTACATTTCATACATATTTACATGCATATCAGTCACATTCACCAGCTGTCAAAGGCTTCATTGGTATCAATTAAAAGGAAATCGGCAACCACATCTACCCTCAAACATATACTGTACCTTCTGAAGACTATGAATTTCCCTGAATTCATCTGGTCGTTATGGGCCGTTCTGGCTCTGACAAGGCTTACTTACTTTACTTACATCTGATCTGTACATCAAAATTGTGGAACAACAACAACACATTTTTCCTTACATATTGTTAAAAGTTATTTGCTGTTTGGTCATACTTTATTACTGGTATGTCTTTGGTTCAGTGTGCTATACCTGGCATGGCAGGGGGCACCTGTGAGGTCCTGCGGTTCTTGATCAACTTGTACTCGCTCCCCTCTTTCTTCGGACGCCTCTGGACACACTCATTTGACTCTCTGAAAAATTGATAGATCACGTTACTGAGAGCAAGTCTTTAAAGTAACTCATGTGCAGTTTATAAACCTAACAATCCTTAAATAGCTAACAATCTAACAATAATAGCCACTATGATGGACAACATAATGGAATGCATCTTTCAAATGCTATTGCATTTTTCTTTAAATGGAAGCATTGAAACATAATCTGGATTGCATTTCATATAACAGGGCATGGCTGAAGGGGCAGGATTTCTGTGTGAAGTATGGTTGGTTTAATAGCCATGTGCACATTGCATCTGTTGTTTGTCTTCCTGGTGGTAGGAGGGGAGGCAGTAGAAACACCCACTCACATGATGCTACTGCTCTGCTGGGCTTCAGCCAGCCGCAGTCTCTTGGCATGGTTCTTGCCCTGGTAGTGTGCCTGAGCCACGGCAGGTGAGCTGAACGAGGCGTCACACAGCTTGCAGTAGTCGTTCTCCGTGGCTAAGATCACCCTGCTGGCACCGTTAAATGACACCGGCTGAACAAAAAACAATGAGTGAGTTCATACAAAGGGCTCTTTCAGCCAAAATGACACTCTTGCCAGTTCCAACGCTTCATATCAAAAGAGTTAAAAACTTCAGTGCTGACAGTTGTCTACAAACCATCATGGATGTTTCTAATGAGGAGATTCTATTTGATTGCAGTTTTCTAGATCAACAACAGAGATCCAAACAGTGCATGTGCTGAAAATTCACAGGCCTTGTACTTGCTCATACAGTATTATACTTTCTGAACAATAACACATTCCTTGTGCCAACGCCAAGCGTTACCTGTTTTGGAGTTACACTCTCAGTTGGTGGAGTCGTGAGGGGTTGCTGGGAAACTGGTTCTATTACCTCCGGAATCCTGATGGCAGGCAGCTGCTGGCTGCCTGCATAAAAATTTCTCAGCTTCTTACTGTGGTTTTTACCCTGGAGAAGAGACAATGTATGATTCAATCCCACAGCCACAGTTCAGTCCACTCATCGCACTGTCATTGTCATAGTGTCATATAGCAAATCATTGCATCATCAGTGAGCACAAGGGTTAAGCATTTCATGTTCTACTTACATTTATGAGGGGATAACAGTGATGACTGACATGTCCAATAAACAAACATTTTTTATTTTTTTTATTTTTATTTCACCTTTATTTAACCAGGTAGGCAAGTTGAGAACAAGTTCTCATTTACAATTGCAACCTGGCCAAGATAAAGCAAAGCAGTTCGACACATACAACAACACAGAGTTACACATGGAGTAAAACAAACATACAGTCAATAATACAGTAGAAAAATAAGTCTATATACAAAGTGAGCAAATGAGGTGAGATAAGGGAGGTAAAGGCAAAAAAAGGCCATGGTGGCGAAGTAAATACAATATAGCAAGTCAAACTCTGGAATGGTAGATTTGCAGTGGAAGAATGTGCAAAGTAGAAATAATGGGGTGCATTTAGTTTTACTTGTATTTAAGAGCAGTTGGAGGCCACGGAAGGAGAGTTGTATGGCATTGAAGCTCATCTGGAGGTTTGTTAACACAGTGTCCAAAGAAGGGCCAGAAGTATACAGAATGGTGTCGTCTGCGTAGAGGTGGATCAGAGACTCACCAGCAGCAATACACTAAGTGTACAAAACAATAGGAACACCTTCCTAATATTGAGTTGCACCCCCCTTTGCCCTCAGAACAGACTCAATTTGTCAGGGCATGGATTCTACAAGGTGTTGAAAGCGTTCCACAGGGATGCTGGCCCATGTTGACTCCAATGCTTTCACAGTTGTGTCAAGTTGGCTAGATGTCTTGTGGGTGGTGGACCATTCTTGATACACACGGGAAACTGTTGAGTGTGAAAAACCCAGCAGCTTTACAGTTCTTGACCCACTCAAACCGGTGCGCTTGGCACCTTCTATCATACCCCGTTAAAAGGCACTTAAATATTTTATCTTGCCCATTCACCCTCTGAAAGGCAGACATAGACAATCCATGTCTCAATTGTATCATCTACACTGATTGAAGTGGATTTAAGTGACATCAATAAGGGATCTTAAATAACTTTCACCTGGATTCACCTGGTCAGTCAATGTCATGGAAAGAGCAGGTGTTCCTAATGCTTTGTACACTCAATGTAGTTGACATGCATGAGAAACATTTTCTGCCATCAAAATATATGTGTTGGGGTAGGCCTACAAGTAAGCTTGTCCCCAGGCTCAATTGCTACCACATATAGAAAGAGAGAGAGCCTGCTGGTGGACGAGATTAGGGTACAAGCTACATGTACAGTAAATCAGCTCACCTGGTAGTGGGCCTGTGCCTGCTGGGCAGAGTTGAGGGTGACGTTGCACAGTTTGCAGTACAGAGGCTTACACAGCTCATCCAAGGTAGCGTCCTGGTCTGTGGCCCCGATCTGAGCCTCTTCCTCCTGGGGCTTGGTGCTGAGGGCCACCTGGGCAGTTGGAGGTGGGACAGGGCAAGGGAGGCCCTGCATCAGCTGGAGGTGAGCGGGTGGTTTGGCAGACAGAGGGCTGTAGAGGGGGAAAAGGAGGGGGTCCGGGGCCACTACCACTGGTGTAGACGGCCTGAGGGTCTGTGGAGGGGGTCCAAGGGTATGTGTAGGAGGCATTGGCTGGAACAACGGCTGTTGCTGGCCAAAAAGGCTCATTGAAGGCGTCAGCATAGACTCTGGTCCTGAGGGCCAATGCAATGATGGCAAAGTATGTATTAGACTGGATTCTACACTTATTATAGCCATGTAATGGCTGTATAACATTGGGAGGAAGCAAGAACTACAGTCATCAACTGTGTTCATTTCTCCCTAGTGAAACTGACAATAACAAATAGAACAATGGTGGGTTTCACAGTCCAGTGGTCATTGTGAAAATGACGCTTCCCCTGCAGTCAAGCATGGGCTCTGCTCCTTGTGAAAATAAGTTCCTCAATCATCTCTTGATCTGGTGCTGATTCAAACAGACTATTGCCTGCTTGGCTGGATACATTTCAGGCAATCATGTGTGGCCACATTTTTTCTGCATGAGGGTTGATGTGGGGGATGGGTCAGTGGCTGTGCTCATGTCTGATGTTTCTGCTGCATCAACTCAGATTGGAGACCCAATAACAGTGTGGGATGTTTTTGATTCCAGCAGCCATGCAGTGACACCAAGTGAATGGCATGCTTGAAACGGAACTTTCCGATAACAAACTAAATTATTTTCCCAGCAATACTAGGCCCACTGTGTACGTCAATGTTATTCTGATAAATGACATAATGTCATCCAAACACCTGAAAATTCTCAAATATGAGTGTGAAAATAATTATCCAAGAAAATAGCTCACTTTATATACATGTTTTCTGGGTTTTGCAATGAAGTAGAAACAAAACTGCTAATCTGCTTAGCGTTGTAGTGCAGTATACTGTAAACTGCTTTTCTTTCCACATGCAGAGTAACAAGGAGACAAACCTGAATCACATGCTCATTGGAGAATATAGCCTAATCCCCAAAATAGTCAGGAACCTACATTGTCATAGCCCAAGGTCAAAGTAAAAGTAATATTTTAGAATCTTGGGTATAAAACACTCCTCCTGAGACTTAACACTGGGATCTCAAGTAAAATGCAAATATTAATGAGTATAGAGTCATTGACCATGTATCATGAGGGATGGCCTTGGGTCTCTGAGTTAGAGTGAAGTAGCTTAATAAGAAAAGTATTTTGTGGTTTTAAAGGAGAGGGTTCTAATTCTATCATTTGGTATCTGTGCAGAAGAAGAAAATAACAAAGAACCTTCAAAAGTTGAATAGCCCTTCACAGTAAAAGGTGTTTGTCACATACTTATAGTTATTTCATGCCTTTTATACTGTCACCTCTGCCACATCAATTATGGAGTGAAAAGCGTATGCCTCATGCAGTGGAATCAAGTGCATGACTAGTCTTTGAATGGAGAAAGGTTGAAGATAACTCATAAGAACTTCATATTTTAATTAGAGAATTACAGTCCTCTTATTCTGACAAGCATTTCACTACACTCGCATTAACGTCTGCTAACCAAGTGTATGTGACCAATAACATTTGCTTTGATTTGATTCGCTAAATGTGCAATGCCTTGCAACGTCTCAAGATAGACATGGTTTTAGCGTGGAGATGTGTTGAAAGACCCTGAGACCTATGGTATTTTGTTAACACTCAGTCATGCAGATAAAACAGATTAATTGCAGCTTAAATGTACCCATTAGTTAGCCTAGTTAGAGATGGCAACACAGCAGTTAGGCTATTGAGTTAGCAGTCTGAAAGGGCTCATTATTGCCAGTTCAAGTGAGGGATAGTTGATAAGAAGACTATAGGCTAAGATTAGGGGGCAGCTTGAAGGCTGTCATAAAACAAGACTGAATGATCAAATCTGTCAATACTAATGTTTACCAATAAAGCTATATGAAATCAGGGTAAAGTACAAAATGAAGTTGCTTATCAAGCATTTATAACATCTCCAGGGATGTGACCTGCAAGACTCAGCTCTCTCAACCTATTTTAGTGGACAATGCCATTTCATCTGATTACAACAGACTGAGTAGACCTATTGAATACAATTAGGTCTGGAAAGATGATGTTGCAAAATATGCTATAACAGGTTTAATCACTTAAGAGAATATTTCTGGATAACAAGGTAAACTCAAGTCCAGACCCAAGCTGTTATTCATAATAATCCTTATCAACACCATTATCATCATGTGAATAATGTACACTACACCATGGTGTGCCAATGAGCTTGTACCATGACAAGAGTAGACAGATTTCAAGAATTGGGAACCGAGACTGTCAAAAACATGGTCCTCCCCCTAAAGAAGGGGACCATCATGTCATTCTACACCCACCGGTCTGACCACTATTACTTTAGCTGATTTTACATGAAACACCAATCCACCGCATCACACCTGCACTGAAGGAGAATGAGGAACAGAGAGGGTGCTGTGGATACAGCAAATCAACTCATTTAGGTTGACATATATATTTTGGGTTGAATTGATCAGCAACCTATTATAACTCTGATTACATATTTAATTTCAACATGACTGTTGGTCTAATCTCTTCAAATTAATGGGAAGGCTCAACCTCGACAAAAAATGTTTTATAGCTGTACACTAGGCTAGTTCAACATACAGTATAATACCAACATGTTTACACCCTCTTCAATCAGCAAATTGCACTGGTTACATTGTAGCTGAGGCTGCATGCATCCATCCATTCGCAGTGTCACGGCTACTGACAGCAATGAATGCGACCCTTTTCCTACCTGGTAACCGGGCGAAATAATGTCTGTTATTCCGATAGTTTAAAGGCACCGAATTTCTGTAATAATCGGCACTTTGATAATAAGCAGCATCTCTATTCTTGACATGTAACGCCATCATTGCATCCTGGCCAACTTCGAACCAGTTCAGACGTGAGAACCCAGCAAGCTACTTTCACCGGGGAAGAGGAGGGGTGTGTTTTCAGTTATACACTATTCTTTTTACATTGGCCTACATTTTAGTAAACGCCTATCATAATAAACCCCAAACATGGTAACCACATATTTAAAACATTTGGTAAAGGTGAGTCTTTGAAAAATATGCTTTATGAGTGTGTTGTGCTCTTGATGGTACAGTCCATTTACGGCATTCAAGCTATCCGACACTCGGAAATCATGGTCACCCCAGCGTCAACACACTACATTTACCGATATGATATCACACCAAACACAGTTGATCAGAACTGGAGGATTTGAATGACATTTTGGTGTAAATAAAATACCATACTGATAACTTTTTATACTCAGTATTAGGGTAGTATAGGACTTGGTCTTGAAAATCCAGTGATAACTCTTTATACGCAGTATTAGGGTGGTAGGGGATATGATCTTGAATAATCCAGGGAAATTATGAACTCGACTAGCTCGACAGTTCGAGGTGTCATGAAAAATGCATCCCTCAACGTGAAAAATATTTTCACATAACCCTCCCCTTGTACTGTAAAATAAATGTGCACCCCTCCTCATAGACTTAACTCTAAATAATTTTTACGACCACAAATATCAATAACAGTAGCGACCCTGTGTTTATAAACGTGGATATTGATTTAGCTACTTAAACATGTTTTTGTGGCATGGTCGATGCCACGCAGGGCTATGGGCTGGATGGTTGATGCACATATAGAAAAAATAGACAGATACTTGACAGGATGTATAAATGTGAAGCATCCGCTTGGCATTTCGACTCACTACAAAATGTAGTAGTGAAGAAGCCCAGTGGCCAACAGTTGGAAAAGATGAAAGCAGATGGATTTCGGCAGGCATTCTGCTAATTTTCTCATTGATAAAACATTTGATCTCAATACGGTTTGCGGTTCCCAAAACTAGAATCTGTTTTGAACAGAGTTGACTAAGTTTTGTAGACTTTTTTCCACCAACATGTTTCTGTGCCAATGCACCGCGCAACCAATAAACAAAGCATACCTACTTCGGGCACTTCAGTATTATCGTTTGCGTTTTTAACACCACAATAAACTATGTCAATCTCGACACACAGATAATGATTACCAGCCAATCTTTGTAGGTTTACCCATTTCGAAGGCTTGGTTTGACAATCTCTGAATGTCATTCAACTGTTTGGTGTTTTGTAACAGATGTCTCTTTCCATTCATCAAATGGCCAGCTGCACAGTTTGGATTCATTTATTTTATTTGTCAATTTTAAAAAATACAAATATACAGACACAGTACATTTTTAAGTGACCGGGATTGCAAAATAAATCAGGGATTTATTTCCATTGTGCTCCCTATTTTTTACATGATATATTTACATACTGTAGATACAGACACATTATAGATTTGTTTTAAATGCTCGACCTCCAGATGAGTATGAGGGCAGAGTTTAAGTACAGTACTTACAAGCTTGTTTTGGGGCTGCTGGTGAACCATGATGTGCAGGCATCATCAAAGTGACACTAGACTAGCAATTTGCCAGTCTTTAGGCTGTATATAGATAGATTTCCATCCAATTGGCGACAGATTTTCATGTGAATAGTCTAGAATCTGCCAAAAAAAACAATATGTGCATTTTCCCATCAGAGTTGTGTTTCCATCAAATTGACTTGTTGCAGATAAAAGTCTATGCATAAATATGTAGTGCACATGAAAACAACGTGTGCGGCTAAATTCCCATACCAAATAAAAAATACAAATTAATCGATTTTCATCGTATTTCAACTCCAGGCCTACAGATGGTTTTGACACAAAAAATGTTGATTAGGTATGTGGCACATGCACTCTAGCCAACAGTTTGCGGATACAGTGGGGGAATTTGGGGTATTTTGGATACCTAATGAGAGTATTATGGACACCTAATGAGAGTATTATGGACACCTAATGAGAGTATTATGGACAAAAGCGCAAGATAATTTTTATTTGTCAAACTGCAGCCAAACATCGATCATCATGTCACCAGAATAAGACCATCAATATTTATTGAAAGGAGCGTCAAGCTCATCACCATGCACTTTCACCACCCTGTGAAGTTCATCTTATTTCATCTGTAGCCTATTAAACTGCATGCTTTCCCGTGATGTCGTGACATTTTTTATCTGACCTACTTTACTCGCATAAAAAGGTTGGATGGAAACATGGTTAATGTCAAGTCATTTTGAGGATGCTGGAATTATAGACTATTTTGGACCAACATGCACATGCCTACAGGATTTTTTTGAAGTAGCCTCATCAGATCAAAACATTGTGACTGGTTGTGTTTATGCCGCATATAAAAAAAGTTAAATTATAAATATATAGGCTACATTGAAGCGTTAGGTTCCACGTGTACTAGGAATAGTTGCAAAGAGTGGAGAGGAGGCAGAGCCTGATACATTTTCCTCAATAACCACCTGGTTGGTTAGTATGATATGTTACGTTTCTTATGTTATGTATTCATTTGTAGATGTCCATCACCATAGCTACAGGAAAAAGTTCGTCGTGTGGGGTGGTTAAAAAAAACCATGTATATTTATACAGTACCAGTCAAAAGTTTGGACACACCTACCCATTCAAGGGGTTTTTCTTTATTTTTTTTTTACTATTTTCTACATTGTAGAATAATAGTGAAGGCATCAAAACTATGAAATAACACGTATGGAATCTTTTAATAACCCAAAAATATTTAAACAAATTCAAATATATTTTATAATTTATATTATTCAAAGTAGCCACCCTTTGCCTTGATGACAGCTTTGCACACTCTTGGTATTCTCTCAACCAGCTTCATGAGGAATGCTTTTCCAACCGTTTTGAAGCAGTTCCCACATATGCTGAGCACTGTTGGCTGCTTTTCCTTCACACTTTATTATTTTTTTTATTTTATTTCACCTTTATTTAACCAGGTAGGCCAGCTGAGAACAAGTTATCATTTACAACTGCGACCTGGCCAAGATAAAGCAAAGCAGTTAGATGAGGTCCAACTCATCCCAAACCATCTCAATTGGGTTGAGGTCGGATGATTGTGGAGGCCAGGTAATCTGATGCATCATTCCATCACACTTCTTCTTGGTCAAATAGCCTTTATACAGCCTGGAGGTGTATTTTGGGTCATTGTCTTTTTGAAAAACAAATTAGTCCCACTAAGCGCAAACCAGATGGGATGGTGTATCGTTGCAGAATGCTGCGGTAGCCATGCTGGTTAAGTGTGTCTTGAATTCTAAATAAATCACTGACAGTGTCACCAGCAAAGCACCTCCACACCATTACACCTCCTCCTCCATGCTTCACGGTGGGAACCACACATGTGGAGATCATCCGTTCACCTACTCTGCGTCTCACAAAGACACAGCGGTTTGAACCATACATTTTACATTTGGACTCATCAGACCAAAGGACAGATTTTCTACCGGTCTGATGTCCATTGCTCGTGTTTCTTGGCCCAAGCAAGTCTCTTCTTCTTATTGGTGTCCTTTGGTAGTGGTTTCTTTGCAGCAATTCAACCATTAAGGGCTGATTCACGCAGTCTCCTCTGAAAAGTTGATGTTGAGATGTGTCTGTTACTTGAACGCAGTGAAGCATTTATTTGGGTTGCAATCTGAGGTGCAGTTAACTCTAATGAACTTATCCTCTGCAGCAGAGGTAACTCTGGGTCTTCCTTTCCTGTGGCGGTCCTCATGAGAGCCAGTTTCATCATAGCACTTAATGGTTTTTGTGACTGCACTTGAAGAAACATTGAAGAAACTTTAAAAGTTCTTGACATTTTCCGAATTGACTGACCTTCATGTCTTAAAGTATGATGGACTGTCGTTTCTCTTTGATTATTTAACCGGTTCTTGCCATAATATGGACTTGGTCTTTTACCAAATAGAGCTATCTTCTGGATACCACCCTTACCTTGTCACTACACAACTGATTGACTCAAATGCATTAAGGAAAGAAATTCCACAAATTAACTTTTAACAAGGCACACCTGTTCATTGAAATACATTCCAGGGGACTACCTCGTGAAGCTGGTTGTGAGAATGCCAAGAGTGTGCAAAGCTGTCATCAAGGCAAAGGTGGCTACTTTGAACAATCTCAAATCTAAAATATATTTTGATTAACAATTTTTTGGTTACTACATGATTCCATATGTGTTATTTTATAGTTTTGATGTCTTCACTATTATTATTCAATGTAGAAAATATCAAAAAGTAAAGAAAAACCCTTGAATGAGTAGGTGTGTCCAAACTTTTGACTAGTACTGTATATTTTTCATTCTGATTTTTCAGGGGGGCTGCAGCATCCTCAGCACCCCCACTTCCAGCGGCTATGTCCAACACTCATCTTGTATGATTTGTACGGAATAATACAAAATGCTCTGAGACCAGGTTGCTCTAAAACACGGAGCGCAAAAGATCAGCAGACAAACCATAGCTAGGTACAAAGTCAATGTGTGGGGGCACCGGTTAGTCGAGATAATTTAGGTAATATGTACATGTAGGTAGAGTTATTAAAGTGACTTTGCATACATAATAGCAGAGATTAGCAGCAGTGTAAAAGGGGGGGAAATGCAAATAGTCTGGGTAGCCATTTGATTAGATGTTCAGGAGTCTTATGGCTTTGGGGTAGAAGCTGTTAAGAAGCCTGTTGGACATAGATTTGGCGCTCCGATACTGCTTGCCGTGCAGTAGCAGAGAGAGCAGTCTATGACTAGGGTGGTTGGAGTCTTTGACAATTTTTAGGGCCTTCCTCTGACACTGCCTGGTATAGGGGGCCTGGATGGCAGGAAGCTTGGCCCCAGTGATGTACTGGGCCGTACACACTACCCTCTGTAGTGCCTTGCGGTCAGAGGCTGAGCAGTTGCCATACCAGGCAGTGGTGGAACCAGTCAGGATGTTCTTGATGGTGCAGCTGTAGAACCTTTTGAGGATCTGAGGACCCATTCCAAATCTTTTCAGTCTCCTGAGGGGGAATAAGTTTTGTCGTTCCCTCTTCACAACTGTCTTGGTGTGGTTGGACCATGTTAGTTTGTTGGTGATGTGGACACCAAGGATCTTGAAGCTCTCACCAAGGAACTTGAAGCTCTCAACCTGCTCCACTACAGCCCCGTTGATGAGAATGGGGGCATGCTCAGTCCTCCTTTTCCTGTTGTCCTGGCACCACACGGCCAGGTCTCTGACCTCCTCCCTATAGGCTGTCTCGTCATTGTCGGTGATCCGGCCTACTACTGTTATGCCATGGTCAAACTTAATAATAGTGTTGGAGTCGTGCCTGGCCGAGCAGTCATGAGTGAACAGGGAGTACAGGAGGTAACTGAGCACGCAACTCTGAGGGGCCCCTGTGTTGAGGATCAGCGTGGCGGATGTGTTGTTACCTACCCTTACCACCTGGGGGCGGCCCATCAGGAAGTCCAGGATCCAGTTGCAGAGGGAGGTGTTTAGTCCCAGGGTCCTTAGCTTATTGATGAGCTTTGAGGACCCTATGGTGTTGAACGTTGAGCTGTAGTCAATGAATAGCATTCTCACGTAGACATTAACACAGCCAAAAAGTAATAATTATGACTAAACCTCACCCATTTCTAAACTTTCTCTTCCTAAAATTTGATTTTAAACCTAACCGTATGCATAATCCTAACCATATATTAACACTAAAAAGCACATTTCTGTAGCCAATTTAGACCTTGTGGCTGAGGAATCTGACTTTGTGGCTGTGCTATGTAGTGGAAACCGCTGAACACCCACTGGAACCCAGCAAGAGAAGGTGGTGAAGCTAGCTAGCGTAAACTGTTAGCAAATGAGGTCTAATCGCAGTGCCAGTAACAGGCAGCATGCCTTGGTAAATGGTAACATTTAACGCTAATAACTGGTTAGTAAAATCTTATTAAAATAACTAGCTAGATAGATATCTTTAGATTTCAATGATAACTCACTGACCATAACCAGAACAGGAGCCTTAGCTAACTAACACAATCTGGCTGCTAACGTTCCGTTAGTTAATATCAAAACAGATCATGAATAGGAAAGGTCAGCTTGCAAATATCTTGTGAATGCCAACTATAGTACTTAACGGGATTTTGTTTTCTTAACTTCTGGCTGTCAATTATATGATCTAGCTAACTATAGTTAAGCCACAGCTATATTTACTAGATAACTTGACAGTTGTGATAATATTGTATGGCTATTGCAATCCATCTAAAGTTAGCTAGCTATCCAACTAACTAACATTATTAAACACAGCTGTAACCTTATGCTATAACTTGGTGTTATTAGAATAACAGTCGGCTATCTTATCATGGAACTACCAGCAGAGTCGTTAGTGAAATTTGCTACATGATTATGATTGGACTGTTATTTATCTCCCTCATGCCTTGGTAAGCCAGCTACACACATCCACTTCTTGCTGCATGATTTTCTTGCTCGAGCTAGTTACCTACATTTGTTGAGGGGTTGTATCACAGAGTTTGATGTGGGGTATTTATTGTGATGATAACGATTCTGCTTCCTCCCCCTGTCTTCACACAGTCTGGTATCACAGACTAGACGTAACATAGTGGATCTGGAATCACTGGCCACTTTAATAATGGAACACTGGTCACTTTAATAATGTTTACATAGTGCTTTACTTATCTTATATGTGTAACGGATGTGAAATGGCTAGCTAGTTAGCGGGTACGCGCTACTAGCGTTTCAATCAGTTACGTCACTTGCTCTGAAACCTACAAGTGTGTCAGTTGTTGATGTGTGCAGAGGGTCCCTGGTTCGCGCCCGTGTCGGGGCGAGGGGATGGTTTAAAGTTATACTGTTACATATGTATATACTGTATTCTATTCTACTGTAGTTAGTCAATGCCAGCCCGACATTGATCGTCCTAATATTTATATATTTCTTATTTCCATTATTTTTCTTTTAGATTAGTTTATTGTTGTGAATTGTTAGATACTACTGTACTGTTGGAGCTAGGAACACAAGCATTTCACTACATCCGCAATAATATCTGCTAAATATGCCTATGTGACCAATACATTTGATTTGATTTGACAATGACAGCTGGAGTGCACCTGACTGGTAGGGCTAGGCATGAATAGTCATTGAAAATGGTGAAAAACATCGATTACATTCCCATTAAAGTGAGTTGAGAAAATTATTGTTAATATAGCTATTATGTGATCCATTTTAGTCAAAATATGCAAAAAAAATTGCTGCGCCACATTGTGATGTTGATGCATGGTTTATTTTTTTAATAAATTTCGAAACTATAGCATTAATTATTAAATTGATACAAACATTAAATTATGGCTAATAATACATGTGTTGAAAGTAAAGAGCATTACAAACCAGAAAAATGAAGATAAGAAAGATTTTGTGCCCTTCTCGCCAGCTGTTATTTCTGTCTCAAGGCTGTTTCACTCCCGCCCCGCCGGGAGGTACAAAAGTAACATTGCGGTAGTTCTATTCTTGGTCTATTTAATTTAAACTAATTTACCCTAGAAATGAAATTACAGTTCCTTATGCTAGAGGACATATATACGTTGTTTGTCATAAAATATGGTGTCTCTAGCTCTCTCGATCTCTATGTAATTAGGGGAAAAAACAAGTGTTACTTTCGTCCTGGTTCTCCCCAAAATGCTACAGGCCACACTTCTTTGTAAAAGAGTAATTGTTGTTCAATATTTAGTTTATCAATAGATGATTGTGTTTCTATCTCCTGTCTTGGTATAGGCTCTGAGATGAAATAGTAGGCTATATGATGTTGTGCTCTTATCTCACAGCAATATTACAGCCTAGGCTTACCCATACTGTCCAGGCTACAGGTCTATTTACTTTCGAGCATGCTTGGCTATTAAATGAGCGATGCATAAATGGTAGCCTAATATTTGTTGTGTAGCGGGAATAAACCAGTATGTCAGAAAATATGATTGATTTTAGCACCATATAATAAGTCAATCAAACATATTCGGCTACATGTTGCTATGCAATCTTCTTACCAACGGCAAATGCATCCGTTTTATCATTAGGCTATTTTTTATTGTTTTTAAAACATCATTTTTATTATTGTGTGTCAAACACCTCCATTTCCACCAAAATAACAATATTTGCTTGTAATACAATTCTTAAACCATTTTAAGTTGTGAGTACTCATGGTCTGAGATTTGAGTAGAGATAGGCACACTTTCCTTTCAAGTTCAAATTTGATAAATAAAAACAGTTTGTGGGAAAGATGGCACACGCAAGGTTTAGTCTAATTTCGTGTGTGTGCACCTTTAATAATTGAGGCCCCAGTTCTTTTTAAGGTAAGAAGCCAAATCTGCTTGATTTGTCAATTACCAAAGTCTTAATCTCTTTTTTTTGTAATATCCTCAGCCATTTCTGTATTCAAATAAACTAGGTTTAGTGTTTCCTTTCTCCACATCCTGTGTTTGAGGAAGCTCCCTCATTTGGCTTACACCCTGATGACAAGACTGACCTTTCACATTGACCAGAGCACAACTGTTTTCCTTGCCATACAGTAGTGGTCATTGTTAGCTGCATGTTTACTGCCATTAATGGTTTTAGACAGTGATAGCAAAAAAAGTTAAAGGTCTTGTAGAGCTTACCTTGTATAGCATAGGGCTACTTGTTGTTGCACTCTCAGGGAAAGGGAAAACTCTGGTATTTGGTGACAAATGTTGTAGGCTCTCGCTGTATGTGGAGAAGAAATAACTTCACTCCCGGAGACCGATGCATTTCTGTTTGTCATGTGACTCACAGACTGAGTAGGGTAGATCATCATGGACATTGATGGAAATAAACATGATTTGGCATAGCTGTTATCAAAACATAGGTTAGTTTGTCATTAGGTGTAGTGTTTTCATGCATTAGGGTCTGGTGAGTCGTGGCTAGTTATTCTGCTGCCCAGAAGGGGTGTGGAACTCTACACAGTCACACTACAGCAAGAGGCGGGGTTGGATATAAGCTACTGTATGATGTTTGTTTTCATAAATGTGCTCTCTTTTTTTCTTCTTCAGGAGATAAGGAACTATTCTCTATGAACTTTGAGTGTGGACTGTAGAAATGCCTCCTGGGCCATCTTTTGGGGAATTATATTTGATGCCCCCCCAGGATCTTTGTGGACTGCTTGTTACCAAACGGGATGATCCTGACCCTCGAGTGCCTTCGTGAGCCCACGCTCATCGCCATCAAACATTAACTGTTCAAGGAGGCCAGGAAGTACCCCCTGCCTCTCCTACTACAGGAAGAGACCTCTTACATCTTTATCAGTGTTACACAGGATGCAGAGCGAGAGCAGTTCTACGATGAAACTAGGAGACTGTGATCTCAGGCTCTTTCAGCCTTTTCTGAAGGTCATGGAACCCGTTGGCAACCGAGAGGAGAAAATTCTTAACAGAGAAATTGGTAAGACTTAGGCTACTTACTACCCTGCCTCCTCTTTGTAGAGAGTAAAAAAAAACATTTAAAAAGGCTTACGTTTATATTAGATATCTTCTAAAACATCATATCAGTAAGTGAGTTTCTTTTGTTTCAGGATTCGCAATATGTTTACCCTCCCAATGTGGAATCGACACAAGAACTTCCAAAGCACATCCATGGCAAACTGGACAAAGGTAGGCATTGTTGTATCAATTAAAATCAAGCAATGTGATTGTAATGTCATGATGCTGCAAGATACTGTAACGCTCGTCCTCCTCCTCTACTGGGTGATCGTCTCTCCCAACAACGACAAGCAGAAATACACCTTGAAGATCAACCATGATTGTGTGCCAGAACAGGTGATAGCCGAGGCCATTAGGAAGAAAACCAGGAGCATGCTGTTGTCCCCCGAACAACTCAAGATGTGTGTACAGGAGTACCAGGGTAAGTACATGCTCAAAGTGTGCGGCTGTGACGAGTACCTCCTGGAGAAATTCTCCCTGAGTCAATATAAGGTTTGTTGGGCCCTAGTGAGCACTGCATGTAACCAATGCATATACATTGAAGCCTAACATTAGTTCTGACTCAGGTCTATATCTTAAAGGTCCAATGCAGCCATTTTTATCTCAATATCAAATCATTTTTGAGTAGCAATTAAGTACCTTACTGTGACTGTCTTCAATTAAAATGGTAAAAAAAACAATTAAAAACTGTTTCTTAGCACAGAGCAATTTCTTAAGCAAGAATTTGGCTAGGATTGTCTGGTAGGGGTCTGAGTGGGGAGGGGAAAACTGAAAACTAGCTGTTATTGGTAGAGAGGTTGTAACGACGTTCGTCTGAGGAATAAGGAGAGGACCAAGGTGCAGCGTGGTACGTGTTCATGACTTTTAATAACACTGAACACTAGAACAAAAGATAACAAAACGGAACAGTCCTGTCTGGTGCAGACACAAAACAACTAAGTATGGTTCTCAATCAGAGACAACGATAGACAGCTGCCTCTGATTGAGAACCACACCCGGCCAAACACATAGAAATAGACAACATAGAACAAAAACATAGAATGCCCACCCCAACTCACGCCCTGACCAACCAAAATAGAGACATAAAAAGGATCTCTAAGGTCGGCGTGACAGAGGTTTGGAACTCTCGTTCTTATTGGTCTATTAACTAATTTATCACCTGGTGATTTCACCAGGCAGGCCACAGCTCCATCCCACCACAACAGGCTGAAATTTCACAATTTCACAGTATTCCAACCTCATAGTGTGGAGAAGAAAAAATAAATATATACACTACCGTTCAAAAGTTTGAGGTCACTTAGAAATGTCCTTGTTATTGAAAGAAAAGTTAATTTGTTGTCCATTAAAATAACATAAAATTGATCAGAAATACAGTGTAGACATTGTTAATGTTATGTAAATGACTATTGTTAATGTAAATTACTATTGTAGTTGGAAATGGCAGATTTTTAATTGAATATCTACATAGGCATACAGAGGCCCATTATCAGCAACCAATGGCACGTTGTGTTAGCTAATCCAAGTTTATCATTTTAAAAAGCTAAATGATCATTATAAAAACACTTTTGCAATTATGTTTGCACAGCTGAAAACTGTTGTTTCTGATTAAAGAAGCAATTAAACTGGCCTTCTTTAGACTAGTTGAGTATTTGGAGCATCAACATTTGTGGGTTCGATTACAAGCTCAAAATGGCCAGAAACAAAGAACTTTCTTCTGAAACTCGTCAGTCTCGTACAGCGCTGTGTACTACTCCCTTCAGAGAACAGCGCAAACTGGATTTAACCAGAATAGAAAGAGGAGTGGGAGGCCCCGGTGCACAACTGAGCAAGAGGACAAGTACATTAGTGTCTAGTTTGAGAAACAGACGCCTCACAAGTCCTCAACTGGCAGCTTCATTAAATAGTACCATCAAAACACCAGTCTCAACGTCAACAGTGAAGAGGCGACTCTAGGATGCTGGCCTTCTAGGCAGAGTTTCTCTGTCCAGTGTCAGTGTTCTTTTGACAATCATAATCTTTTATTTTTATTGGCCAGTCTGAGATATGGATTTTTCTTTGCAACTCTGCCTAGAAGGCCAGCATCCCGGAGTCGCCTCTTCACTGTTGACGTGAAGAGGCGACTCCCTATTTTTTTTTGTCTATTCTTCCTGTTGTCCATGAAGATTTATGTACGAATCGGCATCTACCATGGAGGGGAGCAGATTTGTGACAATGTGAACACGCAACGTGTGCCATGCTCTAATTCCAAGTTTTACACACACACAAAACACGTGGTGTCACAGACAGTGACTCACTCATCAATATATATATTGTTGCTATTTATCCGGTGGTAATGTGTTGATCTGTGATTTTTACACTTCTAATTGGTTCAGGGTGATTTACCGTGGCTGTGCTTGTCTCCTAGGTGGAACGAGTGGCTGACCTACGACATGTACGTTCCAGACATGCCCCGGGCGCTCGCCTGTCTCTCCATCTGCTCTGTGAAAGGCAGGAATCGGAAGGAGGCAAGCACTCAGTTTAATCCGACACCCCAGACCTTTAAGAGTATAAATGATACCCACTGGCTAGAACAGTGTTGAATGGTCTTACTTGAATGACCCGAGGTGTCCTCTATGTGCATGTTGAATTACTTATCGACTTGTGGCGTGGAGCGATCATGGCTGTGTAACCTAGGCATGAAAACTGTAACCAACACCTGGGCTGAGTGATATCGCCTGAAGGTCGGAGAGATGGGTTTTCGTGCCTATGATGAATTAGAGATAAATGTCTCTAAAGGCCATCCTTTGCAAGCAACCTACTTTACACCTCGAAGCCAATTAACTTGAACTAAAACATAGTCTGTTTGTTTGCCTCCTATTCTTTTCAATTCAATTTAGTACGACTTTTATTCCACAAGGGGGCAATTAGGATGTTTGTGTTGATAGTTACAAGTACCCCATATAACATTACCTCAAGCCTGTAGGAATGCATTCACTATTCTTTGTGGGAGGATGGCCATTCACAATATGTGTGTTAGTAACCGAAGCCACCCTTTGACCATGATCCTCCTCAGGAGCATTGTCCACTGGCATGGGGGAACGTCAACCTCTATGACTGTACTCACACCATGGTGTCTGGGAAGATGGCTCTGAACCTGTGGCCTGTACCCCACGGCCTGGAGGACCTACTCAACCCCATCAAAGTCACAGGCTCCAACCCCAACAAGGTAATCATGTTAGTTAGCATGTTAATATGACCACTCTATATTTCTGTGATCTTCAGTTCCTATTACAGTATAATGCCTATATTCCGCACACACAGGAAACGCCCTGTCTAGAGCTGGAGTTTGACTACTTCAACTATCCTGTCAAGTTCCCAGACATGACCACTGTGGAGGAGCATGCTAACTGGACAATATCCAGGGAGCTGGGCTTCAACTACTACCAGTCAGGCCAGGTAATAGCATACATAGATATACACTGAGTGTATAAAACATTAGGAACACCTGCTTTTTCCATGACATAGACTGACCAGGTGAAAGCTATGATCCCGTATTGATGTCACTTGTTAAATCCACTTCAATCAGTGTAGATGAAGGATAGGAGACAGGTTAAAGAATGATTTTTAAGCCTTGAGACAATTGATACATGGATTGTGTGTGTGTGCCTTTCAGAGGGTGGATGGGCAAGACAATATTTAAGTGCCTTTGAACGGGGTACAGTAGTAGGTGCCAGGCGCACTGGTTTTAGGGGATCAAGAACTGCAAAGCTGCTGGGTTTTTCAAACTCAACAATTTCCCGTGTTTATCAAGAATGGTACACCACCCAAAGGACATCCAGCCAACTTGACACAACTTTGGGAAGCAATGGAGTCAACATGGGCCAGCACCCTGTGGAACGCTTTTGACACCTTGTAGAGTCCATTCACCTGAGGAATTGAGGCTGTTCTGAGAGCAAGAAGGAGTGCAACTCAATATTAGGAAGGTGTACCTAATGTTTTGTACACTCAATGTGCATGGTAGCTGGTCTGATGTGATGTCTGATCCTTTGCAGAGTAAAATAGTGGCGCGAGACCACACCTTAACAGACAGTGATAGCGAGCAGCTGAGATAGGTGTGCAACCGAGATCACCGAGCAGGAGAAGGACTTCCTCTGGAAGCACAGGTACTGTCAGAAGCAGTACTGTCACCACCACAGACCTAGAATCAGTAGTCACCACCACACTTTACCTGGACAGAACCTTCTAGTGAGGCCTTGACTAGCATGTCTACTGTCGCTTACTCACCAGGCAATAGTGTGTAAATATACCTGAAATCCTTCCCAAGATCCTACTGGCTGTCAAGTGGAACTCAAGAGATGAAGTAGCACAGGTGACATGTTTGTTTTTAACATTACGGAGCCAACAGTTTTTAAAGACACTTCTCTCAAAAATGGACAATGAAAGAAAATGTATTCTGAAAGTCTTCAGTCACCTTTCTGTGAGCTCTTGTTGGAAGTGAATCCTCTTCTACTGCAGCACTTCTACCAATGTAATAGTGGGAAGTTACTGTTGTTTTTCTTGCTCTTAGATGTATTGCCTTCTGAAGGATTGGCCAGCAATAAAATCAGAGCAAGCCATGGAGCTGCTGGATTGTAACTATTCAGACCCAATGACCCGTGACTTTGCAGTTCGGTGTCTTGAGAAGTACTTGACCGATGACAAACTCTCTCAGTACCTCATTTAGTTGGTCCAGGTAGGATTTATTTGGCTTTTGCCTTTCCTCTCACGTTTCTTTGATTGTTTGGACAGTTGTCAAATATAAAATGTCATAATGACTATAATCTCCATACTCTCTTGTCAGGTTCTGAAATATGAGCAGTACCTTGATAACCCACTGGTACGATTTCTGCTGAAAAAGGCCTTGACTAACCAAACAATAGGACTTATTTTTCTGGCACTTAAAGTGAGTTACTAATAGTTACTTTACTGAGTCAATTCCATTACTTTCACAGAGTTGACTAATTGCTAATGCCCTATAACTCATCCACATTCACTGTCCATTATGTGCCCTAGGTCTGAGATGCACAATAAGACGGTGAGCCAGTGGTTCGGCCTGCTCTTGGAGTCCTACTTCCACGCCTGTGGCATGTACGTCAAGCACCTATGCAGACAGGTGGAGGCCATGGAGAAACCTCACTGGCATCCTCAAACAGGAGAAGAAGGACGAGACTCAGAAAGTAACCCAGCACTCCCTCTCTCTCTAATACACTCAGGCTTATTGTGCAACATGATGATCTGTTAGAGAATCTCTGTGGTTTCAGCTTACTGTTCCACGTTTCTGTTTCACTTCTGAAACTGACATCAGTGGCTCTGTTTACCTAATGTTGTGAAAACTAGGCTTCACATTTCAAATAGGACATCTATCTTCACAGCTTGCTCTGTGTGGCCCTTGCAGGTGCAGATGAAGTTCCTGGTGGAGCAGATGAGGACGCCAGACTACATAGATGCCTTGCAGAACTTCACCTTCCCCCTCAACCCTGCACACCAGCTGGGAAACATACGGTGGGCATGCCACACTGGCACTCCTGTGCCTTACCCACATTCTGAATATAGACACGATTGAAACTGTAGATGGGGCATTCTGTTTCAATGGCTAAAATGGTCAGCAATCTCTCTTAAATGGCCCTAGTGGGAATATTACATTAATTTGATCTAAGAGAGAGAAGGTAACCTTTCTAGTTCCCCATCATAACGTTCTTCTCATGCATGAAAATGTGAAATGTCATCGGTAAACCGATTGTCAACCGAAGTGCTCAGCCGCTGGGACCCTCAGTGCGGACAACTTGCCCTCTAACACTGTTCATCCAATTTATCAATGAAATTAATGCAGCTGCATGTGTTGCTTGCACCTTGTAAAATGCTCTGACACCCCCAGGCTTGAGAAGTGCAGAATCATGTAATCTGCCAAAAGGCCACTGTGGCTCAACTGGGAAAACCCTGACATCATGTCTGAGCTCCTCTTCCAGAACAATGAGATCATATTAAAAAATTGAGATGTTGAGTCCGAGTCAGGTTTCATATTCATTCTGCGTTCTAAAGAAGAGCTTTACCTTGTAATGTTGTACTGGATCAGTTTGGTTAAATGAATGGAATGTATTTAAATTCTACCATGGCACACTGAATATGACTTTGTTTGTTTCAGACCTGCGACAGAACATGCTAACACTTCAGATCATCAGAATCATGGAGAACATTTGACAGAACCAGGGTCTAGACCTGAGGATATTGCCGTACAACTGCATGTCTCTAGGTGACCGTGTGGGGCTGATCAACGTGGTGCGGAGCTCTCACAACATCATTCAGATCCAGTGTAAAGGTGGCCTGAAGGGGGCACTACAGTACAACAGCTCAGAACTACACAAGTGGCTCAAAGACAAGAACAAGGGAGAGATGTGAAGAAACTTTATGTCGTATGGGCACTTTCCTTCACAATTGTGTTGGTTTGAAAATCGTAAATCATAGTGTGTCATGGCTCAGATTTGACATTGTAACTCTGTATGTAGGTATGACCTGGCCATTGACTTGTTTATACGATCCTGTGCTGGGTATTCATCCTAGGCATCGGTGACAGACACAACAGTAACATAATGGTGAAGGACGATGGGCAGGTAGGACCTGAGTTCTCAACAAGCTATTGTCATGATTTTTTACAGACTCTCTTCCATAGTACTGCTTTAACAAATGGATTGATATCAGTATCTACTGCTAAATCAACCATTTTCAACATAGACTATATATTTCAATGGCCAAATTTATGCTTGGGATGGATTTTTTGAGGCTAGAGAATTGAGAGGCAACAAGGGGAATGGTATATACTGATTCTTCTGCATTTTCCCTCCTATTCTGTTTCTCAGGTTCTAGGAGATGCGCTATAAGGCCTACTTGGCCATCAGGCAACATGCCAACCTCTTCATCAACCTGTTCTCCATGATGTTGGGCTCTGGGATCCCTGAGCTGCAGTTTCCTACATTGCCTACATCTGTAAGACCCTGGCACTGGACAAGACTGAACAGGAGGCCCTGGACTACATCATGAAGCGGATGAACGACGCCCACCACGGCGGCTGGACCCCCAAGATGGACTGGATCTTCCACACCATCTGCCAGCACGCACTCAACTGAGCCCAGGCAGGGATACCTTCACCCAGCCCAGTCCTGCCGGACACACCTGCCAACTGGGAGCAGCACATCCAAACCTCATGAACTGATGGGTGATGTCTTACCGAGCACTTAACAATTCAGAGCGATATTTTAGTTTTTTTTTACTGTATTTGTTTCCTGCAGCAGCTTAACTAACTCACCTTCTCAAAAAACGTTGTTTTTTAAACTATTTATTTAACATTTATTTAACTAGGGAAGTGAGTTAAGAAGTCATTCTTATTTACAATGACGGCCTACCCCGGCCAAACCCGGACGACGCTGGGCCAATTGTGCGGCGCCCTATGTTACTCCCAATCACATCCGGTTGTGATACAGCCTGGAATCGAACCAGGGTCTGTAGTGACGCCTCTAGCACTGAGAGGCAGTGCCTTAGACCGCTGCGTCACTAGTGTTTTGTCCATACATTTTCTTTGAACCTTTTGTGTACACTTTTCTCTTCTAAGAGACACCTTCCCTCTGTATTTATTTTTATTGTTCCTTTTATTTTTGTAAAAGAGAAGAATTTGCCTGTCACCTTTACAGGGTCACGGGGTATAGGTGTCTTCCTGTAACGTAAATGCCTGTTGAATATGCACGGTACATAGGAACTCCCCCCCCCAAAAAACAAGGTATGAATTCAGTCACCTCTGGAAGTAAAAGTGTTACATTGAGGCCCAATGGCTCTATTTGGTGGTCATTTCTAGCGCCACAGTTTTTGAATCCATTGTCATACTCCTCTTGCCATCATATTTAGCAGATTGTGCAGATATTTATTTTTGGGACACACACACACGCTGTGTGTGATACTACAGCAGTGCTGGAAGTAATGAATGTGCTGTCAAGAAATCCTTGCCGTGTAGAAAGGAAACCTTAATGTAGATGACATACAATGAGCAAGGGCTGGATTTCTCCTTCTTGTGTCTTTGAGGTCAATGGTAACACACCTCTGTTACTCAGTGAGACGCCTTCAGTTGAGCTTGGTCATAATGAATGTTGAGAAGTGCATTAAGCTAGACAGTCATAGTCACATCTTGTAACTGATGTTTTGATCATGTCAATGATGCAGCTGGATTGTGAACTATATGAATGTCACAGTGCTATAGGTTAGAATGGGGAGACTCGGGCAGTACATTGTGAACATAATACTTTATTTGTAAATGTTGGGAGGTGGATGAAGTCTGATCAGTGAATGTGAGATATTTAATGGCTGTTCTGAGGCAGCTAGTCAGCACTGTTTGTGTGTGTGTGAACTAGAATCTTCCGCCCCCTGTTTGCTATTGTGTTCTTAGTGTAAACCTTTCGATAATAGTTTGACTTAGGCAACTCTGAATAAAAGCTGTGGGATACGGTTTTCATTACATAATGGCATCTTAAAGTCCAAGCCTCTTTCATATGAAGGACATTCATTTTCAAGTGAAAACTCTGAATTCTCAATAATGTTCTCAAGCATAACTAGTGGCTGTTTATGGAAGATTTTTCCCCAACGACAACAAATTTCTCAAAGTGATCAAGAAAAAAAACACACTTTGCCTTTTGTAACAGTTTTTGTTGATTCTATGAAAGTCAGTTTTGTGTCTATTTTTATGTTATGTGAATCGCTCAATGGTTGTATCTGCATTACCATAGAAAGCCTAACACATACTTTTGTATATATTGTGTATGTGGACACCCCTTCAAATTAGTGGATTCTGCTATTTCAGCCACACCCATTGCTGAGAGGTGTATAAAATCGAACACACAACCATGCAATCTCCCTAGACAAACATTGGCAGCAGAATGGCCTTACTGAAGAGCTCAGTGTCTTTCAATGTGGCACTGTCATAGGATGCCACCTTTCCAACAAGTCAGTTTGTCAAGTTTCTGCCTTAGAGCTGCCCCGGGCAAATGTAAGTGCTATTATTGTGAAGTGGAAATGTCTAGGAGCAATAACGGCTCAGCCGCAAAGTGGTAGGCCACATAAGCTCACAGAACGGGACCGCTGAAGTGCGTCTGTCCTCAGTTGCAACACTCACTACCGAGTTCCAAAATGCTTCTGGAAGAAACGTCAGCACAATAGCTGTTCGTTGGGAGCTTCATGAAATGGGTTTCCAGGGCCAAACAGCTGCACAGAAGCCTAAGATCACCATGCGCAATGCCAAGTGTCAGCTGGAGTGGTGTAAAGCATTGGACTCTGGAGCAGTGGAAATGCGTTCTCTAGAGTGATGAATCGCACTTCACCATCTGGCAGTCCGACGGACTAATCTGGGTTTGGCGGAAGAACGCTAGCTGCCCGAATGCATAGTGCCAACTGTAAAGTTTGGTGTAGGAGGAATAATGGTCTGGGGCTGTTTTTCATGGTTCGGGCTAGGCACCTTAGTTCTAGTGAAGTTCCAGTGAAGGGTATCTGTACTTTACTTTACTATTTATATTTTGGACAACTTTTACTTTTACTTCACTACATTCCTAAAGAAAATATTTTACTTTTTACTCCATATATTTTCCCTGACACCCAAAAGTACTCGTTACATTTTGAATGCTTAGCAAGACAGGAAAATGGTCCAATCCACGCTCTTATCAAGAGAACATCCCTGGTCATCCCGACTGCCTCTGATCGGGCAGACTCACTAAACACACATGCTTCATTTGTAAATGATGTCTGAGCATTGGAATGTGCCGTGGGGTTCCGTAATTAAATAAAAAACAAGAAAATGGCGCCATCTGGTTTGCTTAATATAAAGATACTTGATACTTAAGTATATTTTAGCAATTACATTTACTTTTGATACTTCAGTATATTTAAAACCAAATACTTTTAGACATTTACTCAAGTAGAATTTTACTAGGTGACTTTTACTTGAGTCATTTTTTATAAAGCTATCTTTACTTTTACTCAAGTATGACAATTGGGTACTTTTTCCACAGACTGTCTCATAAGCAATTGTATCCCTTTCCATCTAAATTTTGTCAGATGCATTCATTTCAAGCTTATAGCAGACCTGCCAACCTGTATCCATTTTGAGTATCGTGTGCACACAATTCGAGGTCAAAGTACACTGGTACGATACCAAGCTTATACTATACCATTTTTTTTTTTTATAACCCTGCTGCACTGCTTTTCACTCGTAAAATAGCTGCACCATACACTCGTTCAGGAACAGAAACTGTGTAGCATATTTAGCGGGCGGAACATGCTCTGATCTCCGCAACGGTGTTAGGCGCAAGCACATTGACTAGCAAAGAAACCTGCGTTCGTGGAAGGAACGAGACTCATGGCAGAGAGAGCTGTTCCGGAAAAGAAAGCAGTTTACATTTTCACTAGACTGTCCACGTAAAGACGCATATTAGAATAATCATTACCACTTAATATAACCTTGAAGAATGTGTAGTCACTGGTTCCTATGCTTCCTGGCTGATGTTTTGGTCACTTTTGAATGCTGGCGGTGCTCTCACTCTAGTGGTAGCATGAGACGGAGTCTACAACCCACACAAGTGGCTCAGGTAGTGCAGTTCATCCACGATGGCACATCAATGCGAACTGTGGCAAAAAGGTTTGCTGTGTCTGTCAGCGTAGTGTCCAGAGCATGCAGGCGCTACCAGGAGACAGGCCAGTACATCAGGAGACATGGAGGAGGCCGTAGGAGGGCAACAACCCAGCAGCAGGACCGCTACCTCCGCCTTAGTGCAAGGAGGTGCACTGCCAGCACCCTGCAAAATGACCTCCAGCAGGCCACAAATGTGCATGTGTCTGCTCAAACGGTCAGAAACAGACTCCATGAGGGTGGTATGAGGGCCCGACGTCCACAGGTGGGGGTTGTGCTTACAGCCCAACACCGTGCAGGTGCCAAACGTCCTGCACGGTGTTGGGCTGTAAGCACAACCCCCACCTGTGGACGTCGGGCCCTCATACCACCCTCATGGAGTCTGTTTCTGACCGTTTGAGCAGACACATGCACATTTGTGGCCTGCTGGAGGTCATTTTGCAGGGCTCTGGCAGTGCACCTCCTTGCACAATGTCGGAGGTAGCGGTCCTGCTGCTGGGTTGTTGCCCTCCTACGGCCTCCTCCACGTCTCCTGATGTACTGGCCTGTCTCCTGGTAGCGCCTGCATGCTCTGGACACTACGCTGACAGACACAGCAAACCTTTTTGCCACAGTTCGCATTGATGTGCCATCGTGGATGAACTGCACTACCTGAGCCACTTGTGTGGGTTGTAGACTCCGTCTCATGCTACCACTAGAGTGAGAGCACCGCCAGCATTCAAAAGTGACCAAAACATCAGCCAGGAAGCATAGGAACTGAGAAGTGGTCTGTGGTCACCACCTGCAGAATCACTCCTGTTTTGGGGGGTGTCTTGCTAATTGCCAATAATTTCCACCTTTTGTCTATTCCATTTGCACAACAGCATGTGAAATTTATTGTCAATCAGTGTTGCTTCCTAAGTGGACAGTTTGATTTCACAGAAGTGTGATTGACTTGGAGTTACATTGTGTTGTTTAAGTGTTCCCTTTATTTTTTTGAGCAGTGTATTTACAACCCGTTTACCACACTCACTGTATTATATTTACATTTCTGACAAGGTGGTGCAGACATAGGACTAAGGGAAGGGGGGAGATCTGTGAAGCCCTCTGGAAGTTGGAGCATTTTTCATTTTTGAAAACCCTGTAACTGCAATTTCCTGAAACCTCGAGTCTTAAATTATATAAATCAATGCAGCAAACAGTTGTCCAATTAAGTGTTGGATCCTGAATTAATTTTGAGGTGGTCTCAATGACCCCCTTGAGAAGTCGTCTGTGGTCACCACCTGCAGAATCACTCCTGTTTTGGGGGGTGTCTTGCTAATTGCCTATAATTTCCACCTTTTGTCTATTCCATTTGCACAACAGCATGTGAAATTTATTGTCAATCAGTGTTGCTTCCTAAGTGGACAGTTTGATTTCACAGAAGTGTGATTGACTTGGAGTTACATTGTGTTGTTTAAGTGTTCCCTTTATTTTTTTGAGCAGTGTATTTCCCACTTGCTGAACAGCACCAGGGAAGGCATTGTGATGCTGTACTTGAAACATTTGTAAGAAATAAAAACACTTTCATATTCAGCTTCAAAAGTGACTTGAAATGTAATTGTTCTAAACCACGTTTGTATGTTGAAAACAAAGTTGTCATGGCCATTTGATATATAGCATGGAGTGTTAGCACAGGGAAATCCATACCGATTGTGAATGTTCAAATAATTTGGTCATCAAACAAGTGACCATGGCTAACACAGACCCAGAGCCAGCCCTGCCCTCTGTGGGGCAGAAGGAAATTCTAAGATATGTGTCAACTTATTGGGCTATACATTGGTGTAAAAGGAAATAATCATTTTGATGTGTAAATGGTGCAATTGTTATTTAAGAACAAGGTTCAAGGGCCATCTTTGTTACTCCTCTTTATTTAATACAGTACTTTTATTCTGACAGGTTTATAGACATATTAAATTATATTTTTAATATACTCTATTTTGTCATTGCTATCAACAATGCTACAATGATTGTATTCATTACGCAGTCAGCTTGCATGAGAGTTGGTTAAAATAATATTATTTTAGTCATTCTGCTAAACACCTGTAAATAAAGTTTGACGCTATAGGAACAACTAATAATACTTCTAACCAGTGACATCTGCATTATTAAATACAGTATACTTTGTGTTTCAGTTTGTTCCTCAGTTAAATACTCGCATTGTATCCAGACTGACTAGAATTATTTGAGTATTATGTGACAGTGTACAAATAAACTTCTCAATTAAGTACTTGCATTTGTGGATAGTGTGTTGCTTTACAGAACAACAGCACCCAGCACAATTTAATTCATTTAGTTATTTGTTTTTCGTATCAAATGGCTAAACAGTCAAGATGCACTTTGACAAATTTGAAGGAATACTAAAGCAAGATTGAACTGCATTGTCAGAAAGAGATAATAAAAGCATGGTAATTTTTTATTTCAAATCAGCAGGTGTGCTTATGATACAAATGCACTATACAGCGTGCACTTATTTTTTCCACAGCATGTCTAAATCACTTAAGCCCTCCTCTACCACTGGCAAAGGTGTTGTGCTTTTGTCCTGTGCAGGCCTCTGGGTTGTTGGGGGGACAAACTGCTTCCAGGGCTTGGAGGGGCAGTGGAAGGGGCTCTCAGCAGCAGTGGTGGGGGCCACAGAGGGCAGGGCTGGCTCTGGGTCTGTGTTAGCCATGGTCACAGCAGTCGGGCTGCGCTCCTGAGACTCCTCTGATGACTCTTCTTTGGCTGAAGCAGTAGAAGCTTGGGTTGTTTTAACTTCAGCAAAACTGTTGAAGTTCCTCAAGGGAGACCATCCAGGAGGTCTTCTTCTAAAGACTTCCTATGAATGGAAAGATTTTTCTTGTCAAAATACTCCATCATTTAGTACAAATCCCCAAAATGTATAGCTGCACATCACTACCCTATTCATTTATCAGATTTTCTGAACATCATTAATATGCTATAGTAGTACTGTTTGCACAATGTCTCACAAAGTTGTCAAGGGGACCCGGTGCACATTCCACATTTGCTTCTGCAGTCTCATGCCTCCAAGGTGCCACATCTACAGTGGAATTGCAGTGAGCGAGTTCCTAGTGAGATAGCATACAAGATGATAGCGATGCCAGGGACAAGCATTCATGATACAACACATGACAGTGAATTATGAAATGTATTTCATTTACGTACAGAAGTATTACAACACCAGAATCATATATTAGATCAAATACAGTAGGTTATTTAAAAAATACTATGAGCTCTAATGTAGTTTACCACATCAGCATCTGGATGACATTCGTCGTTCAGCTCTTTGTGGTCCGCTTTGGAGCAATTGCTTTTCCTCATATCGAACATCAGTCTATACCTGAATCCAGCAACCACCTGAGAAGAGCGTGTGAAAGAATGTAGAAGTTATTCAAATACAATAGTTTGAGCCCCCCCCTCCCACTCAATGAACTCTGGAATGACACTCCTAATGCGAACAAGTGCATTGTAGTCCAACGGTCACAGCCATAAAGATACATTCCGCCACACGCACCACACCTTCCAATGCCAGAACCAAGGTGATGATTTGGTGTATTTCCATTGGAAGGGATGAGCAAAGATACTTATCTTCTTACAAAATATGATATTTTTTCTAAATCTCTGTTTCTTTGTGTTGTTTGTCATTGTTGTAAGGCCCATTACCCCCGATCCCAACTAGTTACGCTGTTACCTGATTCACACTATAGGGCGCCAACAGTACAATGCTGGCTCTGATATTTTCTTTTCACAAGTTTCTTTCCAGCATGGGTTCAGAAGCTATGGTGGATGTGTAACCAGGCCAGCCCTGGAATAGTTAAGCTCAGCATGATTTGACTTGGTTGGGCCCTATAGTGTGAATCAGGCTTGAATTGAATTAGGTGTTTAGAGTCATGGTGCTTAACCTTCCACCAGGGGGTGTAGTTGGCTAGTCTTTGTAATGTTCAATAACTCCCAGTGAGATTTGCAATTGATTTACATGTACCTGTCTAGTAGCGAAACCAACACTGTTCAGGACGAAGTGGTGACTGGAGTCAGAATCAGCATTGAACCTGGTGATGGAGTATGTCAAGGGATCCTTCAGGTCCTCACTCTCCACATCAATCTCCCTAGGACACCCCAGACATGTGGACCGTCCAGCAACAACAGGGGCCTCCACTGGAAGTCAGAGAGAGTTGTCAGTATCACAGTTTGTCTCAGCTGCTCAATAGAAAATTATTTTAGCCACATATTCTGGGTGATTCTAGTCACTGTAAATACATATTCTGCAGCATGAGTCATTTTATGGTCAATATTTATTGGGTTATCTAGAAATAGACTTGTCGGTGTTGTATGGCTTGGTCTACTTGGTGTGAAGTGAAAAACTAACCACCTGGGTCACAGAAAACTGCCAGGACCTTTTTATCTGTCTCTGACATGTGCACTGTTGCCTTACAAGGCCTTGGCACCTGATAAACAAAGAAAAAGTGGAAAACAAACGTTAATTGCCAAGAGATGTAATCTAATAACAATGCATTCTTCACCTAGTGAAATTATTAAAATGTACAGTTACCTTGTTCCCGGTGGGGAGGTAGTCACAGTCTCTCCAGACTTTGTCTCCCCCTGCTGGACAGTCAGTGACCCTGCTATTGAATTCCACAAAGTACTGAGTGCCAGAGTCATTCTGAGCCTACAAGAGAGGAACGCAATACTGGACTGTGACTCGGTGTAGGAATGTTCGTATTCCCTCTTCAACAACAGAATGAACTCAAGATGTATGCAAATAGGACAGGATAAATAACTAAATATGAAATTACAATATTCTCAATCACTAAGCCACCTACCTTTGAGGACTCCAGAATCTGGTAGAGTGCTAGTTGATTTCCAGAAGGAAGCTTCTCATTATACTTGACTAGGGCCATGTCCACAGCTGCCTCCACATCTTTGTCATCACAGAACGCCAGGACCTGCTCTGGCTCCAGCTCCTGCCCCTGTCCTGGAGCCCAAAGCTGGAGAGAGAACACCACCAGCACACACAGTCTCACTCCAAGTTTCATAATGAATGTCCCAGGTCCAGAGAGAATAAAATGTGAGACCAGATTTTGTTCCCTTCTGGACTCCTACCTCTGAAATGATTGACTGTAGTCTATTCGCCTACACAAACCTGTTCAAATAAAATGAGACTGTGCACAATCAGAAAGCCATCCAGGCAGTCCCAGTGACAACAGAGTAAATGTTTACTTATCTGCTGTCACCACCATGCCTGCACTCTTTAAAAAGCAATACCCTTTTCTGACTTGTAGAGAGTTTATGGCATGCAAGAAAAATAATGGACATGTTTAAGTAGATATTATCCTCCTACAGTCACTTGTTGTGATACCAGTTTGTTTGACACATCTAAAAAGATCCATACATGACTGATAACGAACTATGTAAGAGTCAAGTGTACGAGTCAACTATGTTAGATTCACGTGCCTGAGGAGGGTTTATCTTCCTGTCTCCTCTATAATGTAAGGAATTAAACCTATCTTACTGTGCTGTGAATGTGCTGGTCAAATGACACATTATCCCAAATGAATGACCTGTAGTAGCCACTTCATATTATGCAATGACTATATCAAAACCTTTTGGTCTAATGAAAACTAATTGTCTATCCCTAAAGTAAAAATAATTATTAGCTTAGTTTTAAGTGGGTGTCATACGGTAATACAATAATAAAGGTCTCTGCTATTTAGATGTAAATGGGGAGGGAATAAGACAACCTCTCTACAACAATAAAGACTTTGGATGGGTAAATATCACGCCTAACCAGACACTTTCCAAAAATTATTGTCAGTTTGTCAATGCAGAGTTAAGCCTGACCTGTATTGACACTGCTGCAGTACTGTGTATTTTAGGAGAAACTTTGTCCCTCTCTACCTTTGACCCTGATTGCCTCCAATGCCTGCCTACGCACAGTTTGATTTCCCCAGCTTAGCCATTCCCAGAAACCAACTACAACTCTGGTGCAATAATACTACAAATAATAATACAAATGCAATCTTTGATTAACCAATGGAAAACATATTTTCAATTTAGAGGCTAACATCTTTAACTCCTGGCTAATGCAAACAAGTAATTGTCATAAAAAATGTGAATTCAACAGACCAGATGGTCTGGTCCCTTTTTGACCAAGTGGGACTGTCTAATTTGGGGGGGGGGGGGGGGGGTTGCACAATATTATCATTATCTGGCTAATAATGTGGGCCTCAAGGAAAGAAATTTACAGGGGTTTTTTCTCAGAAATACCAGAGACGATTTCTGGTACCAGTCCGCTCTTTTTCAACATATGACCTTTAAATGAACCAACCTACTTTTAGGCTATGTTTTTAGGTAATAAAAAAACCCGAATATTTCACCTTTATTTAACCAGGTAGGCTAGTTGAGAACAAGTTCTCATTTACAACTACAACCTGGGCAAGATAAAGCACAGCAGTTCGACACATACAACAACACAGAGTTACACATGGAATAGACAAACATACAGTCAATAATACAGTAGAAAAAGAAAAATCTTTATACAGTTAGTGCAAATGAGGTAAGATAATTGAGGTAAGGCAATAAATAGGCCATGGTGGCGAAGTAATTATAATATAGCAATTAGACACTAGAATGGTAGATGTGCAGAAGATTAATGTGCAAGTAGAGATACTGGGGTGCAAAGGAGCAAGATAAATAAATAAATACAGTATGGGGATGAGGTAGTTGGATGGGCTGTTTACAGATGGGCTATATACAGGTGCATTAATCTGTGAGCTGCTCTGACAGCTGGTGCTTAAAGCTAGTGAGGGAGATATGGGTCTCCAGCTTCAGTGATTTTTGCAGTTCGTTCCAGTCATTGGCAGCAGAGAACTGGAAGGAAAGGCGGCCAAGGAGGAATTGGCTTTGGGGGTGACCAGTGAGATATACCTGCTGGAACGCGTGCTACGGGTGGGTGCTGCTATGGTGACCAGTGAGCTGAGATAAGGAGGGGCTTTACCTGGCAGAGACTTGTAGATGACCTGGAGCCAGTGGGTTTGGCGACGAGTATGAAGCGATGGCCAGCCAACGAGAGCGTACAGGTCGCAGTGGTAGGTAATATATGGGGCTTTGGTGACAAAACGGATAGCACTGCGATAAACTACATCCAATTTGTTGAGTAGAGTGTTGGAGGCTATTTTGTAGATGACATCGCCAAATTCGAGGATCGGTAGGATGGTCAGTTTTACGAGGGTATGTTTGGCAGCATGAGTGAAAGATGCTTTGTTGCGAAATAGGAAGCCGATTCTAGATTTAATTTTGGATTGGAGATGCTTAAAACCTCTTGGAGCTAGGGGGCAGAATTTTTATGTTTGGAAAAAATAACGTTCTCAATGTAAGCTGCCTATTTCTCAGGCCCAGATGCTAGAATATGCATATAATTGACAGATTAGGATAGAAAACACTCTAAAGTTTCCAAAACTGTCAAAATATTGTCTGTGAGTATAACAGAACTGATTTTGCAGGCGAAAACCTGAGGAAATCCAACCTGGAAGTGTCTCTTATTTTGAAAAATCCCTGTTCCATTTCCTGCCTTTCCTCCATTTAAAGGGATATCAACCAGATTCCTTTTCCAACTGTTTCCTCGGGGTGTGAACAGTCTTTAGACATAGTTTCAAGCTTTTATTCTGAAAAATGAGCGAGATTTATCAAAACGCGTCAGTGGATAGCTGAATGTCCTTCGATTAGTTCATGCGCACGAAAGATGTAGCTAGACATTTTCTTTTTCTCTTTTATTGAATAGTTTACCGTCCGGTTGAAATATTATCGAAATATAATAAATAATAATTATTATTTATGTTAAAAACAACATGAGGATTGATTATAAAAAACGTTTGACATGTTTCTACGAACTTTACGGATACTATTTGGAATTTTCATCTGCCCTTCATTACTGCTCGAGCCTGTTGATTTCTGAACATAAGCACCAACCAAATGGAGGTTTTTGGATATAAAAATAATATTTATTGAACAAAAGGAACATTTGTTGTGTAACTGGGAGTTTCGTGAGTGCAAACATCAGAAGATCATCAAAGGTAAGCGATTAATTTAATTGCTTTTCTGACTTTCGTGACCAATCTACATTGCTGCTAGCTGTTCGTAATGTTTTGTCTAGTGATTGATAAACTCACAAACGCTTGGATTGCTTTCGCTGTAAAGCATATTTTCAAAATCTGACACAATAGGTGGATTAACAACAAGCTAAGCTGTGTTTTGGTATATTTAACTTGTGATTTCATGAAAATAAATATTTGTAGTATTTTTATTTTATTTGGCGCTCTGCAATTCAGCAGTTGTTTACGAAAATGATCCCGTTAAAGTGAGTCTGTAAGGAGAGTTTACAGTCTAGCCAGACACCTAGGTATTTGTAGTTGTCCACATATCCTAAGTCAGAACCGTCCAGAGTGGTGATGCTGGACGGGTGGGCAGGTGCAGACAGTGATCGGTTGAAGAGCATGCACTTAGTTTTCATTGCATTAAAGAGCAGTTGGAGGCCACGGAAGGAGAGTTGTATGGCATTGAAGCTCGTCTGGAGGTTAGTTAACACAGTGTCCAAAGAAGGGCCAGAAGTATACAGAATGGTGTCGTCTGCGTAGAGGTGGATCAGAGACTCACCAGCAGCGAGAGCGACATCATTAATGTATACAGAGAAGAGAGTCGGCCTGAGAATTGAACCCTGTGGCACCCCCATAGAGACTGCAAGAGGTCCGGACAACAAGCCCTCCGATTTGACACACTGAACTCTATCAGAGAAGTAGTTGGTGAACCAGGCGAGGCAATCATTTGAGAAACCAAGGCTGTTGAGTCTGCCAATAAGAATATGGTGATTGACAGAGTCGAAAGCCTTGGCCAGGTCGATGAATACGGTTGCACAGTAATGTCTCTTATCGATGGCGGTTATGATATCATTTAGAACGTTGAGCGTGGCTGATGTGCACCCATGACCAGCTCTGAAACCAGATTGCATAGCGGAGAAGGTACCATGGGATTCGAAATGGTCAGTAATCTGTTTGTTGACTTGGCTATCGAAGACCTTAGAAAGGCAGGGTAGGATAGATATAGGTCTGTAGCAATTTGGGTCTAGAGTGACTCCCCCTTTGAAGAGGGGGATGACCGCGGCAGCTTTCCAATCTTTGGGAATCTCAGACGATACAAAAGAGAGATTGAACAGGCTAGTAATAGGGGTTGCAATAATTCTGGCAGATAATTTTTAAAAGTGAGGGTCCAGATTGTCTAGCCCGGCTGATTTGTAGGGGTCCAGGTTTTGCAGTTCTTTAAGAACATCAGCTATCTGGATTTGGGTGAAGGAGTAATGGGGGAGGCTTGGGCGAGTTGCTGTGGGGAGTGCAGGGCTGTTGACCGGGGTAGGGGTAGCCAGGTGGAAAGCATGGCCAGCCGTAGAAAAATTCTTATTGAAATTCTCAATTATAGTGGATTTATCGGTGGTGACAGTATTTCCTAGCCTCAGTGCAGTGGGCAGCTGGGAGGAGGTGCTCTTATTCTCCATGGACTTTACAGTGTCCCAGAACTTTTTTGAGTTTGTGCTACAGGATGCAAATTTCTGCTTGAAAATGCTAGCCTTAGCTTTCCTAACTGCCTGTGTATATTTGTTCCTGACTTCCCTGAAAAGTTGCATATCACGGGGGTTATCGATGCTAATGCAGAACGCCACAGGATGTTTTTGTGCTGGTCAAGGGCAGTCAGGTCTGGAGAGAACCAAGGGCTATATCTGTTCTTGGTTAAAAAAAAAATTGAAAGGGGCATGCTTATTTAAGGTGGTGAGGAAGGCACTTTTAATGAATGACCAGGCATCTTCTACTGACGGGATTAGGTCAATATCCTTCCAGGATACCCAGGCCAGGTCGATTAGGAAGGCCTGCTCGCTGAAGTATTTTAGGGAGTATTTGATAGTGATGAGGGGTGGTCGTTTGACCACAGACCCGTTACGGATGCAGGCAATTAGGCAGTGATCGCTGAGATCTTGGTTGAAAACAGCAGAGGTGTATTTGGAGGGCAGGTTGGTTAGGATGATATCTATGAGGGTGCCCGTGTTTACAGATTTGGGGTTGTACCTGATGGGTTCATTGATAATTTGGGAGAGATTGAGGGCATCAAGATTAGATTGTTGTCATGCCCTGACCTTAGTATTCTATGTTTTCTGTATTATTTTGGTCAGGTCAGGGTGTGACGAGGGTGGGTATGATTGTTTTGTATTGTCTAGGGTTTTTGTATGTCTAGGTGTGTGTGTGTGTAGTCTAGGCATATGTAGGTCTATGGTGGCCTGAATTGGTTCCCAATCAGAGGCAGCTGTTTATTGTTGTCTCTGATTGGGGATCCTATTTAGGTTGCCATTTTCCAGTTTGGTTTGTAGGTTATTGTCTATGTGTAGTTGCCTGTTTAAGCACTCGTTGTTTATAGCTTCACATTCGTGTTGTTATTTTGTTAGTTTGTTTAGTGTTTCTTCGTTTTAATTAAACAGTATGTTTTCATATCACGCTGCGCCTTGGTCTCCTCACTACGACGAACGTGACAATTGTAGGATGGCCGGGTTGTTAAGCATGTCCCAGTTCAGGTCACCTAGCAGCACTAGCTCTGAAGATAGATGGGGGGCAATCAGTTCACATATGGTGTCCAGGGCACAGCTGGGGGCAGAGGGTGGTCTATAGCAAGTGGCAACGGTGAGAGACTTGTTTCTGGAAAGGCAGATTTTTTAAAGTAGAAGCTCGAATTGTTTGGGTACAGACCTGGATAGTAAGACAGAACTCTGCAGGCTATCTCTGCAGTAGATGGCAACACCCCCCCTTTGGCATTTTTATCTTGTCGGAAAATGTTATAGTTAGGGATGGAAATTTCAGGGTTTTTGGTGGTCTTCCTGAGCCAGGATTCAGACACGGCTAGGACTTCTGGGTTGGCAGAGCGTGCTTGGGCAGTGAATAAAACAAACTTAGGGAGGAGGCTTCTAATGTTAACATGTATGAAACCAAGGCTTTTACGGTTACAGAAGTAAGCAAATGATAGCGCCTGGGGAATGGGATTCGAGCTATGCACTGCATGGCCTGGATTAACCTCCACATCACCAGAGGAACAGAGGAGGAGTAGGATAAGGGTACGGCTAAAGGCTAAAATAACTGGTCGTCTAGTACATTCAGAACAGAGAGTAAAAGGTGCAGATTTCTGGGCACGGTAGAATAGATTCAAGGCATAATGTACAGACAAAGATATGGTAGGATGTGGATACAGTGAGGGTAAACCTGTGCATAGAGTGATGATGAAAGAGATATTCTCCCTAGAAGTATAATTTAAACCAGGTGATGTCACCGCATGTGTGGTAGGTGGAACTAAAGTGTTAAATAAGGTGTATCGAGCAGGACTAGAGGCTCTACAGTGAAATAAGGCAATAAATACTAACCAAAACAGCAATGGACAAGGCATATTGACGTTAGCGAGAGGCATGCATAGCCGAGTGATCATATGAGTCCAGTGAGTGGCTTCAGGCAGCTTGAGGGCCTTGAGGGCCTTGGAGGGACGTGGAGGGACGTCGCGACGGAAGAAAGTCTGTTGTGGCCCCCTCGTGCTATTACATCGGCAGACGGATCAGCAGGGCTCTGTGTGGTAAACCAGGCCAATTGGCAGAATAGGTATAGTGGCCAAAGAATTTGTCCGGAGGGCCTCTTAAGCTAACAGTCTGATGTGCTCTGGACAGCTAGCAGGCCGCGGCTAGCATGCTAGCGGATGGGATTTCAGGGGGACGAAGCGACGGCGGAGCCAGTTGAGAAAAACCCCATTGGGCGAATCACGTCGGTGGTCCAGTCGTGATGAGTCGGTAAAGCCAGTTGGCAAAAAGAGGTATTGTAGCCCAAGTAGTGGCTGATGGACCTCTTTGGATAGCTGGGAGATGGGCCTAGCAAAGTTAGCTTCAGGCTAAAGAGTTGAGTAGACACAAAACAGAACATATCTGACCTGCAACAGCACAAGGTGCAGCTAGTTACATCATATACTGTCCATCAGCCATTTAAATAATACAAAAATTAAACACTCTTTGCCCCTCCCCTTGAATGTGCTCATCACTTGAACAAGACGTTTTGGTCTTCTGGAGAGGAATTCACCACATCACATCTCACAACCCACATTTGGTGACAAACACCTAACTGAACACACAAGAAGACAGACAAACTCAGCAACAACATGCATCGTGAAACAATACTTTTTCTACTGGTTGTGATCATAATGGGTGAGTTACATGCACCTTTATCTAATAATGTCTAATAATATTCAATCTATTCAGTGTTAGTGGTAGTCTGAAATAAATTGAAACTGGACAATGCTGCAATGCAGTTAACCACGAAGTATGGAATCGTTAATCAGCAAACAGAATAATACAGGCCATTTGAATCTGATTTTGATTCTGAGATGATAACAGTGGTACTCTATAACAGTGGTCTGTTGAGTGCACTCTTATAAAAAAAGGTGCTATATAGAACCTAAAAGGGTTTTTCAGCTGTCCTTATAGGTTCCAGGTGGAACCCTTTTGGTTTCCATGTAAAAAAAACTTTCCATAGAGGGTTCTACATGGAACCCAGAAGGGTTCTACCTGGGGGAAAAAAGGGTTCTCCTATTGGGACAGCCGAATAACCTTTTTGGAACCCTTTTTTCTAAGAGTGTAAAACATTGCTCGTAAACTTCATGACATTTTACAAACATAATCATGACCACTTCAACACATGTAGTAATACCAAACAAGTTGTTAGAATAGCTTATTTAGGTTTATTGTAAAAAAAGAAGCAGCTGAAACCAAAGGGTGCTTGTGAATGCAGTGAAGTGTAAAGTGAAACAGTTTAAAGAAACCACAAGGCAGCATACCCCTTTACAGGAAACAGCCTCATGACTGCAGCATTGGATCCTAAGCCCACTGAACAGGCCAACCTACCACAGAGGCCTGTCCTTCAGCCCAAAGAGACTGTTCCTGTCACCGGAAACTATGTGCTGAAAGACCCTGCAGGCACGTCGTGCATCAAACTCTCCATGGGAGTTGAGTACATAGTTATTGAGAAGAAGGTAGGGGCAGTCACTTTCTCAGCACTTTTTGTTTAGTACATTTCAGCACTTCTTTGTCAGGGGTGAGATCTCATGTGGGTTGCTACCTAAGCTGTGAAAAATAGACAACAGTCACACAAAAAAAGGCTACAGATTAATATTATATTATAAGTAGCTGTAAATCCTACAACATCACTTGTTTGCTATTGCTTTTGTCCTTTTCCAATCCAATGCTACGTTGATTCTTATTTTTTTTCAGAAACCTTCCTATTTCAACTTAGACCCTACCACCACCAAGACTACTGGTAGATGTGCTGAAAAAGAGTCAGTTCTCTCCCTGGCTTTTCTAGGAAAGGGAGGCTATCTGAATCTCACCTTTGAAAAGGTACAAATTCAGACCCTTCCATTATCTCATGTCTGACACACATGACCATATTTTATAACTGGAAAACCTTTTTAGCCCCATATCTTTCTGACTCATACTGAGATAATGACTGTGAATTCACAAGTTGACCACAGTACTTTTCCATAACGAGCAGAAGCAAAGCCATAGATTATACATGGCTCTGAGTAGAAGCATACTCATTCAAATACATTTGCATGATGATTTGCATGTTTGGCTTTGAATAAACACTTAAGTATTTGTCCACCCACAGGAAGGGAACCTGACCTATGTGTCAAAGATCACAGCTAATTTGGCACCAGGCAAAGGTAAGTAAACCATCATGATCTCACAAAATAGACACATGATGTGAAACAAATGCACATAGATTTTTCTACAGATGTCATTGTCAGAAAAACAAGGCTGATCTTATTCTTCCACAATTAGGAATTAAGAACTATGCTGGGGTAATAGAACATGAGAAGTTGTTCCCAACTGCCGCTGGCCGCAGCCTCAAGTGCTACTCTCAGACCGAGTTTCATCTGTCTGAAAACCTTCGAGTGAAGATTGTGTCTCTTCAGTTCCAAGCTTTCAAACTCACCAATGGGAAGTTTGGAGAGGGTAGGTCACTTTAACTGGGTCCTTTCTGTTCACGATTTACAAAACCATTATACTTATGATTTTACTGTAGGGTTATATATGGTTTAATGCTCTTTGAAATGTAACATTGTAAAGGTAATGTTTTGTCCTTTCAGCCCATCAAAAACAATTATTCAAAGTGCTAAGATCCAGATGTTGTTTTCTAATGTCTCCCTTATGGCATTTCAGAGGTTGAGTGCAGGGCTGATTTCATCAAGAAGATAATTCCCATTATTTTTGGTGCCACGGTTGTGGGACTCTTGCTGATTGCTGTCCTGTCCTTCCTGATAATCCGGGACCACCACAGACAAGCTGGCTATGACAGGATCTGAGAACGCTTCATGCAAAAAACATGAACACTTTTTATAGCCATGTTTTGTATTTCCTAAATGTTTTTTTATCCATTGCTCAATTATACACTATTTATTGTTGTTTTTAAATATTAAATATTTCTGCAAAGAAAATATAAATAACATTATTACAGTAAAAAATATGTGAATGTGGTTAACACTTATAGGAAAGCTCTGTAAGTTTTCAATCATAATCAGCAAATATGGTCTGAATAATGTGGCTTTATTTTAGCAAATAGAATTTTGATGCTTCCTAATGCTTGGAAATTATATTCTGGTTTGAAGAGTGCATACATTCCCTTGTGGCTTTATCCAACTGGAGTGCAATCCATTGCATGTATTCCCGTGTGGCTTTATCCAGTTGGATTGAAATCCATTATCTTCAAATGCACGTATAAGTATAGATGTCTTAAATGCCTTTTTATAAAAACACACTGCTCAAAAACATATAATTCTGTAAGACATTGTTAATTCGGTCTTGAACCTCTCTGTGACCTCTCCTGAGGGTTAGTGCTATTCGTGATCCTTAGTATTTCCCGACCTTAAACACTAACCATAACCACTAACCATAACCATTTTACATTTCAACTTCAATAGTGTAGAGACACTCAAGGATCCCGCAAAGCACGGCCAGTCCAAAGACCCGGTTGACACTAGATAAAACACTCCACAAAGTCATAAACCTCGTCTATTTCTACAATTTATCTTCTTGATTTTAAACCTAACCATAGCCACACTGCTAACATTATTCCTAACCCTTAAATTAAATTAAGACCAAAAAGTAAATTTAGGTTTTCGTACATTTTTACCATATAGACCGATTTTACTTTGTGGCTGTGGTAACTAGCGGAAACGCAGAGACCCCACCTCCGTCTCGACTTTTTCTATTGGTTGAACATCTTACGGGTACAAAAGAGAGACAGTCTTAGCAAATGGAACTTCATTTTTGACATCACTCTGTATTTGTTGTTATTTTCACCAAACTAGAGCATGTTTTAGTTTTATAATTTCATAGAATACCAGTTCCACCGATCAACTCTAGTTGATAATACTTATTATAAAATGCAGTATCGTAACTAGCTAAGGCTTAATTGGTAAATCAAAATAATCGATTTCATAAAAGCAAACGCTTAATATTCCTCATTCGGCTGCTACTAGACAGTTTGTTCGACAGCAGACATGTTTGCTGTCCTGAAAGTTCAAACCCTACAGGGTCTAAGAATATTTCAACAGTAAGTCGATAATGCTTGTCATATATTATGTTTACTATTACTGCAAGTTATCTATTCACAATAAATGAACTGCTAAGAAGAAAATAAAAATGTTTATAGTTTTTGTCTAGACAGTTGGCTAGCTAGCTAACTAGCTAGCGCCACTGTACAGCAAGTCGAACGTGCATCAGAATATTGTAGTTATCATCTAGTGTTAAACAAGTAAGCCAAAATAGCCACAACGACTAAGTCACTATCTTGTGTCGTGTATTTCAACATAACTAACGTAGTTAGCCTAATTACTTTTTAATATGCACCGATTTTGTACAAGGTTAAATAAAGGTAACTAACTTAGCATAACAGCTAACAAACCAGCTAGCTAAACAATTTGAATGGTGAAATGTTTTGTTTCCAAAGCAATGGGCAGTTCAGTTACTGCATATATATCAGCTAGCTAGCTAGTTAGATAATAGTCATTATCTTTGAGCAATGGTCATTATGCATTGTAGTATTATCCAGCTGTGATGAAGGCAGCCACCTGCACTGTGGTACATGGTGCAATTAGCATGCATGCCCTTGAAAGCCATTCATTTATGTAAACGGCTGTAACTACTGTAGGTGCTCTCTTGACATGACCTGTCCAACCAAGGTCTGTATCCTGCAATGACCTGTGATTGTCTCATCTTAGGAAATGTATATGGACCAAAGGATCAGTACGGTTTGCCTCAGTTGGTAAGTAACATGGGACAATAATATTCACATAAGTGCTGACTTTAATGTGGTCTCTTTTTCAAGTTATTACTCTCCATATAGATTGAACTGCAGAGGAAGCATTGTAAACTTAGCAAAAAAAAGAAAACGTCCTCTCACTGTCAACTGTGTTTATTTTCAGCAAATTTAAAGTGTAAATATTTGCATGGACATTTGCATGGGGGGGGGGGGGGGGTAACAGTCAGTATCTGGTGTGGCTACCAGCTGCATTAAGTACTGCAGTGCATCTCCTCCTCATGGACTGCACCAGATTTGCCAGTTCTTACTGTGAGATGTTACCCCACTCTTCCAAGGCACCTGCAAGTTTCCGGACATTTCTGGGGGGAATGGCCCTAGCCCTCACCCTCTGATCCAACAGGTCCCAGAAGTGCTCAATGGGATTGAGATCCGGGCTCTTCACATTGTTGTCGGTGATGTCTGGTGAGGACCTCCCTTACAACAGGCCCACGAGCTCTCAGTCCAGCCTCTCTCTCTCTCTCAGTCCAGCCTCTCTCTCTCTCTCAGTCCAGCCTCTCTCTCTCTCTCAGTCCAGCCTCTCTCTCTCTCTCAGTCCAGCCTCTCTCTCTCTCTCAGTCCAGCCTCTCTCTCTCTCTCTCAGTCCAGCCTCTCTCTCTCTCTCTCAGTCCAGCCTCTCTCTCTCTCTCTCTCTCTGTCCAGCCTCTCTCTCTCTCTCTCTCTGTCCAGCCTCTCTCTCTCTCTCTCTGTCCAGCCTCTCTCTCTCTCTCTGTCCAGCCTCTCTCTCTTTCTCTGTCCAGCCTCTCTCTCTTTCTCTGTCCAGCCTCTCTCTTTCTCTGTCCAGCCTCTCTCTCTCTGTCCAGCCTCTCTCTCTCTCTCTCTCTGTCCAGCCTCTCTCTCTCTCTCTCTCTGTCCAGCCTCTCTCTCTCTGTCCAGCCTCTCTCTCTCTCTCTCTCTCTGTCCAGCCTCTCTCTCTCTCTCTCTCTCTCTCTGTCCAGCCTCTCTCTCTCTCTCTCTCTGTCCAGCCTCTCTCTCTCTGTCCAGCCTCTCTCTCTCTGTCCAGCCTCTCTCTCTCTGTCCAGCCTCTCTCTCTCTGTCCAGCCTCTCGCTCTCTCTCTCTCTCTCTCTGTCCAGTCTCTCGCTCTCTCTCTCTCTCTCTCTGTCCAGTCTCTCGCTCTCGCTCTCTCTCTCTCTGTCCAGCCTCTCTCTCTCTCTCTCTCTGTCCAGCCTCTCTCTCTCTCTCTCTCTGTCCAGCCTCTCTCTCTCTCTCTCTGTCCAGCCTCTCTCTCTCTCTCTCTGTCCAGCCTCTCGCTCTCTCTCTCTGTCCGTCCAGCCTCTCGCTCTCTCTCTCTCCGTCCAGCCTCTCGCTCTCTCTCTCTCTCTGTCCAGCCTCTCGCTCTCTCTCTCTCTTTCTCTCTCTCTTTCTCTCTCTCTTTCTCTCTCTCTTTCTCTCTCTCTCTCTCTCTCTCTCTCTGTTCAGTCTCTCTCTCTCTCTCTCTCTCTCTCTCTCTGTTCAGTCTCTCTCTCTCTCTCGCTCTCTTTGTCCAGCCTCTCATTGTGCGTTCCTGGTGTAACTCGGGAAGTTGTTGCCATCCTGTAACTGTCCAGCAGGTGTGACATTCGGATGTACCAATCCTGTGCAGGTGTTGTTACACGTGGTCTGCCACTGTGAGGACGATCAGCTGTCCGTCCTGTCTCCCTGTAGCACTCTCTTAGGCGTCTCACAGTATGGACATTGCAATTTATTGCCCTGGCCACATCTGCAGTCCTCATGCCTCCTTGCAGCATGCCTAAGGCACGTTCACGCAGATGAGCAGGGACCCTGGGCATCTTTCTTTTGGTGTTTTGTCAGTAGAAAGGCCTCTTTAGTGTCCTAAGTTTTCATAACTGTGACCTTAATTGTCTACCGTCTGTAAGCTGTTAGTGTCTTACTGACTGTTCACATGTGCATGTTCATTAATTGTTATGGTTCATTGAACAAGCATGGGAAACAGTGTTTAAACCTTTTACAATGAAGATCTGTGAAGTTATTTGGATTTTTATGAATTATCTTTGAAAGACAGGGCCCTGAAAAAGGGACGTTTCTTTTTTTTGCTGAGTTTAATTTACTAAATTGGTACGTGTTACATCACTCATAGATCAGGTCTCTTTTCCTTTAGGGCAAGGCAGGATAGAGAAAGTACTCATTGCCAACAGAGGAGAGATTGCCTGCCGCGTGATGCGAACAGCAAAGAAGATGGGTGTGCGCTCTGTGGCAGTATACAGTGATGCAGACCGTCATTCCATGCATGTGGCCATGGTATGTCAAGGCTGTCAACTTTGACCCCTCAGTGTTATGTTTGTAGATGCAACTGTATTGATGAGGTTTCTCTCATGTTCCTTAGGCAGATGAGGCCTATAACATTGGGCCAGCTGCATCCCAGCAGAGTTACTTGTCAATGGAGAAAGTCTTGGAGGTTGCCAAGAGATCTGGATCACATGTATGTCAAGTGCAGTATTGTATTTATAGTATTTTTCGTTCTCATTTATTATGACAATCCACTGTTTCTCAAAGTCGCCATACCGGCTATCACTGAAGAATAAATTGGTGTTTGTAATTGTGTTTTTGTTATAGGCTGTCCATCCGGGATATGGCTTCCTGTCAGAGAACACAGAGTTTGCTGAGGCGTGCAAACAGGAGGGTATCATTTTCATTGGTCCTCCATCATCTGCCATCAGAGACATGGGTATCAAAAGGTATAGTTAAATGAATCATCTCTTTTCAAGTCACTTTTCAGTTTTGTATGTTGTAAGTCTGATCTGAATTAGGGTTATTCAAAAGTAAAATCTTAAATCTACTCCGTTTCTTTTTCCTAGTACATCAAAATACATTATGTCAGCTGCGGGTGTTCCTATCATCGAGGGTTACCACGGAGAGGACCAATCAGATGAGAAGCTCCAAGCTGAGGCTGTCAGGATTGGCTACCCAGTGATGATAAAGGCTGTGCGTGGCGGGGGTGGTAAAGTAAGTCAGATATTGTAAATTAGGTTTTGAACCTCTCAATGTACAAACCAAAATGGTTGTTTCATGGAATGATAGTGTGGTTTGTGTTTCAAGGCTCCTATGGTTCTGATTGGTTATCTAGGGAATGCGCATTTCACACACCGCTGAAGATTTCCATGAACAGCTTGAGTCTGCGAGACGAGAGGCTCGCAAGTCCTTCAACGATGACGTCATGCTAGTGGAGAAATTTGTAGAGGACCCCAGGTATGTAGAAGACGCTGTATATCTATTTGTTTTGGAGATTCAGACAGTAGCCTTGTTTAGATGTCGTGTGACCAGATTCCTTCCCTGACCAGACACGTGGAGGTCCAGGTCTTTGGGGACCAACATGGAAATGCTGTCTACCTGTTTGAGAGGGACTGCAGCGTGCAGAGAAGGCACCAGAAGATCATTGAGGAAGCACCAGGGGTAAGTGCAGGGTACCGGACTCCGCCCAGTACCCTGCCCTGAACTTTAGTCCCTGTTACTAGCAGGCTACCACCCGGTACTCTACCCTGCACCTTAGACTGCTTCGACACTGGTATTTTTTATAATGTTACATACTGTTTTACCCATTTCATACTGTATTATAGTCAAAGTTAATCCTATATAACTACTGCAGTACACACCTTTTCTATTCATATACTGTCCACAATGTCTATACACACCATCATATATACATATACACTGAGTGTACAAAACATTAGGAACACCTTGCTAATATTGCCTTCGGAACAGCCCCAATTTGTCGGGGCATGGACTCTACAAGGTGTTGAAAGCGTTCCACAGGGATGCTGGCCCATGTTGACTGCAATGCTTCCCACAGTTGTGTCAAGTTGGCTGGATGTTCTTTGGGTGGTGGACCATTCTTGATACACACTGGAAATTGATGATCATGAAAAACACACTCAAACTGTCAAACTGGTGCACCTACAGTACTACCATACCTGTTTCAAAGGTACTTAAATATTTTGTCTTGCCCATTCAACCTCTGAATGCACATATACACAATCCATGCCTCAATTGTCTCAAGACTTAAAAATCCATCTTTAACCTGTCTCTTCCCCTTCATCTACACTGATTGAAGTGGATTTAACAGGTGAGGGATCATAGCTTTCACCTGGATTCACCTGGCCAGTCTGCCATGGAGAGAGCACTCAGTGTATATTTATATTCCGGACACTGACACTACTCATTCTCATATTTATTCATTCCTTTTTGGGATTTGTGTGTATTGTTAGGTATTACTGCACTGTTGGAGCTAGAATCATAAGCATTTTATTTATTTAACTAGGCAAGTCAGTTAAGAACAAATTCTTATTTACAATGACGGCCTACCACGGAACAGTGGGTTAACTGCCTTGTCCAGTGGCAGAACGACAGATTTTTACCGTGTCAGCTCGGGATTCAATCTAGCAACCTTTCGGTTACTGGCCCAACGCTCTAACCACTAGGCTAGCTGCATTTCACTAGACCCGTGATAATATCAGCAAAATATGTACATGCAACCAATAACATTAGATTTTTGCTCTCAGCGCTAAAGTAACATGTCTTGGTTTCCTGTGTAAATGCTGAATAGGAGACTTGACTGCACTGTGGTTTGCACAACCTAGGCCATTCGAGTGTGTGTGTTTTTAATAATTTTTTGTTTGTGTTTGCACCTGTGCTTTGTAGCCTGGTATAAGCGAGGAGGTGAGGTGGAAACTGGGTGAGGCAGCGGTGAGAGCAGCCAAAGCCGTCAACTATGTGGGAGCAGGTGAGCAGAGAATGGACCTCAAACATTGTTGCTTTGAACACTCACTCACTAGAGGGTTATGAAAACATGATCTGTTGTTGTAATGTTTTAAATAGATGCTTTCCCATCCTTTGCGCTACCCTGTGTACCGGTGTGACAACCACATTTACAGTACGTCCCTGATTCTATGCAGGCACTGTGGAGTTCATCATGGATGCACAGCACAACTTCTACTTCATGGAGATGAACACACGTCTGCAGGTGGAGCACCCTGTGTCTGAGATGATCACTGGAACTGACCTGGTGGAGTGGCAGCTCAGGGTAAGATGGAAAGAGGGATGCCTTCAGAACGAGGGGGTTGGGGACATCAATGTGTTGTAATACACTGAGTGTACAAAACATGAAGAACATCTGCTCTTTCCATGACATAGACTGACCAGCTGAATCTAGGTGAAAGCCATGATCCCTTATTGATGTTACTTGTTAAATCCACTTCAATCAGTGTCGATGAAGGGGAGGAGACCGGTTAAAGAAGGATTTTTAAGCCTTGAGACATGGATTGTGTGTGCCATTCAGAGAGTGAATGGGCAAGACAAAATACTTAAGTGCCTTTGAACGGGGTATGGTAGTAGGTGCCAGGCGCACCGGTGTGAATTTGTCAAGAACTGCAAAGCTGGTGGGTTTTTCACGCTCAAAAGTTTCTCATGTGTATCAAGAATGGGTCCACCACCCAAAGGACATCCAGCCAACTTGACACAACTGTGGGAAGCATTGGAGTCAACATGGATGAGCTCCTCTAGAAGGCCTCATAATCCCACAGATTAAAGATTGTATAAAGATTAAATGAACAATTTGTTAAAGCACCACCCTGATGTAGGGCTCCACGATATGGACAGAAAATCTTATAGCAATCTTTTTTATTTTCGAAGTGTGATATAGATCAAAACACTTGGGTGAATTGTTGGAATCATAGTAATATAATTATTTACACTGAATGTACAAAACATTAACAACACACTGAGGGAGCGTGATGTAGCCTGGCCACCACTGTAAGCATTGAGGTACAGTAGATCATTAATAACATGGGCTTTCTCTCTGAGGTTACGCAGCACAGCGGTAATGATAGCTAGCCACAAGATTACCACGTTAGATTACAGAGCAGTAATGCTATCACACAGCAGTCCTAAAGATAAGCTAACCATCAATGAGATAATTCACCCCAGCCATTACCAAATGTTCATACAATGCAAACTAATATTTTGTCCTCAGAACAGCCTCAATTCGCTGGGGCATGGACTCTACAATGTGTCGAAAGCATTCCACAGGGATACTGGCATAAGTCTTCAAAAATCCTTCTTTAACCTGTCTCCTCCCCTGAAGTGGATTTTACGAGTGACATCAATAAGGGAGCATTGCTTTCACCTGGTCAGTCTGTCATGGAAAGAGCAGGTGTTCTAAATGTTTTGTACACTCAGTGTATATTAAAAAGCAAAGTGGAAAGCAGCATCGTTCTTCTTTGGCTCAATCTGTTGACAGCATGCACATTTATAGTGAATCTAACAGCGAGGAGGAGTTACTGTGTTGCTTGAGTGACAGGGCGAGGCTTTGTGTGTGTGTGGGAAGCAGCCGCAACAGGAGAGAGACAACAAACCGAGTCAACTATAAACTACTTGGCTCTCAGGTGGCTGCAGGCGAGAGGCTGCCCCTCCTGCAGGAGGAGATCAAACTGATGGGCCATTCGTTTGAGGCCAGGATATACGCTGAGGACCCCAACAATGACTTCCTCCCTGGGGCAGGACCCCTCCTTCATCTGTCTACACCGCTGGCAGACGAATACACACGCATCGAGACGGGCGTCAGGGAAGGTACAGTACACCCAGCTTACCTTTAACTACTTACAACTATTTTACACTAGACTGTCAGACAGAACTCTTAACCACATAGTGATGATGTACCGGTCTGTGTTCTCAGGAGATGAAGTGTCAGCCCACTATGACCCCATGATCGCTAAACTGGTGGTGTGGGGAGAAGACCGATCTGCTGCTCTGAAGAAGCTCAGATACGGTCTACGCCAGTACAACGTAAGAGCATTATACACACACTGGACACATCCCGTTTCTGTCAGAGACTTTTGATTGACCTTTGACCACTGATCCCGGCAGATCGTAGGCCTCAACACCAACATTGACTTTCTGCTGAGTCTGTCTGGGCATCCGGAGTTTGAGGCGGGGAATGTGACCACCAGCTTCATCCCCCAGCACTATGAGCAGCTGTTCCCTAAACCCATCCCTCCCTCCAGGGCCACACTGTGTCAGGCTGCCCTGGGCCTGCTGCTCAGAGAGAGGGCCAGCACCCAGACCTTCAGAGACCAGTCCAACGGTGAGGAACAACAACAGGCCTGTCTCTACAGGTCACTGAGAACTACACTACATGACCAAAAGTATGTGGACACCTGCTCGTCGAACACCTCATTCCAAAATTATGGCCATTATTATGGAGTTGATCCCCTTTGCTGCTATAACAGCATCTGCTCTTCTGGGAAGGCTTTCCACTAGATGTTGGAACATTGCTGCGGGGGACTTTCTGCTTTTCTGTCACAAGCATTTGTGAGGTCAGGCACTGATGTTGGGAAATTAGGCCTGGCTCACAGTCGGCGTTCCAATTCATCACAAAGGTTTTTGATGGGGTTGAGGTCAGGGCTCTGTGCAGGCCAGTCAAGTTCTTCCACACCGATCTTGATAAATCATTTCTGTATGGTCTTCACTTAGTGCACAGGGGCATTGTCATGCTGAAACAGGAAACAAAGTTGGAAGCACAAAATTGTCTAGAATGTCATTGTATACTGTAGCGTTAAGATTTCCCTTACTTGGAACTAAGGGGCCTAAACCGAACCATGAAAAACAGCCCCAGACCATTATTCCTCCTCCAAACTTTACAGTTGGCACTATGTATTGGGGCAGGTAGCATTCTCCTGGCATCCGCCAAACCCAGATTTGTCCGTCAGAATGCCAGATGGTGAAGCTTGATTCAGAGAACGCGTTTCCACTGCTCTGGAGTCCAATAGCGGCAAGCTTTACACCACTCCAACCGACGCTTGGCATTGTGTATGGTGATCTTAGGCTTGTGTGCAGCTGCTCGGCCATGGAAACCCATTTCATGAAGCTCTTGACGAACAGTTATTGTGCTGACGTTGCTTCCAGAGTCAGTTTGGAACTCGGTAGTGAGTGTTGGAACCGAGGACAGACAATTTTTACGTGCTTCAGCACTCGGCGGTCCCATTTTGTAGCTTGTGTGGCCTACCACTTTGCGGCTGCGCCGTTGTTACTCCTAGACGTTTACACTTCACAATAACAGCACTTACAGTTGACCGGGGTTATACAGTTTGACAAACTGACTTGGAAAGGTTGCATCCTATGATGGTGCCACGTTGAATGTCACTGAGCTCTTCAGTAAGGCCATTCTACTGCCAATGTTTATCTATGGAGATGTTATACACCTGTCAGCAACAGGTGTGGCTGAAATAGCTGAATCCACTAATTTGAAGGGGTGTCCACATACTTTTGTATAGTGTGCGTGTGCATATATATCCATACAGTTGAAGTCGGAAATTTACATACACAGCCAAATACATTTAAACTCAGTTTTTCACAATTCCTGACATTTAATCCTAGTAAAAATTCCCTGTCTTAGGTCAGTTAGGATCACCACTTTATTTTAAGAATGTGAAATGTCAGAATAATAGTAGAGAATTATTTCTTTCATCACATTCCCAGCCGGTCAGAAGTTTACAATACACTCAATTAGTATTTGGTAGCATTGCCTTTTAAATTGTTTAACTTGGGTCAAGCATTTCGGGTAGCCTTCCACAAGCTTCCCACAATAAGTTGGGTGAATTTTGGCCCATTCCTCCTGACAGAGCTGGTGTAACTGAGTTAGGTTCGTAGGCCTCCTTGCTCGCACACGCTTTTTCAGTTTTGCCCACAGGATTGAGGTCAGGGCTTTGTGATGGCAACTCCAATACTTTGACTTTGACTGTTGTCCTTAAGCCATTTTGCCACAACTTTGGAAGTATGCTTGGGGTCATTGTCCATTTGGAAGACCCATTTGCGACTATGCTTTAACTTCCTGACTGATGTCTTGAGATGTTGCTTCAATTTATCCACAAATTTCTTACCTCATGATGCCATCTATTTTGTGAAGTGCACCAGTCCCTCCTGCAGCTTAGCAACATGATGCTGCCAACCCCGTGCTTCACGGTTGGGATGGTGTTCTTCGGCTTGCAAGCCTGCCCCTTTTTCCTCTAAACATAACGATGGTCATTATGGCCAAACAGTTCTATTTTTGTTTCATCAGACCAGACGACATTTCTCCAAAAAGTACAATCTTGGTCCCCATGTGCAGTTGCAAGCCGTAGTCTGGCTTTTTTAATGGCAGTTTTGGAGCAGTGGTTTCTTCCTTGCTGAGCGGCCTCTCAGGTTATGTCGATATTGGACTCGTCTTACTGTGGATATAGATACTTTTGTACCTGTTTCCTCCAGCATCTTCACAAGGTCCTTTGCTGTTGTTCTGGGATTGATTGGCACTTTTCACACCAAAGTACGTTTATCTCTAGGAGACAGAATGCGTCTCCTTCCTGAGTGGTATGACGGCTGTGTGGTCCCATATTGTTTATACTTGCGTACTATTGTTTGTACAGATGAACATGGTACCTTCAGGCGTGTGGAAATTGCTCCCAAGGATGAACCAGACTTGTGAAGGTCTACAATTTTTTTTCTGAGGTCTTGGCTGATTTCTTTTGATTTTCCCATGATGTCAAGCAAATAGGTACTGAGTTTGAAGGTTGGCCTTGAAATACATCCACACGTACACCTCCTATTGAATAAAATGTCAATTAAATATAAAATATATTTGGATTTGTTTAACACTTTTCTTTGCTTACTACATGATTTCATAGTTTATGTCTTCACTATTATTCTGCAATGTAGAAAATAGTAAAAATACAGAAAAACCCTTGAATGAGTAGGTGTCAACTTTCGTGTGTGTATATATATATATATATACACACACACATTCTATTTTACTTGGTATTATTGTTTCACTCACATCTCTGACCTGTATTGTTGGTGCTTAAGAATTTCACTGAACCCTGCAATTACAGTACATCTGTGACCCTGTGCATGTGACTAATAAACTCTGATTTGATTTCTTCAACTGTTGGAGGAGATCCTAAACTGTCTCTTCTCTTCTCCCATCGCAGATCCCTTCTCTCCTTTTGCCTCCAGTAACGGCCAGAGGGTGAACATCCTATACAGTAGGAATATGACCCTCCAGCTGGGTGAAACTAGTGAGTCCGAACCTCCTTCACTAGGTCATAGACCAGTGGTCACCAGCCTTTTCTGAGTCAAGTTCACTTTCTGAGTTAAAATGAATGCCCAGATCTACAGCTCAGATTTTTTTGTTCATGACATAAAAAGCGTAAGCCTATGCAACGTTATCCTATTGAAAACAGTATTGTAGCATTGAGGTTTGCAGTAGGCCAGGATTCATCATCAACTACTGTAAATTCAGCCGCGGGACAATTTTTTAAATAAATTCTTCAGCTGATGGTCGGGGGGCTGGATCAGAATTACAAATAATTTGTAGACTGCAAATTGAACGCAAGACGCCCAAACAAATATAATATTTGACTAAAACATGATCATTTCTCAAACCTTGCTTACATTTGTATACGATCATGTGTCTCTTTTATTATGTGTGACTACTTGGGAACCTATTTACAAAATTATTATCACTTAGAGCTGATTTCCTGGTGTTTTTAGTCTCATGCAAAATAAATACATCCTCAGAACTTGGGGGGACAAATGAAACCACTTGCGGTCCAAATTTGGGGAACCCTGCAGTAGGCTATAGGCCCAATACATTCTCACCACATATTGGCTGTGCTTGAATTGCCCTGCCAGTGCATTGTTGTTCAGACCATTTAAAAATATATATTTCAAAATTTGATGTAGACAGTATGATCACACCGGTAATAGATCAGTTGTTGTATTACTTGTTAGGCACAGCTGAGTGAGCATACATTTTTATTTTACTGGGCTGATGGTGTCATCAGTCTCAGCGAAGGGAAAGCGCAGCAGACTGAGGGTCCGCCTCTCAATGTCCCTCCGCTCTCCATTTTCTCTGCTGACACTGACCAAAAAGGTGACACTTGTCTTCCAGCTGATGGCGCAATTCGAGTTTGCATTATTACACAAATTCATGTTGTTACTCCTATGAACAGAGAAGGTATCTCTATTAAAAAAGACCCAAGCCACTAATAATAAAACAAGCCTATCGATACATGTTCCTACTCATTCATTACAGCTGCAGTGCTGGTTGTCGCAGGAAGAATGCGCATTTGATTCCTTATATAAGTGTTGAATAAAAAGTGTTGCCGGGGCCGAGTAAAAACCTAAACCATGCAGTCACTCAAAACCAGCAGCTCTTTCCTGTATTCGTTGACAGTCTCTCTCTAGTCATGGTTTTAAAAGTTTCTAAATCTCACAGTAGGCTATCAACTGTGCTGTAGCTTTCTTTTACGCCTGCTACGTTACTGCAGACACGGTATTCTGAGTCATCCAACCAATTGGCCAGCGGAAGGCCTAAAGTGCACTTGATTTGCTCTCTGGGACCACCGGAAGGCAGAGTTGATGCCTTCAGACATGAAAATGGTTATAAATGTGAATACTTTGCCTACCCGATGCACAGGGCGGCTGAATCGGGTGAACTTACTGCCAACAATGCGAGACAAAAAAAAATAGTAATGCAAGGCTTTATCGTTGGGTTTTTTACAGAAATGTTTGCAGATCAACTAGGAATGCCTAGGAGGTCAATCACGATCGACTAGTTGGTGACCACTGTCATAGAGAAAGCAGCCAGTAAAACCTGGTTTGATTGAAATGCTAAGTCAATCTTCATGTTGATGAGGAGCCCAAGTCTGTCTTCCTAGACCTTATTCTAATGACTGTTTTTAAATAATTCATGTGGTAATGACATTGATTAATTAGTGTGTCTGATTCCTCCCAGTCTATCAGCAAGCCCATCATCTATAATTGAACTTTCAGCAGTCCATATGACATCAATAGTCACTCTCATCCTCATGTTTCACTTTTGCTGAAAATATTTATTTTAATACAGAGAAAAGTACTTTAAGAGCTTTAAATCTGCTTTTTGTTTATTTGTCACATGAAATGTATAAGTAGTTTCCACTGAGGATAAAAGTTATTCATATTTTGTCATACAAAACAATCTTTAGAATAGGACACATAGATTAGCCTTTTATAGAAAATGCATGAGTCCATTAATCAAGTGGCAGAGGAAAACCTTCACACACAACTTGTTTTTTTATTTTCTCTGCAGAAGTGGAAGTAACGGTTACATACAATTCAGATGGGACTTACTCTATGGAGGTACATGTTCTGTGTGTGTTGTAAAAATTGCCATACATATGTCTAAGTTCTCTGTGGCACATGATTTACAACTGATGGGTTTTGTCCCCTTCATCAGATTGGAGGGGAAATGTTCCAGGTGTCAGGGGAGGTGGAGACAGAGGGACAGGCATCATTCCTGCACTGCTCTGTCAACGGGGTGAAGTCCCGGCCCAAACTGGTCATCCTTGAGAACACAGTACACCTCTTCTCTATGGTGAGTCTTGCTCCACTACAGCAGGGTTTCTCAAACTCGGTCCTGGGGCCCCCTGGAAGCACGTTTTGGTTTTTGCCCTAGCACTACACAGCTGATTCAAATAATCAAAACTTGATGACTTGGTTATTTGAATCGGCTGTGTAGTGCTAGGGCAAAAAACAAAACGTGCACCCAGGTAGGGCCCCAGGACCCTGCTCTAGAACACTGTCACTTTCCTTCTCAGGTCTTCTAACCCATCCTCTTCTCCCCATCAGGAGGGCAGCGCAGAGGTGAGCATTCCAGTGCCCAAGTTCCTGGCTGGTGTGAGCACAGGAGCACAGGGAGGAGCTGTGGCACCCATGACCGGAACCATTGAGAAGGTAATAAATTATGGATCATCCCTTTTGTCTCTCACCACCATTATTTCTGTCTATAAAAGCTGACCCAGCCATTCTGACAGATGATCTTTAATATGTTGAAATATGATTTCCTGCCAGATGGTCAGTTAGCACTGAGGCATGCTGATTCATGGGATATTAGCTCACTCAGCAGCTAATGTCGGCACATTATTTAAGCTGTACCTCCTATTGATGACATGATGTGCCACTTGATAAATGTCAGTTGTGGAAAAACACACATTGAGACTCCTGTCCTAACATTAACAGGGCTATTTATAATCTATAGGTAAGGTCCTTAATATCTCCTCTTCCTCTAGGTGCTTGTGAAGGCAGGAGACACTGTGCAAATGGGAGACGCCTTGATGGTGATGAATGCCATGAAAATGGAGGTGAGCTTGTCATTTCATACACTGAGGAGTCCACTCCCAACCACACACACACACACTCGCTCGCCACGTTGACTTTTCGAACCCTGTAGCCACTTACATTGTGCTGTAAATGAACTGGTCCTCAGACTGTGTCCTCTCGCTCTCTGCAGCACACCATCCGAGCACCTAAAGCTGGAGTTATCAAGAAGGTGTTTTTCAAAGAGGGCTCCCAGGCCAACCGACACGCAGCCCTGGTGGAGTTTGAGGAAGCCGCTGAAGAGGAATAATGTCTTGTGAATTTTCAGAAGCTGTAAGAGTTACTGTAGAAATCATAAGAAAGAGGAATTTACTATAGGAGTCGCAAACTGCTGTACCATCCTACAGGTCCATGTGGATCACACAGTATGAGATGCCAGAAAATTCCCTTCGAGTTGTGGCAAATGTAGATTTAACAATACTGGTATATTTGCTTTGGGTTATTTTATCTTAATTTTCAAATGGCTGTATAAAAGTAGACATATGGCTTTTGTACTGTCCTCTGCAAAGTTCTCTTGTAGTCCGTTTGTCTATGCAGCTTAGCTCATGGTACTACTGTAACCACTAAACCACTAGCTTTTTGCTGGGTGTTCTTCCTCTCCTTCAAACTTCTTTTTTTTCTAGCTTCACTATAGCCTGGTCCCATATGCTCTTGTCAAGTCAAACATGTTTTAATGATAAGGAGTTGGTATAGCACCCAGGCTACATCTCATGATTCAGATTCAATTAAGGGCCATTTGCTGCTAACAGCCTCGCCTCACGGGCCTACCATGTTGTTTAATGACCAGAATCTGGTTACTTTACAGTCCAATAGCTAATACCAGGGCAAAGATGGCCTGCCAGCTCTCTTATCGTGTGACATACAAAATAGATTGACCATCAAATAACCAGAGCACGTTTTTATAGGTGTTGTAATGTCAGTGTTGAATCCCCGCAAGCACACACTCCTGTGGTGAGTTATGAATGTCTACTAACCTGTGCGGTCATCCATTAAGTAGTGCATCTATTATTCACGTTGATTTGTAATTAGCTGAGGGTTGTCATTGTTTTTCTAAAAGATCATTTCAGATAAATTCTCTCTAAATGTCTCATTTTGTGGTTTTATAGAGGTATACTACTGTGTGTGTGTATATTAGTTGCATACACGGTCTGCTGGAAAGGACAAAGGTTACATGCTTTTTAAAAACATTTATTCCGTAAACAGAATTTGCTTTAAACATCAGCAATGAAACCGTTTCACTGACAGGTGAGTAACATAACTTTTTTTAAATGAACATGATCAAGAGATGCTGTTCATGTTCCTGACTTCATTGTCCCTAGTGCAGATGCATCCTTATTGCCAATGAAAATGGAGACTTCCATATTCAAACACCTCTTGTTGACTGACATGATTAGAAGCTCTTGGTGAATACTGGCTCGAGGCCAAATTTGAACTTAAAGCTGCATATATAAAACTGACAAATGACAACCGTAGCATACTAGTACAATAAGTATACTTCGCCAGAGTGACCAATGCTGACTTTGATAAATCGCGCTGTGCAAAGAAAAAAAAGCTCCACTGACTACTTGATGGGCATTTCAGTGTCTCCCACTTCAAGCTGATGAGGCAACCAAATAATTCCCACGATTTTATATGAACTTGGCCATAATTGAATAAATCTGTGTGCATAAGTCATGGTCATTGATAGCAAGTTTAAAACGGTTGTCTCAATGACCCTCTAGACTCGACTCTGGCATTTCCATTATTGTGGGCCAAAGGCCCCAAAAGATAGGATGTGATGGAAATAAATACGCAAACATTAAGTGGTTAATAGCATAGGGGGAAAGACACACACAAACATGATTTCAATGGTAATTAGCAATGAACGGAAAATAAAAACAATATTTGGGATTTTAAACAAACTAATATGTGCAAGCCATATTATACATTGACAGCTATTTAATATCTCATTGGGAGCTATTATATGGACATTCTCTTGACATTTCTGAACAAACGTACTACTAACAATCTGTGCAGAAAAGGCATATTTTAGGGAGTTTCCAAAAAAAGCAGACTCGAGACCTGATCCAACTGCTTTCACATGTTCAAACCTTGAAAAATCAGGTTGTAAAAATGGAGGATATGGCTATCACGAGGCCCACCTAATTTCCTCAGGAAAGATGGCAAACCTTCCACAGTCAGGTGAAGCAGCAGCAACACTAACCTACAGGCGTAAAGAAGACCATGTTCTTTTTCACTCAAGTCTGACAAATAATTTTATCTTTGGTAGCATCTTAATCCCTTTTATTATTTACAGGAAGAGAACAGAGGCCCATGTAGCATCTCTCTCAAAGTGGTGGTGCAAAGCCTCATGTCATTGCTGGTCAGCCCTGGGCTGTGGTGAGTAGTTCCTCTCCGTGTGACAGGGTGGCACTACTGCTCTCTGCTACCTTAGCAATGAGCGGCCTCCATGGGTGCGAGCGTCAAGATGCTCCGATCGTTGGAATAGAAGGGGTCCGAGTCGCTCCATGATCTAAAAGCATCAACGACAGGAGTGAGGGGTGTGGGAGGAGAACTAGGCTGAAAACCTGCCTCGAGTGCTTCAATCCATCTCAGACCTGCCTAAAATACCCTTTTATTTACTGTTGGATGTGACATCCATCTTGCCATGGCATGGTACAGTAGGGTGATGGTACAGGAGTAGTTGAAGACCTTATCTGTATTGATATGAGGAGGCCATGCCTTGGAACTGAAACCCTGTCATTCTGCTCATCTACTGGCTTCCTGCCCTGTCACCAGACTCGTTTCCTGCCCTACACTTCAACCTACAGGGGTAGCAGCACAAGCAAACAGAGTTAAACTCAAAAGGAGGAGAGAGAATAGGGTGAGTACAGTGAGGGTTAGTACAGGATGATTTAACATGGATGACACAGTCAACTTCCTTCTCTCAGTAATGTCACTATATGCATAACCAGGTATACTAAATACTGTTTCTTTGAATGATATGATGCTCAGACCTTGGCTATACAAGTATATGTGTGAACAATTTACACTGACTACCTACTGCTAATAGGAAAATATCATATAATCAATATATCGAAGACATCTTAAATATGTGCATATTTATAGTAAAATACATATCAAAGAGCCCTTAGAGGGCTCTCAACTCTCCTTCAGGAAAGGCACAAGGCCCCTCCCTATCTCTAGCCTGTATAAATTAACATTGCCACCAGGGGGCATAGTAGGGACTTGCCACATCTCAACCATATTCAGACTCCTGTAGAATATAATATAAATCATCTTGTTCATCACTATACGCATTTTATCATCTTTGCATCACAAGTAGCAATACCCTATACGTGCTATATGGATTATAAGACAAAGACAACCGTTTTAAGATCTTGTATGTACATGGTGCTGTATGACTTCAAAAATAGATATTTCTTGATAAATTTGTATGTTGGTGTGAATTGTCTTGTCTAGTGGTACTCCCACTTGATATCAAGCTATTAGTCCATTCTCTATGGCGATCTATCAGAACAGAAAACCAGGCAAGTAGCAGAATATTAGATTGAATAGTGACGTCAAGGTGATATAACAGCTGCTTATGAATAACGTAGATGGGGGAAGTTGAATATTATCTAGATTTTAGACAGAGCGGCAACGACGAGAGAGGTTAAGACAAAGTGCAGCTAAGCAGGAGGAGTAACGTTATAGAAAAGATGAGGACACACATGAACACAACGTCTGGTTACTCAGCATACATAATACCAAAGGCAGCCCCATGCAACAAGACAATTCTCTTCTCAAAAGCACCTAAGGCTTCAAATACTTCACTTTATCAAATAAATAGCAAATAGACTCCTATTCTCATTTTGAGACTACGGTTTTCTAGTACATCTGTCAGGGAGTGTGGTCCCCATGTTTCAGCTGAGGCACACCGACACCAAACACTGCAGCATGTCAAAACACAAGCATCATTCAGTAACAGTACAGGGTACGGTAAAGTAGGGCTGATGTACTGCCATGCTACCAGTCAGCGATGGTGGGGTCTCTCTCTCCCCCTGTGCACTGGCAGTATCCTAGCATTAAGGCCGGAACAAGTCTCACTAACTATTTTCTTTGAGTGCTCATCTCACCTCAGTGTTGAGAGTGAGGGTGTGAAGTAGATGTGTGGGCTGAGAAAGCATTACACTGGCATCATGCTGTCATTGTCCATAGATACAAAAATACAGTATAACAAACAAGTCAGAGACCAAGAGTACAGTCGTGGCCAAAAGTTGAGAATTACATTAATTTTTAAAGTCTGCTGCCTCAGTTTCTATGATGGCAATTTGCATATACTCCAGAATGTTATGAAGAGTGATCAGATGAAATGCAATTAATTGTAAAGTCCCTCTTTGCCATGCAAATGAACTGAATCCCCCAAAAACATTTCCATTGCATTTCAGCCCTGCCACAAAAGGATCAGCTGACATCATGTCAGTGATTCTCTCATTAACACAGGTGTGAGTGACCGGGAGGCCCATGGGGTGACGCACAATTGGCCCAGCGTCGTCTGGGTTAGGGAGGGTTTGGCCGGCAGGGATATCCTGGTCTTATCGCGCACTAGCGACTCCTGTGGTGGGCTGGGCGCAGTGCACGCTGAACAGGTCGCCAGGTGTACAGCGTTTCCTCTGACACATTGGTGCGGCTGGCTTCCAGGTTGGATGTGCATTGTGTCAAGAAGCAGTGCGGCTAGTTTGGGTTGTGTTTCAGAGGACGCATGGCTCTCGACCTTCGCCTCTCCTGAGTCCGTACGGGAGTTGCAGCGATGAGACAACTAACTACTACCAATTGGATACCACAAAATTGGGGAGAAAAAAGGGGTTTAAAAAAAAGGAAAAAGGTGTGAGTGTTGATGAGGACAAGGCTAGAGATCACTCGGTCATGCTGATTGAGTTCGAATAACAGACTGGAAGCTTCAAAAGGAGGGTGGTGCTTGGAATCATTGTTCTTCCTCGGTCATCCATGTTTACCTGCAAGGAAACACGTGCCGTCATCATTGCTTTGCACAAAAAAGGGCTTCACAGGCAAGGATATTGCTGCAAGTAAGATTGCACCTAAATCAACCATTTATCAGATCATCAAGAACTTCAAGGAGAGCGGTTCAATTGTTGTGAAGAAGGCTTCAGGGCGCCCAAGAAAGTCCAGCAAGCGCCAGGACCGTCTCCTAAAGTTGATTCAGCTGCGGGATCGGGGCACCACCAGTACAGTGCATCTGCACGCACAGTGAGGCGAAGACTTTGAGGATGGCCTGGTGTCAAGAAGGGCAGCAAAGAAGCCACTTCTCTCCAGGAAAAACATCAGGGACAGACTGATATTCTGCAAAAGGTACAGGGATTGGACTGCTGAGGACTGGGGTAAAGTCGTTTTCTCTGATGAATCCACTTTCCGATTGTTTGGGGCAGCCGGAAAAAATTGTCCGGAGAATACAAGGTGAGCGCTACCATCAGTCCTGTGTCATGCCAACAGTAAAGCATCCTAAGACCGTTCATGTGTGGGGTTGCTTCTCAGCCAAAGGAGTGGGCCCCTCACAATTTTGCCTAAGAACACAGCCATGAATAAAGAATGGTACCAACACATCCTCCGAGAGCAACTTCTCCCAACCATCCAGGTACAGTTTGGTGACAAACAATGCCTTTTCCAGCATGATAGAGCACCTTGCCATGAAGCAAAGGTGATAACTAAGTGGCTCGGGGAACAAAACATCTATTTTGGGTCCATGGCCAGGAAACTCCCCAGACCTTAATCCCATTGAGAGCTTGCGGTCAATCCGCAAGAGGCGTGTGGACAAACAAAAACACACAAATTCTGACAAACTCCAAGCATTGATTATGCAAGAATGGGCTGCCATCAGTCAGGATGTGGCCCAGAAGTTAATTGACAGCATGCCAGGGTGGATTGCAGAGGTCTTGAAAAAGAAGGGTCAACACTGCAAATATTGACTCTTTGCATCAACTTCATGTAATTGTCAATAAAAGCCTTTGACACTTATGAAATGCTTGTAATTATGCTTCAGTGTAACATCTGACAAAAATATCTAAAGACACTGAAGCAGCAAACGTGGTGGAAATTAATATTTGTGTCATTCTCAAAACTTTTGGTCATGACTGTACAAGTAAAAAGCAGAACGAGAATGCTACATCTTTAACAATGGTCAAATAAATCTAGCGTTACCTCCGTTAGCATTCTCTTGAATAGATTTAGCAGCATAAACACATTGTCATAGATCAATAGAGACTTAGACTCTGAACCTGGGCTTTGCCTACACTGTGAAGGACAAACACACTGACTCGGCAGGCTTTGGAAAAGTTAACAGCACAAAACTTCAGACAGGTGACAGAAAGCCCCGAGTGAAAGAAGACTTGCATACGAGTACAGACTTAGAAGGAGAGATTACATAGACACATGGCTACATTGGTGAACATGTCCCACTGAATATAGAAGACAAATAGACTAGAAGGACTCCATGTATACGAGATAAACATGTATGAAAGAACATTTAAGATCCAGGATCCAGATACTAGTCTCCCTCCCTACAAACCTTTCTCTGTCACTGGGGTGCCTGTCCTACCAGTAAGACCTTAGTCTAGTCTACCTCTCTCTCTACTAGGCTAGGCCTTCACTACTCCTGGGGAGCAGTGGGCTCATCCTGCTCCAGCTTGTAGGAGATGCGCCTGCAGCAACAGAGGCTACAGAGGGTGGGTTCACACCTGTTGGCGTAGGCAGGGTTGCAGCAGCCCATCACTTGCGCCACCATCCGGCCCAGCCGGGCGCACCCGTTCTGCCCCTCTGAGTAGCAACACATGGAGTCCACGCAGCCGATGCCCTGGTAGTTAGTCTCAATAAGCTGCAGAGAGAGAGAGAAACAGGAATGGCGAGGAAGGGGAGACAGAGGGGTGGCAGAGCACAACAGAATATTAGAATCAGAACACAGGTCACGCCAATATCCATAAAACAGCCCAATGACTGTCCAGGGAGCCGGGAGGGGATTTGGGGGATTTGGAGCTCTTCAAAACAATAAGAGGTGGGTGATGATGCACAAGGTGTCGGACACAAATGTACATGGCCAAGCTGGAGGTGAAAATCAATCAAATGAAAAAAACTCAAATCTATACATTTCAAAAAAGTTAAACAATGCAGTATTTTCCAAGGCCAGGCTGTCCTTGTCCCTGGCCTGGCCAAGCCTTGAAGGCACTAATCAAATCACACAGGAGTTACAGGCAGTTGCCATGCCAGTCTGACGTGTGCTTAAAATCCTATTCTCACATTAATCTCAGTCAGCTCAGCTCCACATAAAAATGATAAATAACGGTGATTCACTCGCAATCAAAGACAATCTACGGCTGCAAATGAATGGCGAAGGCAGAGAACTTTGTGAATATAAAATGCATAGCATTAAGTGGAGGAAAGTCGATTCCTAGGCAATTCTTGATTTTCCCCGAGTAAGCACTTGCGCAGTGAGTGCTTGAGCACTGCTAAAAAAGGCAGTCCTGAACACATCCAAAGACTATCGACACTGGTTTGGGGTTACAACGCTCAATTCCCTCCTCTCCCTACCACTCAGAAACTACTGCATATTTGCAACAGCAGCAGAAACAGTGGTAAGAAGAGTGAGAACAAAATAGGTATTAGGCTACACTGCCCTGGATGTATCATTCTACTGTATCCTACATTAAACACTGTCCTCCAAATGCTACTGTATGAGAATCTGATGTGCAAAGGCAAGCCAGTTTTCAGGAGATATGTATATTCTTCTCAACAGGACTGATTACACAAACATCCTTCATGTTTCCACCTTGACCTGTAGTTAGGGGACGACTAACATGGTTGGAGGTGGTGGTGATGATTGACAAGTAACCATCCAGTGTTTCCAGATTTGTAGAAAAAACATTGTTTGATATAATGACATTTGCTGGTTTAAAGGCATACACAGACAGACAGGTGAAAAATGACACGAGTCATGATTAAGTAAGGTTGGGTTTTGTTTTCATAAACTAAAAGCATTGTATTTGGGACAAATCATTCACTAAACCTCAACTAAATCTGGTAATGAATACTGTGGAAATGGAGCAAGTTGAGGAGACTAAGCAGCTATGATGGGTAGAAGTCTGTCCATAATAAAGTGTTTGCTTTCTTAACAAGGCAGGTCCTACAGGCCCTAGTTTTGTCGTACCTGGACTACTGTCCAGTCGTGTGGTCAGGAGCCACAAAGAAGGACTTAGGAAAATTACAGTGGCCCAGAACAGGGCAGCACGGTGTCCCTTTAATGTAAACAGAGAGCTAACATTAATAATATGCATGTCAATATCTCCTGGCTCAAAGTAGAGGAGAGATTGACTTCATAAATACTTGTATGTGTGAGAGGTATGTTGAATGCAGCAAGCTGTCTGTTTAAACTACTTGCACACAGCTCAGACACCCATTGGGGGGGGGAAGTATTACATAGAGCCATGACCACATGGAAATCTATTCCACATCAAGTAACTTATACAAGGAGTAAAATGTCAGATAAAAAAACAGAGCAATGGGCTGCATACTGCATTACCACAGACCCGGGTTTGATCCCGGGCTGTATCACAACCGACCGTGAACGGGAGTCCCATAGGGCGGAACACAATTGGCCCAGCGTCGTCCGGGTTACGGAAGGATTTGGCCAGGGGACTTTACTTGTCTCATCGCGCTATAGCGACTGTGGCAGGCCGGGCACCTGCAGGCTGACCTCGGTCATATGTTGAACAGTGTTTCCTCCGACACATTGGTGCGGCTGGCTTCAGGGGGCGGGTGTTAAGAAGTGCGGTTTGGCGGGTCATGTTTCAGAGGACGCATGACTCAACCTTTGCCTCCTGAGTCTGTTAGGGAGTTGCAGCGATGAGACAAAATCGAAATTGGGAAGAAAAAGGGGGTAAAATACAAAAAAATTAAAACAGAGCAATATGGGGATGGGTAGACAGGGGAAGATCCACACACACAGAGGCCTGGCCTGGCTGGGCCAGGGAAGCAGTAGGGTTACTACCTTGGCAGCAGCTAATGGGGATCCATAATAAATACAAATACTACCTAGGGGAGCATAGGGCTGGGCCTTGGACGGGGGGAGGAGAAGCAACTAGCAGTTGCCAATTGTCCTCCCCTCGGCTCCTGCCTTCAGCAGAGTCATATTCTGAGCTGACTGAACTCTTATCCGCTTCCATCTGGAAGCACAAAACAACCCATTAAGTCTCATGCACGGAAGAAAACAAGACAAATGAGCACAAAAACCACTCCCACATCCATAGGAGGTAGAGGATAGCCACACCAATCAATTTGTGTCCAAAACAATTAGTGTACACTAACATTTTAACTAGGAGACTGGGCACAAAGATGTTCCAAAGAACCAAGGAGCCAGTTTAGTAATTTCAGTGTACTCTCAATTATGTAAATGTATCAATTTTAACTAGATGATTTGGCTTAGCAATTTGGCTTAGCAATTATTCTGTACCCATGTCAATCCAATTAGGAAATTGATCACTTGCTTTTGGATGGAGTGGTTGTCATTTTCTCTCCTCATTGTGCATATCTTAAGAAAATAATGCTATTGTTTTAAAGCATGCTGTCCAGAATATGATCCGGAGATACAGTGAATAAACTACTATGAAAATAGCATTCGCCAGCTTTTGCTCACTATAATGTTGGGCCTCAGAATTACTGTATTAGCAGCATACATTAAACAGTCTCAAGCTGTGCTCCACATGCCGTTATGACTGGAACATTATATCAGGGCTGCTGCAGTGAGAGGCTGCTCTGCCCAATGCATAGTGCACTAGGCTAAACTAAAGTGGCATGCAGTTGATGGATGATTTCCTAGAGCCAACATGCAGGGGTGCATAACAAAATGCCTTATCTTTCCCTTTTTTACCCCTATCCCTTCTTCCTAGAAAGCTTGGTTAGTTTGTCATCTGCATGGGTAGGCCATCATTGTAAATAAGAATTTGTTCTTAACTGACTTGCCTAGTTAAATAAATAAAAAAATTCTTATAATAAAAATGTAGCAGGGCCCCTCCTACTCTACCTAATTTTGCCCAGCTGAGTCTTGGCTCTGGAAAGAGGCTGCAGTGCGATGAAGTCATCACCTATGACGACTCGATTGGAGTACATCTACAGAGCAGAGGGAAGGAGGCAAGGGCGCAACACAGAGAAGGTCAGTTAGGAGGGAAGATGACATACACAGTAGACACAAACAGAGGCTGATCATAACACACTCGTACAGACACACACACACCAGCCTGAGAAAGGAAGAAAATCACCTATCACAGAGACAGGAAATGAGACTCAATCCTGAGAAAGAGCTTTTATCTTCTAAGACCCACTGAGCAGCACTTTAACACTTAACTTTCTCCATCACAGATGCTAGAATTGCTGACTCGCCAACTATTCGATGCAAAAAAAGGCTTAATACGTGTAAGTAAACAAACAAAAAGAGGCTTAATACGTGTAAGTAAACAAACAAAAAGAGGCTTAATACGTGTAAGTAAACAAACAAAAAGAGGCTTAATACGTGTAAGTAAACAAACAAAAAGAGGCTTAATACGTGTAAGTAAACAAACAAAAAGAGGCTTAATACGTGTAAGTAAACAAACAAAAAGAGGCTTAATACGTGTAAGTAAACAAACAAAAAGAGGCTTAATACGTGTAAGTAAACAAACAAAAAGAGGCTTAATACGTGTAAGTAAACAAACAAAAAGAGGCTTAATACGTGTAAGTAAACAAACAAAAAGAGGCTTAATACGTGTAAGTAAACAAACAAAAAGAGGCTTAATACGTGTAAGTAAACAAACAAAAAGAGGCTTAATACGTGTAAGTAAACAAACAAAAAGAGGCTTAATACGTGTAAGTAAACAAACAAAAAGAGGGCGTGTTAATATCAACCTTTTAAGAAAATAGGAAGTTGTGACCACAAAAATGGAACTGTTCAAGATGCTCTTTTCAAAAAACAGTTTGTTCAGCAATATGCTGCTACCATATGGCATCCACTGTCTAGCTCTCCCACGCTACAGTAGAATAAGATCAGGAACAGAGATGCACCCCCTTTGTTTGGAGCATGCCTTTGTCAGTTGCACAGTGAATTGTTCTTGTGTTGTCTGTGAGGTGAGAAGCCATGCTTTGGTGTCATGCGTTTCCTGTCAGTGTATAGTTTATTACCGCAACCCACCCCTTCCCCCCTCCTCTCCCCTGTCCCTGGGTGTCCTACCTGAGACTTCTGGGTGCTGGTGGGCTGGAGGTGCCTATAGATCACCTTCTTGATGATGTCGGGGAAAAGGCAGGCGATGAGGATGATGATGATGGCGAACCAGGCAGAGCCGCTGGAGAGCAGCTGGACAAAGACAAAGTACATGTCCTGGGTGTGGAGGAAAGGCCTGGAGGGGGAAAAGGTCAGAAAATCACACTGTTAGCCAGCCAACATCTGTTCAGGCTTAACTAACCCTGTGTGTAGAACACCCTTTGAGTAGAGCCTGGAATAGAATTTCAAGGTTTGACTGTCTGGGATATACAGTCCCTGAGGTGAAATTCTAAGTAGACTGTATGCCACATGCAGTACAATTACACTTGTTGGTCTTATCACATACTATATAATGAAATGTCATGTGTATTAGAGATACACAGGTTGTGTGGGAAAGAGATGGCAGCTCAGCTCACCAGATGATTCCCCCATAAAACAGGGAGAAGATGAAGTAGAAAGCGATGGAGCCCCAGGTAACAAAGTGATTCATCCACGTCCAGAAGTGGGTCTCCAAGGCCAGCTGTCGACAGAGTGAAAAAAAGAAACATAGTTTGGTCAGAAAAGCATGTGAAAGGTCATAGGAGAGTGAGGTGACTGACAACAATATCAAAAAGTGACAGATTTCATGTGGGATTGCTTTAAGAATTATTTATGAATTGAAGAATTGCAAAAACTCCACTGACATTATTTACCTTCAATGTAACAGTGATAACCATTACTGTGAATACCAAAGTGCCAAAGGTCCAGTTTCCAAACATCTACAAGAAAAATTAAATAAAACATTTAAGAATTTTCAAAGAGACAATACAATGGCTTAACATCCATCATAGGAAAACTGCTTTAATAGTAATGTAGATCGAGTCACGTGTTAGTAGTCACATATTTCTAGAAGACTAGGCCTAAGCCTTCTAAGCTAAATTGCTGACAAACTTGTGGAGACACTGGAAGTTACTGACTCGTCATCACTCACCCCTTGAGAAACATGGCACATCAAAAGCATAACCAAGCAGGGTGTTCATACAGAATGGACCAATGACAGCAACAGATGTTAGGAGGGTAACTATGGCAGGGCTATGCATCAACTGATTCAGTCAACTCTTACCAGTTGTCTGTTAGCTCTCAAAATCTGATGACATGCAGAGCATGAAAAGAGGGAGGAGGTGAAGAAGAGAAATGAACAAAAAAGAGCAACATGGGGAGTGCTTTTTCAACAACATCAATCTAGTAGAAAGACTGACACAAACAGAATAGAGACAGGAGAGAGAGAGGGCTGCAGCCCAAATGGAAAAATTAAAAACAGCACAGCCTCCTAGAACAGTCTGGAATTTACTGCCATCACACTGCCTAACTTAAACTGAAAAGGAAATATTTCATATTACTGTGCACCTTGGTAAAAGACCCAATCAATATTCCCAGAGATCCGCACAGAACATTCAAAATCAGGTTCAAAGTCAAGTTCCCCTTGGAGCCAAGCCAGGTGGGGGGTGTGGATCTCCTTACCCTTTCCTTCCCCGGCAGAACCACTACCAGAGGTAGAACAGATAGTACAGTACATGCAGTCCAGCCCACCTCACCTGCCCATTCCCCATGAGAGACGTGTCCTCCCCCATCAGGATGTAGGAACCAAAGAAGAAGACAAAGGCATGGCAGAAGCCCAGCAGTGTCCAGTACAAAAAGGTCTTGAAGGAGAGGAGGGAATTCTTGCTGATGTCTCTGTTGGTGTGAAAGGATACAAAGCAACATGGTTCTGTCCGTAGCAAATACTTGTGTTTTCATGTAAATGCATCCAACGGAGGTACAGCCTCATTCTGTATGGAAAAAATATGCTAAATAGAACACCATGTCCTACCTGTAGAGCACTGGCTTACTCTGCAGCATGTGTGGATGGACCTGTTGCTCAAACAGGCTGTACACCAGTATGGGCAGGGAGGTGAAACAGATGTTGTAGAGTGTCAGGTAAACGCTGTCATACAGAGTCTGGGGAAACAGGGAGGCAACAACGAGGTAGGACAAGATTGGCACATCACCCTGGGCCATGTACAACACAGCACACACTCACACCTGCCAAAATCTTTTTTCCCCCCACTGTCAACAAGGGCCTAGATTTGGCTAACTCCTTCTGTATGTTGATGAATCAGAGATGGACAGTTTGAGTTGATGATCCCTCAGGGGGAGATATAGCTACACGTGGTACATTCAGAACAACAGGCATGTATATCACACAGAACAAGGTACACTGAAACAACACTCACAAAGCAACAGTAATAAGGGACCACAAAAAATGAACAGATAGAACTAATGAGACACTGAAAGACACTTACTTGTTGTGAAAACAGACAGAAGAACTGGTATAAAAACTGGGGCGTAATAAAGCACACATTCTAAAAGAAGACAAAAAGGGATTTAGACCTGAGACAAGCACATTTAGCTCCTGTATTGATTATCATTGTGTAAGACACCGCAACGCATCCTTGAACATAGAACTCACCTTGTAAAAAAAGTACTGTACAAGGGTTGCAATTCTAATGTAGTAGAAGTGGCCATGGACGAGCAGTAACTTGGAAAGGAATCTAAACCTTGCTATTGCATAGTCACTGTTTCGTACTGCTTGTCTTCCCTCCTTGCCCATGATACCTGAAATGTTTTTAAAGTCTGTTACTAGTCACTTTGTTCTGAAACTACAAGCAAAATGCACTATTGAGTAATGGGTTATTGTAATTTGATAGGGTGGAGGACTTGAAAATAAAGGAGAGCCGCACACTCTAAGAGCTCAGATGCAAAAATGTAATGTCCGACGTTTCGACAGGCAAGCTGTCTTCATCAGGGTATAATCACAAACACTGCAGGATGACTCGTTTATATAGTGTCAAAAGACACACAGGTGTCGGTAATCATGGCCAAGTATGGCCTAATAGGGTCTTTAAAGAGCAAGGGTCTTTAAATTAAAGATCCAGGCAGCCTCTTGTTTTAACAATAAATGATCGAGGTCACCCCCTCTCCTAGGGAGGGTGACATGTTCGATGCCAATATAACGCAGAGACGAAATCGAGTGGTTTGCTTCCAAAAAGTGGGCCGCAACTGGGCAAGTCGAGTTTTTGCACCTACGGTGCTACGATGCAGAGATACGTACTTTTAATTCACGCTTTGTTTTACCCACATCATTTTTACCACAAGGACAAGTTGTAAGATAAATAACTGCCTTAGTGGAGCACGTAATGACACCTTTTATTGGGATCTGTTTCCCTGTTTGGAGGCGTTTGAAGGATCTGCATTTATAAGTGCCATTGCATTGAGCACAGCCATTACACTTGTAATTTCCATCCAGTAGGGTCGCAAATAGACGTTGTTCAGGGATATCTTGGGGTGGTAAATCAGAGTGTACCAACTGATCTCTAAGATTTCTGCCCCGCGAGAATACAACCAAGGGAAGGTCCGAAAACACATTACCGAGACTATCATCGGATCTTAGAATGTGCCCATGTTTGTGAACGATTCCCTTAATTTGTTCCGAGCACTTTGAATAGCCGGTAGTTAGAACGCAAGAATGCTTCTTGCGTTCCTTGAAAAAGGTCATGTCTCGTTTTGTTTTGAATTTTCTCAATGGAAATATTAATCTGATCATTTTTGTACACCCTCTTCTTGAATTTTCTTTGCGTCTCAGCCATATTTCTGTCGAAATCTGATTGTTTTTTGCAAATTCTTTTGATTCGACAGAATTGGCTGTAGGGCAACTATTTTTGAATGATCTGAAGCCATTCTTGTGATTATTGTGGCTTTGCCATTGTAATTGTTTGTAGGCTTATGTAGTCTAAATTGAATCTATGATCGTATGCTATCCATTTGTTTTTTTGTATGTTCTTTGTATGTCATTTTAATATTTGAGAATTAACCAATGTCTTTTGACACTATATAAACAAGTCACCCTGCAGTGTTTGTGATTATACCCTGATGAAGACAGCTTGCCTGTCGAAACGTTGGACATTACATTTTTGCATCTGAGAGTGTGCGGCTCTCCTTTATTTTCAAGTTTTCCACTCCGCTAGCCAGCACCTCGCCTAAATAGGTGTGCGTTTCTTTTTCCTCTAGGGTAGAGGACTTACCTATGCCAACATGGGCCTCTTGAATCATGCTGACATCATTGGCTCCATCCCCAATGGCTAAAGTGATGGGTTTCTCTGGAGACGTTTTCAGCAATCTCACCACCTGCCAAGCACAGAATTCTCATTAAGCAGCCCAAATGAGACCAGGAGCATGTCCATGGCAATTAGCCTTTACTGTAACACCTGCTACTTCAGATAAAACCACAGCACTGGCCAGATACTCTACTCTCCCCAGCCATGACCACAACTTTAAAAGTCTGAGAAACCAAAGACAAAACTGAAATTGCTAGCCATCTTAAGGAAGTTTTTCTAAACAATTTCAGTAAGTGTCACGTAAGTGCACTGTTGTACGTGAGTTGTAAAGGAGTCTATAGACCTTATGCAAACTACGGAAACACAGCGCAACAGAGTACTTGAATGTCGTTTTGTGTCACAAAATGAGCGGTTCCTTGAACATAGTTCTGCCTATGTTGCTACGTCGACAAAGCACATTTTGGACTGCCCTGGGACTTTAAACTATGAGCCAAATATTAGTATCCCCCCAACAAAAAGGTATTTTGTTGAGAAGTGAAACAATAAAAACAGCTGGTAGCCATGTACCTTTTCTCCGTAATATATGATGACATTGTATTTTTAGCTGATGGGAGAGAATACATTGAACCAGCATATCAAATTCCGATAATGTTGTAGGTTACACTGGCAAGTATAACAATATTTGCCAGGGCACATTATTTAATTATAAATCGATTTTTTTCACATTGAATCTAAAAAGGGTAATTGTTTTGCTGTGTTTTTAGCTAGGCTAATGCCCACTAGCTACTACTAGCAAGGGAAGACCACTCTTAGTTTTATTCACCACAAATGAGAAGACAATTTTTTTTTTAAATAAACTCTGCTATCGCCCCCTTGTGGGAGTCTAGGAAAGACGGACCGGCATCATGTCATCAAAAGGTTGCTCCAAAAAACCTGATTCACCCAGGCGCACACATACGGTAAATGACCACTGTTGTAATCATAAATCATCTACTTCAATCACGTTAATTCTACTAGCAGGTGTTATGTATTACTACAAAATGATTTATACTAATACACTATTATTGCTAATTTATTTAGGCAATTATCTTTACATGAACAATATATTTGTTTTAAATACTTGAGGGCATGAGAGATATGAGATTGGCGCTGTTGACTGATTCATTCATAAAGGAAAGCCCTAAAAGGCTGGGAGTGACAGTGAGGGGACTTGCCTTGGCCTTCTGCAGAGGCGCCATGCGGCAGCACAGCACGGCAGAGCAGTTCTTGCACACCTCCATGAAGAGCTTCTCGTGCCCCCGCAGTGCCAGAGACAGACTGGCCCCGTCCACCACCAGGCCATGCTGGACCACATGGTCCTCTCTTATCCTACACACACACACACACACACACACACACACACAAGCAGACAGAGAAAGGGACACATAGAAGAGCAGGTATAACTATACAGCACTAACGTGGAGGTCCTCGACACACACACACACACACCTTTGTTTTACTATCCTTGTGGGGACAAAATAAAATTGATTGATTCTCATTCAAAATCCTATTTTCCCTGACTATAAAAAAGCTTTTTTCCTCGTGGGGATCAGCGACATGTCCACACATGTCAGAATTTTCCTTGTTTTATTATCCTTCTGGTCACCACCAGGATAGTAAAACCACACACACAAGTCTACAGTGCATCTCACACTAGAATGAGTATGCATCATCTCCCAACATAACCCACTTATTTTAAATGGAGTATAATAAAAACCTTAATTGTCTTGATTTCTCATAACCATTTTGAAACTTTGTCACACGACACGGGTGGTATATAGGATGCGTCGTGACTACCAAAAAAATGTGGTTTCCCTGGTTTCCAGACTGAGTCATCTGCAATGCATCGTGCCTAATGACACTATCCCCCCCAGGGGACCATAAACAAGACTCCTTCACCATTAATAAGCCAAGGACCATTGGAAAAGGGACTGCATCCGTGAGCAAGAAGACATCTCTATATATCAGTGGTGATAAACAACAGAAGGTTCCCAGAGCTGCTCTGGCAACATCCTGACATGTTTAAGCTATAGATAGCCCAGAATTCTCAACTCCACAATCCCCGATGGAGTGGAGTGCCGAGGCTATGAGGTTTATAAATAAACTATGGATTGCAGCACCCAAAGTAAATAATGCAACTAAACAGGACAAACGTAGGTACAAGTTACGCATGAAAGAATTCAATTTTTTTTTTTTTTAAAGTATCGACTGATGCCGACTCGATGTAGTCGGACGTAGACTACACTCCTCGCCACTCAACTCCATCGGGGATCGTGGAGTTCAGAATTCTTGGCTAGGCTACACAGTGATTCTCTTAATTGGAGCACTGTCCTTATTTATCATAATCAGTTATGAGTGTTATGAAGTTAAACTCTGCCTCTTATAGTTCTTTATTGCACCCAGACCTGTATATTACCCCGAATACATTAACATGCTGATGAGAGCTTGTAGACTAGTTAACCCAGAAGGACACAACATGGACTACAGACATGGTGAGTGACTGACGTGAATGGCATGGGGAGACATGGTGGTAGATGTTAGTGACAGTGTCCTACCTCCTGGCCAGTTGTCGGAGCTGCTCGGCACACTCGTTGTCAGACTTCTGCTGCACCAGCTCCAGGATGTTCATGGTGCGGTGGAAGTGGCCGCAGGACAGGCTGACACTGACCGCCGTCTCGTGCTTGTCCCCGGTCAGCACCCACACCTTGATCCCAGCCAGGCGCAGCGCCTCAATGGTCTCCTGGACCTTCTCCTGCAGCCTGGGGACACAGACACACACCAGTCACAGCACGTTAGCCTCCATGCCATATGAAGAACTAAAAAGGTAGCCCCAGAGGTGGGTTAATTTACAGTAAACATAATCGCCCCGGTATGACTAAGGGGAGGCTCTGTACGAGTGCACTGCACAATGATTGCAGAAAAAGGAATAATTTTAGTTATATATGTGTGTCTTTCTTTCAGCTTCAAATGTATTATCCTGCTACCACATAATGCAAACAAATGATTGATCTCACCTTTAACCTATCTGATTAGCTTTAAAAAGGGCCAATCCACAGTTGAAACAATAACAAAGCAGGCTCCCCGCCTCTGTTTTGCTAAGAATCTGAGGGATGAGGCTGGAGAAATGAAACCACTCAAATGCCTTGTCAGTCCTAGCATCCATAGCTCTGTCCAATATATAAACATTATAGTTAAGCATGTTGAGGCTATACAGTTTGTTTACATTTACAAATGTTGACAAACATTGCAGAAAAACAAGCTTATATTTTGGGTTCGACAGTTGAACTAAGTTCACAAGGCATTTATGAGTTAAGCGATTAACCCCAATTTTTTGGGGGGGGGTGAGCCCAATGTGCCGTTTCTCTAGAGCGAAATCAAATTATTCACGAGAGAAATCAAGTCAAGTACTATGTGGGATGATGGGGTGAAGGGAGTTGTAGTTTTCATTAAGCAAATATTCAACTTAATTATTTTTTTTATTTTTTATTTTACCGTTATTTTACCAGGTAAGTTGACTGAGAACACGTTCTCATTTGCAGCAACGACCTGGGGAATAGTTACAGGGGAGAGGAGGGGGATGAATGAGCCAATTGTAAACTGGGGATTATTAGGTGACCATGATGGTTTGAGGGCCAGATCGGGAATTTAGCCAGGACACCGGGGTTAACACCCCTACTCTTACGATAAGTGCCATGGGATCTTTAATGACCTCAGAGAGTCAGGACACCCGTTTAACGTCCCATCCGAAAGACGGCACCCTACACAGGGCAGTGTCCCCAATCACTGCCCTGGGGCATTGGGATATTTTTTAGACCAGAGGAAAGAGTGCCTCCTACTGGCCCTCCAACACCACTTCCAGCAGCATCTGGTCTCCCATCCAGGGACTGACCAGGACCAACCCTGCTTAGCTTCAGAAGCAAGCCAGCAGTGGTATGCAGGGTGGTATGCTTCAGCATTCAGCACAGAAACATGGTAATTAATGACAATGACCATCATCCATTGTGCCTGCTCTTTCCGCCTCAGAGATGGATACACTTAAGCCTGCTATGTTAAGTTAGATACACATACTGCATGAGAGAAGAATGTACACAACAATGAGAGGGATAGAGACAGTTTGTGAAAGTACGACTTATCTACTTTGAAGAACTAGTAAAAGGATTTCATCAGACAGCTCGGCAGCATACTTTAGGCAGATTAGCCTAGCTAAATAGGATGACTAAAGACAGTACAATACTGGGAGCACAGAAATAATGTCTGGCTGGCTGGCTGCTACTGCCTGAGAAGAGATGAGATGATGACTTTAAGGAATAAAAAAAGAATAAAGCCATCAAATAAAAACCAAGTAATATACACACACACAACTGAAATATTTTATTATTTCATTGCAATTTCCTATTTTTCTATTGATCTACCCAATGTGGACCTGAGACAATGGAATATTTTCAATGTTTTGGCAATTGAATGTTTCCTATTTTGGGCTTTGGAATAATTTTGTAATTATTTCATAATGCATTTTATGTAGACTTTTTTTTCATTTTGAATCAAAACCGAAATCCGTGATAATTTTTATAATCGAACCGAAACGACCTCAGAAAGCACTAAATCGCTCAGCACTACAATGGGTATACCGTAAAACTTCAATTAATAGCCTGGGCGTTTATTTGCTTGATTCACAACCTGCGCTTAGAGGCTTCTATTGAGCCAGGTGTCTAATTCCTTAATCCACACAGCTTTTGCTACCAAACTTAATTGTGACCAGTATAAACATTATAATAAAAAAATCCATTGCTCTTCTTTTGCACCGTCTCGATGAAGTTCACTCCTAACCAATTAATTTAGACCATACGTTTATATGAAACAGGTGGTTATTTGCTGAAATGTATGCTGATGCCCAGTTATTAAAAAAGGGACAGGCGGCTCTTTGATACTTGTCGTTTTTATTTAAGTTTTACATTATTTCAGTAATTTATAAATCCAAAAATGGATGTACAGTAGCAACTGCAGATTGACCCTTTTATGCTGCTGCAGCTAATTGGCACACATCCATATTCCATAGGAGTGTGTTGAGATCATCCTCCTGAAGTAAACATGTAGGGTGTGGTTCATCATGACTCAAACCTATCACTTAATTCAGTTTCATTTACCATTTAATTTGCTATGGATGTTGATATCAGAATCAACAGAGGTAACGAGGGCATCAATGAGATGTCATAGTCACACCAGGCCATTAGTCAATCAACTAACTAACAAGACTTAATCTTACAGTCAATATCCTTCACCCTAAGCTTGTTGTACACTAGAAACACTGTAATTTGAATACAGAGATAGACATGTTAAAGTTAAGTGGTAAAAGCCAGATTGATTAAGTCTAAAGAGTGGGTGCTTATGATTAATCATATAGAAGCTTGTTCATTTGAAGTTTTTGGGGGTGAACAGAGCAGCATCCTCTAAGTACCATTACTACTGGAGGGAGGGAGAGAGAATATGATGATGTCTGTGTCTCACTGCAGAGCAAGCGCACACACACAAATGCCAACAGAAAGTCTCTCCCGGACTGCCACTCACTGACCAATGATCAAATCCAGACTGCCTCTGCTTTAGTGTCTCCACGGCCACTCTGTTCAGTATGTGTGAATGACATGGAGGTACACCAGACAAGTCTGAGGCATTCTATATAATACATGTAGTAATCAGCGTAGATGTGGATCGTCATTTTAAGATGCATGCAAATCTAACCCAGAGGCAGCTAATGGCAAGTGAGCCCTTGTGACATAATTGTTCTAATGGAGCATGGATACGTCCCATTACATTTCATTGCAACGGCCCCCTCAACACAATCGCAAAAAACGAGCTACAATGTTGGATCCTGAGCCTTTGTAAAGGCTTGCCTTGAAGCCCCTCTAACACAATTTTGCTCAGCAGCAGCACACTAGGCATGGCTGCATGTAGAAAGGCATGAGTCATGTTTTAAGTGGCTAAGTGCATTAGACCCAGGAGGGCTGAGCCCAGCCCCTGACCCCTACACAGGGAGGCTGCTGCACGGTGCTGGTGAGTCACAATGTGCTGTCAAGGAAAAAAATAAATAAATCTGTTGACAAGGAACAGAGGAGGACGCGATCTGCAACTAGTGCCCATCTTAACAATGGCTGAGCCTCAAGACTGTTTTCACATTGACAATAGCAAAGGGACATTTAGAGAGATGAATTCTTGAGAGACAATACTGCTGTGTAAAGCTGCTAAATTAGCACGTCCAGAGGTCGGGCATCACACTCACCTGACAGTTGCCCCCCTCCGAGCAGAGCAGTGCAAACAGAAAGAGCCAGACCAATGGTTTTTTGGGTCCGATACAGATTCTTGGGGGGACAGAATGTACCGAAACCGATATACAGTGAGCTCCAAAAGTATTGGGACAGGGAATTTTGTTTTAGCCTCTGTAATCCAGCACTTTGGATTTGAAATTGTACAATGACTATGGATGTTAAAGTGCAGAATGTCAGCTTTAATTGTAAGGTATTTTCATCCATATCAGGTGAACAGTTTAGAAATTACAGCATTTTTTGTACATAGTGTGTGTGTGTGTGTGTGTGTGTCCCCGTCAAGGGATCAAAAGTATTGGGACAAATTCACTTGTGTATTAAAGTAGTAAAAAGTAAAGTATTTGGTCCCATATTCATTGCACGCAATGACTACATCAAGCTTGTGACTCTACACATTTGTTGGATGTATTTGCTGTTTGTGTCACTGATCCAATACCTTTCGATCTCACTGTATGTAATGATGTACTGTTTGACGCCAGTGAAATAAAAGAGTAATTGTCATTAAAATCAGCAATAGTCCAAGAAATATGCTTTAAATGTTGATTTCTTAAATTGAAATGAATGATATCATGAGAAGTGTTCATTCAGATAAGCATGAGATTGCTTTTTCTCTCCATACTATTTATTGAATATCGGTGGAATTATTGGCCGATACCGATATAGCAGTGAAAAGCCACTATCAGCAGATAATATTGGTGAACCGATATATCGTTCAGGCTCCAAACAGAATTGTCTCATTGAGCTCAACACTCCTACAGTATAATTGGTAATACCAGAGCAATGTTTTTGAAACAGCTGAAATTGCAGTAACAGCCTGTTAAATACTAAAATTGTAACAGTAGCTGCCGCCTGCTGGTTGCACTGAGCCACATAAAACTATGGAAGCCCATTCCCACCAGCATTTTTTGGGGTGTCGATAGGCCTACCACAGAGGTAGGCAAGACCAAAAGTGTGTGGACACCTGCTCCTCGAACACCTCATTCCAAAATCATGGGCATTAACATGGAGTTGGTCCCAACTTTAAAACACATTTCATGAAGCTGCTGAGTGTTGCAACCGAGGACATACGATTTTTATGCGCTATGCACTTCAGCAGTCGGCGGTCTCGTTCTGTGAGCTTGTGTGGCCTACCACTTCGCGGCTGAGCAGTTGTTGTTCCTAGACGTTTCAACTTCACAATAACAGCACTTAGTTGACCGGGTCAACTCTAGCAGGGCATAAATTTGACAAACTGACTTGTTGGAAAGGTGTCATCCTATTACGGTGCCACGTTGAAAGTCACTGAGCTCTTCAGTAAGGCCATTCTACTGCCAGTGTTTGTCTATGGCTGTGTGCTCGAAGTGTCAGCAACGGGTGTGGCTGAAACAGTTACATCCGTTGCTCATTTGAAGGGGTGTGCACATTTTTTTTATACATTGCGTTTGGAAAGTATTCAGACCCTTTGACTTTTTCCACATTTTGTTAGGTTACAGACATTCTAAAATGGATTAAATAGAAAAAAAATTATCAGCAATCTTCACACAATACCTCATAATGACAAAGCGAAAAAACTTTTTTTTTAATGTTTGCAAATGTATTAAATATAAAAATAGAAATACCTTATTTACATACATATTCAGACCATTTGCTATCATACTCGAAATTGAGCTCATATGCATCCTGTTTCCATTGATCATCCTTGAGATGTTTCTACAACTTCATTCGAGTCCACCTGTGGTAAATTCAATTGATTGGACATTATTTGGAAAGGCACACCTGTCTATATAAAGGTCCCACAGTTGACAGTGTATATCAGAGCAAAAACCAAGCCAGGTCGAAATAATTGTCCGTAGAGCTCCTAGACAGGATTGTGTTGAGGCACAGATCTGGGGAAGGGTACCAAAACATTTCTGCAGCATTGAAGGTCCCCAAGAACACAGTGGCCTCCATCATTCTTAAATGGAAGAAGTTTGGAACCACCAAGACTCTTTCTAGAGCTGGCCACCCAGCCAAACTGAGCAATTGGGGGAGAAGGGCCTTGGTCAGGGAGGTGACCAAGAACCCGATGGTCACCCTGACAGAGCTCCAGAGGTTCTCTGTGGAGATGGTAATACCTTCCAGAAGGACAACCATCTCTGCAGCACTCCACCAAATCGGGCCTTTATGGTAGAGTTGCCAGACGAAAGTCACTCCTCAGTAAAAGGCACATGACAGCCCATTTGAAGTTTTCCAAAAGGCACCTAAAGACTCTCAGACCATTAGAAACAAGATTCTGATGAAACCAAGATTGAACTCTTTGGCCTGAATGCCAAGTGTCACATCTGGAGGAAACCTGGCACCATCCCTACGGTGGTCCATGGTGGTGGCAGCATCATGTTGTATGGATGTTTTTCAGCAACAGGGACTGGGAGAGTAGTCAGGATCGAGGAAAAGATCAACGGAGCAAAGTGCAGAGAGATCCTTGATGAAAACCGTCTCCAGAGCGCTCAGGACCACAGACTGGGGCGAAGGTTCACCTTCCAACAGGACAACGACCCTAAGCACACAGCCAAGACAATGCAGGAGTGGCTTTGGGACAAGTTTCTGAATGTCCTTGAGGGGCCCCTTGAGGGGTAGCCCTTTCTGGACTACCCAGCCCGGATCCGGGATCATTCTCATCAGAAACGCTGACTAGCATAGCATAGCCTAGCGCCACAGGGATATAATATAATTTCATGAAATCACAAGTACAATACAGCAAATGAAAGATAAACATCTTGTGAATCCAGCCAACATGTCCAATTTTTTAAATGTTTTAAATGCGAAAACACAACATATGTTTATGTTAGCTCACCACAATATCCAAAAACACACCGCCATTTTTTCGCAGAAAAGATAGCTTTCACAAAACCCACAAAGAGATAAAATGAATCACTAACCTTTGAACAACTTCATCAGATGACAGTCATATGACATCATGTTATACAATACATTTGTTTTGTTCGATTATGTGCATATTTATAGCCACAAATCGTGGTTTTACATTGGCGCCATGTTCAGAAATGGCTCCAAAATAGCGAAAGTAATTACAGATAGCAACGTGAAATACAGAAATACTCATCAAACTTTGATGAAAGATACATGCTTAACATATAATTAAAGACACACTGGTTCTTAATGCAACCGCTGTGTTAGATTTAAAAAAAATACTTTAGTAAAAAGCACCGCAAGCAATAATCTGAGACAGCGCTCAGCCATTCTCTGCCATGTTGGAGTTAACAGAAATACGAAATTACATCATAAATATTCCCTTACCTTTGATGATCTTTCATCAGAATGCAGTGCCAGGAATCCTAGTTCCACAATAAATCGTTTTTTTGTTTTATAATGTCCATTACTTCTGTCGAATTAGCAACTTTGGCTAGCATGTGTAGTTCACGTGTCCATCGAACTTTACGCTAATGAACGAAAACTTCAAAAAGTGATATTACAAATCGAATAAAAACTGGTCAAACTCAGTTGAGAATCAATCTTCAAGATGTTTTTCTCATATATATCCAATAACGTCCCAGACGGAGCATTTATTCATGTTTATCTAACACATTGTAGACAAGGACATCACATGCGTAGTGTGCGTGGAAAAAGAACTGGCAATATGCCTGACCAGTCACTCCATTGGCTCTCATTTGGTCCCACATCAAGCTATACGGTTCATTCCACGTTCTACTGCCTGTTGACATCTAGTGGAAGGCGTATGAAGTGCATACAGATCCATAAATATAGGAGAATTGAATAGGCGATGCCTTTCACAGCGACCCATTTCAGAATTTTCACTTCCTGTTTGGAAGTTTGCCTGCCATATGAGTTCTATTTAACTCACAGATATAAATAAAACAGTTTTAGAAACTTCAGAGTGTTTTCTATCCAATAGTAATAATAATATGCATATCATATGATCTAGGACAGAGTACGAGGCCGTTTAATTTGGGCACCAATTCATCCAAAAGTGAAAATGTCGCCCCCTATCCCTAAGAAGTTTTAATCAAGGATTGTATTGATGTCTTCAGTATTATTCTACAATGTAGAAAATAGTAAAAATTAAAGAAAAACACTTGAATGAGTAGGTGTGTTCAAACTTTTGACTGATACCGTACGTACATACATACAGTATATTTGTAATTCATGGATTCTATTTTAACTGCTCATAAAAGTGGGACAAATGTGTATATTTTCCGGTTTCAAAAATATATTGTTCAAAACGAGCAGTTTAGTTACTTACTATTCTGCCCCTCAGTGACTACCAGCAGAAGCAGCTCCTCCTCCGTGGGTGCACAGGCCGTGTGAACAATGCTTAAATAGTTTTTCCAGCTATTTGCTATGGGATGGAACTAACCCAATGAATTCGGAGGATTGCATAGCATAAATTCTAACGGCAAAGTAAATAGACCAATCCTGGGGCACTCAAATGTGTGTCCATTCCGCCAGAACTTCTGGATGTGCTCTAGTCTCCATCACATTGAGTCTCTTGCATGACGGCTTACTTGCCAGACAGCTTACTTCCACACGTGAGACTAGATCTGCTCTATCAGGTACAGATGGGGCTAAACCAAAAAGCTAATTGTAATTGACTTGTAAATAAATAATCATAACAGTCACAGGAGCCTGGGACCTGATAAACTGGAGGGATACACTAGCTAGAACCTTATCGTGGATCTAGTAGGAAAAAAAAGCATGACCAACTTTGTTGTTCATCAGGTTCTACTGTAGGTGACAAGGCGACGTTGTCTGGACTAAAACAGCATAAAAATCAGGTGTATCGCAAAGAATGATCAAATTAATTTGCAGGCTACAGTAATGTTGATAAACATTGAGAAATGCTTAGGTCCCCAAAACATTTTTGGAGGGGGGGTCAAATTAACCAGTTATCGACTTTTGAAAAGCAGCTCGCTGTTAGCTTGCCACCTAGTTAACGCCCATGCCAATTTCAAGTCTTTCTAAACTAATATCTGACTAGCTCGGAAATATGAAGTTACTTCAGAATAAAAGTTGAAATTGATTGGTCTTCCAGGTCGGTTAAATCAAAAACATGAAGTACAGTGTATATACAGTGCATTCGGAAAGTATTCAGACACCTTTCTGATATCATTGCTTGGTGCTCATAATGAGCTAACCCTTGACCAGACAGACACCAAACAGTGTTGTTGACGTACTTGTCCTCCACCCCGGTCGCTCCCAACAGCTCCAGGTCCTTTTCTATGAAGCTGAAGACCTCGGCCAGCCTCTCCTCTCTCTGCTGCAGGGCCGCGCGGGCCTCGTGGAGCCGCTGGTCCACCTCCTCATACTCCTCCACATTGAAGTGTCTGCAGGCCACCACCAACGTCCGCAAGCCCTTCTGAAGAAAGAGAAACGAGGAGCTGACAGGGACTGGCTTTATATCAAATAAACACTCGCCTGCCAATCACAAATCAAAAACAAATCTCTGTAGATCCTGATGTCTGGATAAATTGTCTGTTAAGTTGTAGGATTTATTGATTTTCTGGGGGAAAGGACCACAAGTAATATTTACATTGTTGTAAAAAATAAATAAATACAAGAGTCAAAAATCGGCCACGAGAGCCCTCGCATGGAAAAAAAGACGGGAGGCAACCCAGCTGCACTGGTGCTCTTCAGCACAGACAATAAAAGATGGCATTCAGCGTAGCAAAAATCTGCTGTACTTAAGGGCTGGAAATAGTGCCTTGTCTAATATGATGTGATGTGGTATACTCACCAAGGCAAATTCATCTACATGTACTCTTGTTTTGTCAATTTCTCCACTTTTAGTAAAGGGAAGAATGGCGGACTCAGCTCCCTTTGTAAATAGTACTTTTCCCCCTACAGCAATAGATAAAATATATTGCATTGTCATAGTGAGTATGGGCCAGATATGAAATACAGGGTAGCAGCAACAGTTAGGGAAATGAACTGAACAATGTTGCAGAACCAAATCAAAGGTGGGTTACATAATGTAATGAAATCCTAATACAATGTTTATGAATGAGCAATTTGTCTAATATGGAGAGAAATCACTGTACCTGAGGGTGTCTGTAATATGACACTCATTCTCCTTCGGGTTGCATCAAACTCTAGTACATGGAGTAGTTTATACCTGTGGGACACGGGAATAATAGGTTTTACATCACTTTCTATGCACAGTAGAGGTTCATCATCAACATTAAATGTCCGTCTTTTTAACTATAGAAAATTATACTTACTTTTCTGACTTTCCAAATATTTTTATTTCCATAACTTCTCCATGGCTACCGATAAAGGTTACCCCCATCCTGCAATTAAATAGTTTCATGTGACATTGCTGACCATAAATACTGTAACATGCAGACTGTCGCCCATACATAACCCATGACCATAACTGTAATATGCAGACTGTGGTCTGGAATGTGGTGAACCTCAAACTATTTGTCTCAATAAATGTTAATTTGTCTGAGTGCTTGTATGTCCATAAAGACCTGTGTGACCAGCATTGGTCATATAGCTACATATATATGAATCTGATTTACCAACAACAGTATAAATGGGTTGAACAGCGAAACATGACAGCTATCCTCCTGGGTACCTTTTAGTGGCTTCCACCAGTGCTTTCTCATCCGGCGAGGAGGCATAGTATTCCATCTGGGAGGAGAAGCCATTAGCGTGGGAGAAGGGGTTCCCCGGGCCGTCGCCTGGCTGCTCGTAGCTGATCTGCACTGTGTGACACAGCGATACTGCCTTCAGGAACAGCAACTCCTCCCGACTCTGAGAGGTGGCAGACAGACGGAGAGCGAGAGAGACAGAGTCATTAAACCAGTGCGAGGGTCCAAAACCATGAGGACAGTCAATTAATAATTGTTTAACACATGATTGGAAATGCAGACCTAACCATGTATATTTAATGAATGCACAGACAACACATGGATAAATAATGTATTGCAAGTCACTTGGGCGATATGAGAGGTTTTAATGGTGTTTACTAGAGGAGGCACAGGTCCGTCAGGCGAGTCATCCATCATCCCCTCGTGTATAAGCTTTCCATTGATTTCCTGGTATTTGATACCATTGATTGAACATTCACGGAACAGCATCTCATTCTCCGTCAGGGTGCCGGTTTTATCCGTAAACACGTATTCCACCTAGAACACACACACACACAGAGGCTGATCATAACACACAAACTCTGCGATGACGTTGAGCATGGGGCGCCATACAGTAATGAAGTGCTTTATGTCCAGACCTGTCCCAGCTCCTCGTTGAGATCAGAAGTGTTGACCTGAGCCATCTGGTCGCTCTCCTCATGATAGAGGTCCAAGTCCCAGCCAATGAAAAACGAGCCCAGGAATTTCTGCATCTCCACAGTGACGTAGAGTGAGATGGGGATGATAAAGTTGTACAGGACCAGAAACGCCAGGAAATCAGAGATGAACTTCAGGATCTGTCAACAAGGAAGTGGGTGGAAAATAATTAAAACGGGGAAATAATAGTATAGTGTATTTTATTGGAGTTAAGACTGATGTTAAATAATTTCTATTCTATTTTTTATTTATAGTATTTATAAATAGATAAAAGACAATTCATAAAATAAAAAAAATCCCCAAATACAAGGAACTGGAAAACAAAAGTACTCAAAGCCCGAAATTAGGCAGGAATCAACAGGGCAGAAATAAAAACACTTCAAAGAGAGGACATAGAAGGCACAGTATGTGGGTATGTATGGGTGTATATGTGGGGGCAGTACGGGTGTGTTGGAAGATGGGGTGCCTGTGTGTTTTGTGTGATTGGGAAAGTTTGATGAGAAAAGTGAGTGCCTTCATTTCTCAGAACAAGAAAAGGCTGACGAGTTTCAGAAGAAAGGTCTTTGTTTCTAACCATTTTGAGCCTGTAATCGAACCCACAAATGCTGATGATCCAGATACTCAACTAGTCTAAAGAAGGTTTGTTTTATTGCTTCTTTAATCATAACAGTTTACAGCTGTGCTAACATAATTGCAAAAGGGTTTTATAATGATCAATTAGCCTTTTAAAAGTATAAACTTGGATTAGCTAACACAACGTGCCATTGGAACACAGGAGTGATGGTTGCTGATAATGGACCTCTGCACGCCTATGTAATTCATCTTTTTTTATTTTTTTATTATTATTTTTTAAATCAGCCGTTTCCAGCTACAATAGTCATTTACAACTAAAATGTGCTTTTCTTTCAAAAACAAGGACATTTCTAAGTGACCCCAATCTTTGGAACGGTAGTGCATGCATACACACACACACAAACACACACAGTTGAAGTCGTGAGATTACATACACTTAGGTTGGAGTCATTAAAACAAATTTTTCATCCACTCCACAAATTTCTTGTTAACAAACTATAGTTTTGGCAAGTCGGTTCGGACATATACTTTGTGCATGACACAAGTAATTTTTCCAACAATTGTTTACAGACAGATTATTTCACTTATAATTCACTGTATCACAATTCCAGTGGGTCAGAAGTTAACATATATTAAGTTGACTGTGCCTTTAAACAGCTTGGAAAATTCCAGAAAATGATGTCATGGCTTTAGAAGCTTCTGATAGGCTAATTGACATAATTTGAGACAATTGGAGGTGTACCTGTGGATGTATTTCATGGCCTACCTTCAAACTCAGTGCCTCTTTGCTTGAAATCATGGGAAAATCAAAAGAAATCAGCCAGAAATCAAGAAATTGTAGACCTCAACAAGTCTGGTTCATCCTTGAGCGCAATTTCCAAATGCCCAAAGGTACCACGTTCATCTGTACAAACAATAGTATGCAAGTATAAACACCATGCGACCACGCAGCCGTCATACCGCTCAGGAAGAAGACACATTCTGTCTCCTAGACATGAACGTACTTTGGTGCGAAAAGTGCAAATAAATCCCAGAACAACAGCAAAGGACCTTGTGAAGACGCTGGAGGAAAAGGGTACAAAAGTATCTATATCCACAGTAAAAACGAGTCCTATATCGACATAACCTGAAAGGCCGCTCAGCAAGGAAGAAGCCACTGCTCTGTAACCATCAAAAAAAAGCCAGACTGCGGTTTGCAACTGCACATGGGGACAAAGATCGTACCTTTTGGAGAAATGTCCCTTGGTCTGATGAAACAAAAATAGAACTGTTTGGCCATAATGATCATCGTTATGTTTGGAGGAAAAAGGGGGAGGCTTGCAAGCCAAAGAACACCATCCCAACTGTGAAGCACAGGGGTGGCAGCATCATGTTGTGGGGGTGCTAAGCTGCAGGAGGGACTGGTGCACTTCACAAAATAGATGGCATGGATGCTAAAGCTTAGTCGCAAATGGGTCTTACAAATGGACAATGACCCCAAGCATACTTCCAAAGTTGTGGCAAAATGGCTTAAGGACAACAAAGTCAAGGTATTGGAGTGGCCATCACAAAGGCCTGACCTCAATCCTATAGAACATTTGTGGGCAGAACTGAAAAAGATTGTGCAAGCAAGGAGGCCTACAAACCTGACTCAGTTATACCAGCTCTTTCAGGAGGATGGGGCCAAAATTCACAAAACTTATTGTGGGAAGCTTATGGAAGGCTACCCGAAACGTTTGAACCAAGTTAAACAATGTAAAGGCAATGCTACCAAATACTAATTGAGTGTATTCTAAACTTCTGACCCAACGGGAATGTGATGAAAGAAATAAAAGCTGAAAGAAATCATTCTCTCTACTATTATTCTGACATTTCATATTCTTAAAATAAAGTGGTGATCCTAACTGACCTAAGACAGGGAATTTTTGCTAGGATTAAATGTCAGGAAATGTGAAAACAGAGTTTAAATGTATTTGGCTAAGGTGTATGTAAACTTCCGACTTCAACTGTACATTTATACACACACACACACACACACACACACACACACACACACACACACACACACACACACACACACACACACACACACACACACACACACACACACACACACACAACTAGTGTTCAGGGAAACTCCCAACTCATTTTCTGGTGCACTGCTCAAATCTCCTCTTTCGCCCTCAGAACAGCCTCATTTCATCAAGGTAAGGATATGTAACCTGATACCGCAGTCCTCCGATTTAGCCTAACATAAGTTGGTTGATAAGCAAATTACCTCTACCTGCATTGCTCCTCGCAATGGCCGCCGGTCCCCCCATTATGCCATCAATGACTTGAATGGGGACACCCGTTCTATTCATTTTATTTCTACAGCAGCACATGCAGTCAGGAGCGGGGGAGAATATGTCTGTCTTAAAGTATTATTTTAGCTATTCAAATGGTTATGGCAGTGACCATAGTCATTTGGCTGGCCAATTACCATCCTACAAAGACCCATGACTGTTACCGCCCTAGTGAAAACATCTTCCCACCTTCACTCATTCACTGCATTATCCACAAAAACAACAAACTATTTGTAAATATAGAATACGTATCCAAGAATACTATGAAATTAAAGATCATAGAGAGTGATTTACCAGTGTGAATAAAGTGTCTCAGACAGTGACTGACCTGGCTGCTGTTCCTCTCCTGCTCTGTCTGCTGGTTGTAGAAGGGCTCGTCCCACTTGTTCTCAGCCTGCCAGGCGTACTTCAGGATGGTGCTGAGGATGGCCTCAAACAGCAGGATGCCCAGGTAGATGAGCAGAAAGGTATTCATAGACCTGAGAAAAAAACACCAAAGATACACACTCTCTGATATACTTACTGTAAAGCTGAACCTGAAATCTGAGAAGAAGAAACTCAGAAGTGTTCAGTGTTGCTGTAGAGGTGCAGAATATCCTAATGCTCACTTCTCCACTGCAGAGCGCTTCTGGGATTTGCACTTGTAGTTCAGGGCCATCTTAGACTCCATCCCAGTGTAAACTGCTACACCTGCAAATCAAGAGTGGAACTTTAGTGAACAACCAACTGGTCAACTAGGGACAAAAGAGGATAACTGAGGACAGAAAGCAATATGACGACAACAGTGAGAGCAAGAAGACACTTACCAAATATTTCTTTGGTATTTTTCAATCTTGCTCCTCGAAGCAGCAGGTTTTCAGGTCCAAGGGGTCTAATGAAGCAGGTGCAACATAATAACTTTTCTTTCACCAGCAAATGGAAACAATGTGCTATTCAATCCATGCAACCCAGATAAAAATCCAATCAACTAGAATTGGCGAATTTGCAATCTCACCTTACAATCTCTTCTTCTTGTTGTGTTACTGTTATTCGCCCAACAAACCTGAAAGTAGAGGCATTTCTTCTGAGTGGGAAGAGTTACAGAGTAGCAGAGAAACTGCAACACCCACGATCCCTAAAAATACCTCCATTCCGGCCAGTAGAAATGTGAAAAATAATAAGTGCTTCTTTTCAGTTATGGCAGTGGGCCTCTTTGCGCAGCCCCATCGCGGTGATTTTCCTTTGTTCCATTCATAATACATAACAATGATACATACAATTTCAATTCAATGTGTTTAATGCAGTCCTGAATCACTTAACTGAATATATCTATTGTTCCCTGGATGGCAGATAGATGGCAGTATAGCGCAGCTGTTGAACAGAAAGGCTGAAATAGAACATTTGCCAAAATAGAACGCAACTGCTCAGCTACAGCGACCGACACATATCAGTTTGCTACTAGCTAATTTTGCAGTCTGTTGATATGGATCGATTTATTGCAAAAAAGAAACGTAAATCTATTGACAATGAAAATGAGGGGGAAGAGCTGGAGAACAACATGACAGCAATGAACGAACAACCACCGGAGAACCAGGAAAATCAGGAAGATGGCGGCGGGGTGATGCAGCTAGCTAACGTAGCTCCGGTGCCTAAGAAAAAGATACGGTCAATTCAAGAACACAGACAGTTCCAAGAGAAATGGACAGACAAGTATTTTTTTGTACTGCATGCTGAGACTAGTTTTGTCTTATTTGCCAGAAGGCAGTCAATTGTTTTAAACGAGCAAATTTAGAGCAACATTTCCAGTCACACCATGCCCACTTTGACAAAACATATCCGCCACAAGGCAACCTCAGAAATAACAAAATAGCGCAACTCAAAGGACAGCAACAAACGATGGACAGATCTAGCACTGTTGCAGAGAAAACGTCAGAGGCAACATATGAGATTGCTTAGATACTCGCGAGAAACAAGGTCTTCACAGACGCGGAGATTGTCAAAGATGTTTTTTGGCCTTAGACAAAATATTGTATGCTGATTTCACAAACAAGGAAGCTATTTTAAAGCAAATGAAGGGACTGCAACTCTCAGACTCGACCATTACATTTACATTTACATTTAAGTCATTAAGCAGACGCTCTTATCCAGAGCGACTTACAAATTGGAAAGTTCATACATATTCATCCTGGTCCCCCCGTGGGAATTGAGCCCTGGTCCCCCTGTGGGTTATTGAACCCACAACCCTGGCGTTGCAAGCGCCATGCTCTACCAACTGAGCCACACGGGACCACGATCACGACCATAACAAGGCGCACAGAAGACATTGGCGAGGACATCGGTAAGCAACTGATTACTGACATATCCGTGGCGCCGTGTTTTAGTATTGCGGTTGACGAAATCACTGATTTAAGTGACATTGCCCAATTATGTGTTTGTGTTTCGCTTCCCTTAAAAGCAAGTCGTTCAGAGAGGAACTTTTAAGTTTCCTTCCACTTCAGGAACAAACACGAGGAGAGGATATTCTGAAAGCCCGTGTTACATTTTTTGCCGATAATAATGTAATAAAACAGGCAGGGAGCAAAAGCATGCTCAAGCGGCAGAGTCGATTTCCGCGCTTTTAAACCCAGGTTTGTTACACTACTCCCTCCTTTCAAAGAGTGCGTCCTCACGCTAGCTTGCGACTCTACATCTTACAGGAACGTGCTCACCAGCCAAGCACACGCACTGTCGTGGATGCAAGGTCCGATCACTTCTGACACCAATGTAATGAAACAGCAGGGAGCAGGTCTCGAACCCTCGACCTTCTAGCCCGAAGTCCAGCGCGCTATCGACTGGGCCGCAAAAGCATGCTTGTGCGGCAGAGTCGATTTCCGCACTTATAAACCCAGGGTCGTTCCAATAATATTGACTGGTCAAATCTGTTATCTGTGTGTACTGACGGCGCCCCAAACATGCGAGGGAAGGAGAAGGGACTCATAGGCCTGATGAAAGAGAGAGGATATTCCCGAATTTGTTAATTTTCATTGTATCATTCATCAGGAAGCACTTGTGGCTAAACTCAAAGACTGTGACTTACAGAATGTGATGCAGCAAGTCGTGCGCATGGTGAACATTATTATTGCGAGGTCACGGAATCACCTGCAATTCCATGAGTTGCTGGAGGAATACCAGACAGAATACGGCGACTTGATATTTCACAATGAGGTAAGATGGCTGTCTCGTGGCAAAGTTTTGGAAACATCCGTCCTCCCTCAAATCTGTGAATTTGTTGCAAGCAAGGGGAGAGGCTTTTTTGACTGACATCACCTGAACACTGTGAATCTCCAGCTCCAAGGTAAAGCTAAAACTCCGGGCAAAATGCTGCGTGTGGTCACAGCGTTTCAAAATAAAATCACCACACTCTTCATACTTGACAGTTTGTTAATTTCCCAAAACTCAGAGCAGTCACCACATCCAACCCAGACATACTGCAACATTTTATCTATGATGCATTTGTGCGTGTGTTGGAAGAGTTGAAGTTGGGAGTTTAAGTCAAGATTCAAGGATATCATGAAGTTTTTCAACTTCATTGAGAACCCATTTCATGTGCAAGTGTCATCTCTGGCCCCAGTCATCACAGTCCTCTGTCCTGACCGTGCAGGAATAGAGTGAGATAGTGGAGCTGCAGGCAAATGACACATTGCAAGGTGAACTAAGATCAGGTGTTACGCATTTCTGGAGCCTTGTGTCAGACAAAGAGTATCCACTTCTGAAGCAGTGTGTGCAAAGAGTGACATTTTTTGTCAGCACTTATTCACGTGAAGCAACATTTCAACAATGAACATGTTGAAACAAAAACAGACTGACCAATGCACACCTGGATCACCTCACAAGGATAGCAGCAACAGACTATACATTTATAATGAATTCATTCAAGGAACAGAAGGGACATTTTCGCTCATCCAACTACTGAGGTAACCCTTGATATGGGTCTTATACATGTGATGTAGCCTATTTGATGTGTGTATGTATATATTTGTGATGCGCTGGGCATCAAATCAATTGCATGTGCTCTATTGCTCTGAATTTGCTCTCAATTTATAATTGATAATATTGGAAGAAAAAGTACAACAAATTAAAGATCTGTGCAGCCCTCTGAATGATTGTCTCAACTCAAAGTGTTACAAAAAATAGTGAGTAACACCGAGTTATGAGGCCAGTGAAAGGAGAGCTCAGAGTTCTGACTGGCCAGTAAGAGCAAGGTATTCTGTTCTGGGCTGTAGCTGTGACTATACCGTACCTATAAAGATCTGCATCTGGCTGCTGACACTCCACCACAGCATGTAGGGCCTCTAGCCTGGACACCGACTGAGACACCAATGTCTCTGGCACAGAGTAATGAGTCTACAAGACCAAAGAGAGAGTAGAGATATCTTCATGGAAAGGGACAAAGATGGCACTTTTATAGAATATAAATAAAAACATTTACAATGACGCAGTGAGCCTAGACGACAAAGAAATAGCCTAGTACATTGTAATGATTTACCAATGAATGTAGCTTAATAGTGCCGTACAAATTGCAACCGTCCCACAGCTCCAGCCTCTGTCTACTGTTTGACAGGTTGAAGGCCACGAGGCTTGTTAGGTTTCCATTTATAATTGAACTGAACCACTCTATGACTGCTTGAGGGGCAAAATCCAATCTGGTGGCTAAAGGAGTCTATCCGCATGCTTTCCAGCTGAAACAGTTTGTGCATATATTATGATGACATTTTGTGACATTTTCAGTTGTTGGTGCACACAAACATTTTAATGGAGGCAAGCCGAATTCGGTAGCCGAGGTCTATGGCCCTTCGTCGGTGATTGGTCAACAGTAGGGATTCTTCAATTAAGTGTTTTATTGAATCATTCTCATGCAAATTTTTGCACTTGAGAAATACTGCACCAAAGCATATTGTGTTAGATGTAAAATTGCGTGACTGATGTAATCTGCAAAAATATCAACATCAATGACAGATTTCTTGAGTTGTCTAAGATTAATATAGACTATTTTGTGGCAGGGACTGGCTACGGCGTCTCAAGATTGACAAACAGTATTATTTACGCTTTTTGTTTTTAAGCGAACGTCTTTTAAGGGAGTATGCGAGCACACTCGTTCGCTTAGCAGAGGTCGACTAGGCGCCAGGCGAACAGAAGAATGCTGACGCCTTTACCCATGTGCAACCTTTCGTTGCTCTAACCCCCTCAGTGAGAAAGCTAGTCCATACCCCATTGGATTCTAATGTCATTACTGCAACCCAAACAGCCATAAAAGACAAGTAGCTGGCACAGAAAGATGACATAGGCTGCACTCCTGAGATTGCACAAGAAAGAATACATTGCAGTTGTCCAAAAAATCTTCTGTTTGTGGCAATATACTCTTCAAACGTCACATTTCCAGAGTGGGCTCCCTGATACTTTTAATAATATGACCAATTTATTAAAATAAAAAGATAAATAAGTTATATGGCAGAAGCATTTTGATTAGAAGCAGATTAGATATTGCCTCTGGCAAAAACACGATATCTCGATAGAATGCATAAGTACTAGTTCAGGGAAATGAAAGGAAGGAGACGGGCCATGAAAAGAGCAGTTTGTCCTCCCTCTATGAGAGGGGAAAACTAATCCTTTTAGGGCTCATCCTTTTAGGGCTCAGAGAGAATGAAAGCGAGAGCGGGGAAAGAAGATTAAAAGCCCAACCTTCAGATTAGTCTCTCCGTCCAGGCTGGTTGTGGTGATGTGACACGTCCCCTCGGCTCGGTCCGATGATAAGAGGACCAAGTCCACTGGGAATGTCTCATCTTTGGCCACCCGGACTATATCCCCCACCTGAGCAGACAGCACAGAAAGACACGTCACAACAGATGAATGATAAGCAAAACTCCCCCATGAAATCCACGACCTCAGAATCCAATCTTTTCTGAAGACAAGGACAGTGTAGTTCAATAGTGAATGCCACCATACACTGTTTTAAAAAAAATAGTACAGTTTTTCCCATGTGAAAACTGATACATTCCAGCTGCAGAACTGTTAAAACAATAAACTAAAACAGCCCTTGAATACACTTCTGGAATCTTCTGGCAGTTTAATGCACGATTTATTTTACCTTCAAAATGGATTATCAAAATAAACGAAAGATTAGTGCTAATCTTTCCCTTTCAAGATGATTCGATATGCATCTAGATACATGCGCTCCGATACGATACAGGAACAATGCGTTTTAGTTTGAAACAATTCAGTGAGATTCGGTTTGATTAGAGAATGAATCGATGCGATACACTAACATTTGTTGCAAAACACATTCATTTTCCATTCTAAATTAAAATCTGTTGCAACTCATGAACTGGATCTGGATCCACTGCGCCAGTGGTCTAGGGCACTGCATCGCAGTGCTTGCTGCGCCATCAGAGTCTCTGGGTTCGCGCCCAGGCTCTGTCGCAGCCGGCCGCAACCGGGAGGTCCGTGGGGCGACGCACAATTGGCATAGCGTCGTCCGGGTTAGGGAGGGTTTGGCCGGTAGGGATATCCTTGTCTCAGTATGTAAAATGTAATAAAATGTATGTAATAAAATGTATGCACTCTACTGTAAGTAGCTCTGGATAAGAGCGTCTGCTAAATGACTAAAATGTAAATGTAAAATCTGTGTGAGCCGACTTCTCTAACTGTGTGTGTGTGTGTGTGTGTGTGTGTGTGTGTGTGTGTGTGTGTGTGTGTGTGTGTGTGTGTGTGTGTGTGTGTGTGTGTGTGTGTGTGTGTGTGTGTGTGTGTGTGTGTGTGTGTGTGTGTGTGTGTGTGTAAATTATGTATGTCTATGGTGCATGCACTATGTAGGCACCGAAGCTGAAGAGAGACTAGGCATCTACTACCCCACTGCCACTATCAGATTACAGGGGGCAATGTAGCCTTTGTACCCACAGTTTGGTTCTGAAATCACCGTCACCCACTAATTAACTTGTCATTTTTGCACATTAAGTGTTTTAGCTAGTAATGTATCAATATTTATTGTTTACAAAATAGCTGTGGTACTGCCAATGAATATATAGCACAACTTTGGATTACACCCCCTCTCTCAAAATCGAATGGTCTTGAAGTTTGGAAGTCTTTAATGGAGTGATTTTCTCCTCTAGCTTCGGCCATGCAGTGTGCCTCGCAAAAGAGATTGGTGTCCTCGTTATGAAATGATCAACTTCACCCTTTATATCTAAATATGACCATATACATTGATTGTTTAAAGCAAAACTACCAAAACTATTTGCTGATTGTGAACCTGAACAATCAAAATAAAATCTATTTTAAGCCCCGTTCAGCAGGTACAGTATAGCCAGATGAGTTATGTCTCCGGTAGCTTACTTTTATTCCGCTAAAACACCATTTTCAACAGCGCACAGATAACAATAACCTAGAAAATTAGAAAGGTTGTCACTCAATCAATAAAGCCTGATATCAGGTGTACCTTGCGTTGGTAAGCGTGCAAAGCTGGGCACAGTGAGCAGTTTGACTAGGCTGCTGATATTGCCTGGGGTTGTTCGTCACGTAAAATGACTTGTAGATCAATTACTGTCAACACAGTTACATGCAATTCGACAATGAAGAGGAGAGGATGCATCAGTTGTCACAAGATGAGGTAGAAAATGTAATGAGAAGAAAAAGTGTAACCCAGCAATTTCGTACGGTTTGAATCTATTTTCTGACTGATTTTGGAATCCGCGGACCGATGCACTTGCATCTTAAACATTTGAAATCGGGGAACTATGCGTATAGTTGGCTAGCTACATCTGGCTAACATTTGTTAATTGGGAACAAATCCTCTTATTCAATAACTATCTGGTGAGTAGATAACCAACATTTAGGCAAATAATGTAGCAACTGAGACTTGTCTGTGGGGGGTACCTTGTTTTCACATTCCTGGCCTGGCCAATTGGTTTACTGACAAATTGTTAACACAGTGGTACAAAGCACCAGCCAAAGGTGGGAGTTATATGAAATATAACCATTTGTGCGACATCCGTGTGTGGCTGTAAGGTTTGCTAAGTGTTAGGATGGTGTGCTGTACAAGGCAGGACTCATTATGACAGTGAGGTGACTCACTCGTATGTTCTTTGAGCGAGTCTGCACAAGGCTGCCACTGCGAACCACAAACACAGGCGCCCCGTTCACCTCGTTGTCCGCCTTGTGCCTCAGCCAGTCCTCATAGCCCTGAGTGGTGGGGGGAGGGAAGGAAGGAAAGAAGGGATGAGATTAGACTAGGGCTGGCCAACCCTCTTCCTGGAGATCTACCCTCCTGTGGGTTTTCAGTCCAACCCTAATTTAACACACCTGATTCTACATATATTAGCTGCTCAACAAGACCTTAACTAGCTGAATCTGATATGCTAAATGAGGGTTGGGCTGAAAACCTACAGGACAGTAGATCTCCAGGAAGAGGGTTGGGCAGCCCTGATCTAGACATTCTGACATCTAGCCAAAGTATATATACAATAAGCAGCCATATTTAATTTGCTGAATATACGGTTGATGTTTTAGAAAAAAAGAGGAATTAAACATGTTAATACTCTCACCTGTTTGATGGCAGTTACTGTGATGACAAAGAACAGAGGAAGTCCGCTGGTGACAGGGGAAGTGGGGGTATCTATCATTAGCTGGAAAATAAAGAGATTATGTCAAAGGAAACAAGAGCTGGCAATAATGTGGTTCCTCATATAACCTGAAAACACTCTGGCCATCTATCGCAGAAAATGCATCATGAATAAGTATAATGAATTAACACATGTAGAATTGGACACAGTAGTGGCCATAGAAAGCTTCAGAATATCTAAAGAAACCGTGTGGTCTCTGTGTAGCCTGATACCTACTGAAGGTTAGCTGCTTGGGATCTCCAGGCACAGTATGCTCAACAGCACACAGCAATTGTTGGTTACTGCCCACTGAATAGAACTGAGTCACGTCACACAGGCCAGCAACAATTAGAAACATGGTCGACTGGGTGCTGAGGAAAGCCCTTACCTGGACCAGGAATATGATGAGAAAATAAAAATTGGCTATTCTTCTGAACTGTTCAAACAGATTCTTGGGAACAAAATTCCAAACGGTGTACTAAAGAGGGGGGAGGGGAGAACAGAAACGTCAGAGTGTGAGTTGTTTGACACTGAAATTAAGGGGTTGAGTAACTTGAACATTTGTTGACACTTTTGACACAAAAGCTAGGGATTCAACACCTCTGCCTTACCTTGGATGATATGATTCTGTTGTCTGCAAACCGCTGAGGGACATAATGGCCATGTTGAGGGAAGCGGTTTGCGATGTAAACCGTTCTGGTATCACTTTGATGGGGAGGGTCAAAGCCCTGGAGGAGAGAGAGAAGAGAGGTTAAGCAAAAGGTCAAACTTATACAACTTACTCAGAACCAATATGGACAACTTTTACCTAGAGACTGCCTGGTCAGAAAAATTACAGCCCATTTTTGAAGAGCACTTTGTCTGTAAGTCTATATTTAAGACATGTTGAATGCAAACACTACTTTGCACTCTGATTATCTGTCAGAAACACACAGGCTAGATTATATCCTGATTATAGTCTGTAGCCAGTGATCAAGCATTGTACTGAACAAAATATCTTTGACCGAATTAGCATAATCCTACAGCTGCACCATCGATAGCGTCTTGACTGGCTGCATCAACTGCAAGGCACCCAACCACAAGGTGCTACAGAGGGTGGTGAGTACGGACCAGTACATCACTCGGGCCGAGCTGCCATCCAAGACCTCTACACCAGGCGGTGTCAGAGGAAGGCCCAAAAATTGTCAAAGACTCCAGCCATGCTACCGCTCTGCTACCGCACAGCAAGCGGTACCTATGCACCAAGTCGGGAACCAACAGGACCCTGAACAGCTTCTAAGACAACTAAAGAAGACTAGCTATTTAGCAATCAAATGGCTACCTGGACTCCCTGCTTTCACCCTTTTTTGCACTAACTCTCTTGCACACACACTGGACTCTACCCACGCACCATGCACTTACATCCCAACACACACGACTTACAACCACACACACACACACACACACACGCATACTGTTGGAAAAGGATTTCACTGTTTGTCTACACCTGCTGCTTACGAAGCATGTGACAAATACAATTTGAATTGATTTGAAATGAGCCTATTCAAGTCAATGACACTTCTCTCGTGGTCTGGTCAATAACTTCCTTATTGCAGGGAACTGAAAAAAAATCCCAGAAGTCTAATCCTAGAATGCTATAGGCTAGCCGTATCTTAAAACTACATTTCTGTACGCAATTTTCAAAAGAGTAAATGAATCCCGGTCACATGATGGGGAACAATAATGAAGACAGACTGTGTGTCCATTGCTCATGAGTATTGAGAATGAGTGGGCCACGTCACCGATGCCAGACATCAACACATGCATTCAATTACTGTCCCAGCCCGCCCTCCTCAATGGGCTTTTGTGTTTGCACAACACTCTCACACATTGCACTCCCCATCTTGGCCATGTTCACTGCACCCAGGCAAAATCTCTCATCTTATGATCTGCCTGTGCTAAGCCCCAAGCACAGTCTTAGTCCTCCTTGGTGATCAAACATCATCATCTGTGGTCACTAGTTTGAATCATAGGCTATGTGTACAGAATGTGCTGCAGTGGGGAATGTCAGAGGGGAGGAGCCGACAATGTTACAAAGAGTACAGTTATATTTTCACCAGGCAGGCATGTTGACAGAGTTTCTGGAAGTTCTTGTGTAACCAGTATCAGTGTCAATATGGCTGTCTGGGCCAGGGAATGAGTGACTCATCAACACGGTTAATTAATTGATAGACATCTGCATACGGTAACTCCTTGTTCTGAGATAATTATGTTCTATTGTTAGGTTTGGCCTACTACCTTTGACAAACTACTACTTACTTGAACAAAATTGCTTTTGTCACCTGGTCTGTTGTGCCCCTCATTCGCCAAATAACTGTCAAGTTATTTCATGCTCTAACAAAGCCTACAACTCCCATGATATCTTGAGGGAACCCCCAGAGCCCAGCTACATAGAGGGGATAATGAATAAGGAGCTGTAATAAATCAAACAGGGTAAATCCATTTGAATTCAATCACTTTTTGACAGCACCCCTTTCGATTTTAATCAAATCAAATTTATTTATATAGCCCTTCGTACATCAGCTGATATCTCAAAGTGCTGTAAAGAATGAAACCTTCCATACATATTTGCCCATTTTACATCTAAGGTTTTTGGATTGTGCCCGCCATCGGTTGAGACACAACATGCTCTTGAATAGAGGGTGGGTGTCATGTTTTGGCTAATAAATGTACTAAAATTGAAGCAAAATACAAATATCGAATTTCAAAAATAGTACCAAAAAGGATGGAGGTCTACACATCAGAGAATGATGACTTGAATGGGAATACCTGTTTTTTATTTTTTATATATACTGTCAATCCTCCATAGGAAACCTATTGAAATCATATAAATAATAGAATAGACATGACCATATAAAGTTGACATTCAACGTGGGTGGACCGGCAGCCATATTTGTTGTAGTAATTAAAAAGGTGAACATTTAATTTATAAATGTTTTATACATGTTTCATTTTTTTTACCCAAGATACAAACATACACACAAGAACATCAATTTACAGATTAACACAAACAGCGACTACGTCTCATCTGCCCAGAACTGCATGCTCACACCCCCATCCCTAGTGCCTGCAATATATTTTACCACATGAACTTAAATTGTACTAATTTGTTTTTCTTTGGTTGCCCATGCTATTTCAATATGTGCATAATAAATCATTCGATTTTTCCATTGTGTTAAATTGCAGATTTACACATTCTTACCTATCATATGAAAAGCATTTTCTGACTTAAATAACACTCCCTTAAGGATGCTTGTGATATGTAGCTTAAGTTGCATGTATTTGTATATGTATTTTATATCTACATTTGTCAATCCAAAATTGCTTTTTAATTGTGTCATGGAAATACATTTATTTCCTGTTACCAAGTAATTTATGGTTTCTATGCCTTTAGTTTTCCATGTGGACCAATTTATCTGTGAATTCTGAAAAGATATCCAAGGATTGTTCCATATGGTTGTGTTTTTAGGGAGTGATATTGATTATTGTAGAATATGTTTAATTTTCTTCCATATTGTTAGCGCTTAACTATGAAGTTGTTAATGTTCTTAGCTTTACCCTTTGAAAATGGACACGTACAAATATTCTGGGGATGAGCATGCATTCTTCAATATGTACCCATTGTTTCTCTTTAGTGTATTTAACTATATGTCCCATGTAAAAGCCTTGGGTGGAAGGTTAAAACCACCCTCAGATTAGGTAGATGTGAAACTTTATTTTTTATTCTATATGCCCATAAAATCTGTTATGACCAATCATACTTTTTTAAAGAATGTCTTCACTGGTATTTTTGTACTCCAGTTTTTGCTTTGCTTCCTGTCTTTAAGTTTGGTGGGGGTTTTTTTGCCTGTTCTTGGGAAAGGTTTGTGGGCGCTTTCAGAACCCCTCCTAAAACCCCGCCTGTTTCGTTTTGGTTGTTGTCAGTGACTTTGTTAGTTCCCCCTTCCTTTCTTGCTGGGGAACGTATCACCACTTTAAGGATTGCTGTAGATTGTGAGTTTTTTCCCTATTGCCATTTGTTCCCCCCCCACATATATTTTATATTAAAATTGAGAGGGGAGGCAGGTAGCCTAGTGGTTAGAGTGTTGGGCCAGTAACCAAAAGTTAGCTAAATTGAATTCCTGAGCTGACAAGGTAAAAATCAGTTGTTCTGCCCCTGAACAAGGCAGTTAACCCACCTTTCCTAGGTCGTCATTGTAAATAAGAATTTGTTCTTAAACGACTTGCCTAGTTAAATAAAAAGGTTACATTTTTTTAAATGAGATTTTAGAGAGTATTCAGAAAATATTGGTCAGGTATAAATCCAGAGATCATCTGCAAATAAGTTTAGTTTATTTTCATGTTTACCAATACCTGTTACTTTTGTGTCCTGTCTAATTATTTCTGCAACCGGTTCAATGGCCAGTGCAAACAGGAAGGGGGAGAGGGCACACCCCTGTCTTGTGCCCCTTTCTAAAGCAATTTCATCAGAATACATTATTTGTGTATGTTTTTGCTTAAGGACATTTATAATAATTTTTATAAAATCTATTATTTCCACTGGAAAGTTGAAAGCTTCCAAAGTTTTGAATAAAACAAAGGTAATTCAAGACGGTCAAAATTATTTTCGGCATCAGACATTGATCTATATCCAGTTTCTTTGCGTATTGTATTAAACTGAAACATGTTATTGTATTTGTTTGTAAGTGTCTAGTTTTAATAAAGCTTGTTTGATATATATCAAGTCTGGTAAGACTTCAGCCATCTTATTGCTTATAAGTTTTTTCATTATTTTGTCACAATGTATTAAAATGTAGGTCTATAATCAGCAGGGGACTGGTTTTAATATAACTGAAATAAACTGCTTGATGTTGTTATGTGTAAATAGGGGCTTTGTTCCAAAATGTAAAATAGGGACTTTGTTCCAAAATTTTGAATAGAATTCTAAATCGGAAAGTCATCCATTCCTGGTGCTTTTCTCAGAATGAATGTTTTAACAGTATATAATATATAAAAAAATTTTTTTGGGGGGGGTGATCTTGGTTTTTAGTGAGTCTTTGTCTACTGATAATTGCTTCAGGGTTGTTGAGTCTAAGAAGGCTATTGGATCCGTCATTCTGTTTAATTCTGATTTACATACATTTTTCTTGAAGCTTTTACAATTGTTATTAAATTGAGTTGGTTCTAATTACTGCATTTGTATCTTTTAAAATTATAACTGGCTTAGTGTGGATTTGTTTTGCGAGAGCTGCAAGATATTCACCAGGGGTCGGCTTTTCTCGGTCCAAAAGACATTTTGGTTCTGTACCTTCTCCAAATTCTGTCACTAAGTATATTTTCTATTGCTGTAATTAAGAATGATACAGTAATAAAGCATGCATTTTTAATCCCAAAAATTGTTACATCCATTTTAGGAAATAAAAATATAGTTAATTCTTGAATAGCTTTTCTTACTTTGAGAAAAAAAGAACAGTATTTTGTAGTTGGGAATAGTAATCCAGGTGTCCTGTAGATTATTTGTAGAGATTACATTTTCAGCCTCTTTGGACGCTCTCTAAATGTGCCTGTTTTAATACTAAGTCTGTCAATCTTATTGAAGGTATGATTTAGGTCAGGATTTGATATAATATACTGTATATTAAGTGCATTCGGAAAGTATGCAGACCCCTTGACTTTTCCACATTTTGTTACGTAACAGCCTCATTCTATAATGGATTACATTGTTTTCCCCCCTCCCTCAATCTACACACAATACCCCATAATTTTTGCAAATGTATAAGGAAAAAAAACAGAAATATCACATTTACATAAGTATTCAAACCCTTTACTCAGTACTTTGTTAATGCACCTTTGGCAGATTACAGGCTTGAGTCTTCTTGGGTATGATAAAAGCTTAGCACACCTGTATTTGGAGAGTTTCTCCCCTTCTCTGCAGATCCTCTCAGGCTCTATCAGGTTGGATGGGGAGCGTTGCTGCACAGCTATTTTCAGGTCTCGCCAGAGATGTTAGATCGGGTTCAAGTCCGTGCTCTGGCTAGGCCATTCAAGGACATTGAGACTTGTCCTGAAGCCACTCCTGCATTGTCTTAGCTGTGCGCTTAGGGGTTTTGTCCTGTTGGAAGGTGAACCTTCGCGTTTTCGAAGCACCCCCAGATCATCATCGATCCTCCACCAGATTTCACAGTGGGTGCGAGACCTGGAGAGGCCTACAAGCCACAGTGTCTCGCATCCACTGTGAAATTTGGTGGAGGATCGGTGATGATTTGGGGGTGCTTCAGCAAGGCTGGAATCAGGCAGATTTGTCTTTGTGAAGGACGCATGAATCAAGCCACGTACAAGGTTGTCCTGGAAGAAAACGTGTTTCCTTCTGTTTTGACAATGTTCCCCAACTCTGAGGATTGGTTTTTCCAGCAGGACAATGCTCCATGCCACACTGCCAGGTCAATCAAGGTGTGGATGGAGGACCACCAGATAAGGACCCTGTCATGGCCAGCCAAAATCTCCAGACCTGAACCACATTGAAAACCTCTGGAATGTGATCAAGAGGAAGATGGATGCTCACAAGCCATCGAACAAAGCTGCCATCAAACAAAGCAAGAATTTGTGCGCCAGGAGTGGCATAAAGTCCCCCAACATAAATGTGTAAGACTGGTGGAGAGCATGCCAAGACGCATGAAAGCTGTGATTGAAAATCACCAAATATTGATTTCAACTCTTCCAAAGTTAAAACATTAGTATTATGTTGTTTAAAAATTAATATGAACTTATTTTCTGTGCATTATCCGAGGTCTGACAACACAGCATCTTTTTTGCTATTTTGACCAGTTGTTATTTTCTGCAAATAAATGCTATAAATTACAATATTTTTATTTGGAATTTGTGAGAAATATTGTCAGTAGTTTATAGAATAAAACAACAAAAAATATTTTACCCAAACACATACCTATAAACAGTAAAACCAGATAAACTGTTTTTTCCAGAGCTCTGTGTGTGTGTGTGTGTGTGTGTGTATGTATATATATATATGTATATATATATATATATATATATATATATATATATATATATATATATATATATATATATATATATATATATATATATATATATATATATATATATTTTTTTTAACATATTTAACCCCTTTTGGAGTAGGCACAAAACTACCTTCATAAATTTTTTAAAAACCGGTTACCTTCAGACGAGTCCTGTGACACTTGTGGGGGTCATAGAGCAAAAAGGAGTGTCCCCTTTCCATAGTGGTCATAATAGTTTGTAGGTTAAACCATTCGGATGTTAGACATTTCGTGAGAAGACCAGTCTAACAAACACCACTCTAGCTCTGCCACCTTTCACCACAGATGCAGAAGTGCGACATCGGTGGATGCAAAAAAACATCTCTAGCTTAAACTGACGGATTTTGCTGGGGATTGTTTGATTATGTTACTTAGATTTGGTGCATCAATCGACTCTTGGGGGTTAAAAAAAGCTATAGAGTTCAATGGCTGTGACTGGAGAAAACTAAGGATGGATCAACAACATTATAGTGACTCCACAATATTGAACTAAATGACAGAGTGAAAAGAAATACAAATCTACTGATTTTTTTTTTTTTTAAACATACACGGCACTGAAGAAAAAAAACACAGCAAAGGAATACCCTTTTTAGCCTAAATGCAAAGCCTTGTTTGGGGCAAATCCAACACATCACTGAGTAACTGGCTCCATATTTTCAATTCTGGTGGCTGCATCATGGTACAGTATGGATATGCTTGACATCAGCAAATACTGGAGTTTTTCCAGGATAAAAATAAACAGAACATAGCTAACCACAGGCAAAATCTTAGAGGAGAACCTGCTCCAGTCTGATTTACACCAAAGATGTATCTATACAATCCCATATTGATTTCTGGCTGATATCTGACGATATGGCTGACAAGGTTCATACGGTCTCGATTGAACCATCGATTTTAACAGACCGCAAAGGGATCTCAATAAAGATAAATATGCATGGTTTGTCAACAAAAAAGGTAGTAAAGGTTACTGGAAAATGAGCAAGACTTTACTAGAGAATGAAGTATTTAAGAAGGAAGTAGCAGGAATTATTGATAAATACTGGAATTATTGATAAATACTGGAATTGTGCCTGTGTTATGAATGCGTTTGGAAGTTACTGGGAGCTAATGAAATTTTATATAAGGCTTTTGGCTATTTCAATAGGGAAAGAAATTGCTTGTGCCAAGAAAGAGAAAGAATATGACATCATAAAGGGAATAATGGATTATACTAAAAAAACTGAACTAACTAATCTACTTACTGGAGCTATCATCAATGCAAATGCAGTTAGACTGTATCTACGAGGAAAAGGCCCGGGGAGCGTTGGTAAGATCAAGACAAAAATGGATGGAAGAGGGAGAGAAAAATACTAAATATTTCTTTAATTTGGCAAAAAGACATCCAGATGTAAATTAATGATTAATAATACTCCCAATGAAAATCCAAAAGAAATCTCTCAGCATGTTGCCCAGTTCTATCAGAATCTGTATACATCAACTTCCAATATGGATCTTTTCTTAGACAATGTATCAAACATTGCCAAGAAGATAGATAATGATTTCGGGGATGTTTTTGATGAGGAGTTATCTGAAATTGAGATAAAAGACTGTATTAAAAGCCTTAAGGACAATAGGTCCCCTTCGAAATGATGGTTTCTAAGCGAGTTTTATAAACCATTCAATGATAAATTGATTCCTTTCATTCTTGCTATGTTTCAAGAATCAATAGGAAAAGGGGAGTTACAGGCTTCCTTAAAGCAAGGTGTAATTACTTTGATTCCCAAACCTAATAAGGATACTCTTTATATAGACAACTGGAGACCCATTAGCCTGTTGAATAATGATGGGAAATTATTTGCCCTTGTATTTGCTAAGAGGTTGAAACAAGGAATGCATCATATAATTGATGAAGAACAATCTCGTTTTATGCATGGTCGACACGTTAGTAATAACATCAGGTTGATCTTAGATATGATTGACTATAATGACCTCATCCTTGATGACAGTTTTCTTATGTTTGTTGATTTTTATAAAGCTTTTGACACTGTAGAACATGATTTTATGTTCAAAGCAATAGTTTTTTGCGTTTGGTAACTTTTTTTGAAAGCAGTCCGAACTTTATAGAGTGGTTGTACTAGCTCTGTAAATTAGCTCATAGGACATCCCAAAGATTTGATATTGGCCGTGGCATTAGGCAGGGCTGCCCAATTTTTTTTATTGGTTACTCAAATTATGGTTCTTCATATCAAGAAAGGGAATTTAAGGTGTTTCAGCACTTGGCAATGAATTTAAACTATGTCAACTGGCTGATGATACCACCATATTCTTCTTATGGCTGCAATCCCGTTAACTGGATCGATATGACAACCGCCAGTGAAAGTGCAGGGCGCCAAATTCAAACAACAGAAATCTCATAATTAAAATTCCTCAAGCATACAAGTATTTCACACCATTTTAAAACATACAATTCTTGTTAATCCCACCACAGTGTCCGATTTCAAAAAGTCTTTACAGCGAAAGCACCACAAACGATTATGTTAGGTCACCGCAAAATCACAGAAAAACACAGCCATTTTTCTAGCCAAAGACAGGAGTCACAAAAAGCAGGAATAGAGATAAAATGAATCACTAACCTTTGATGATCTTCATCAGATGACACTCATAGGACTTCATGTTATACAATACATATATGTTTTGTTCGATAAAGTTCATATTTATATCCAAACACCTCAGTTTACATTGGCGCCATGTTCAGAAATGCCTCCAAAATATTCAGAGAAATTGCAAAGCCACATCAAACAGAAATACTCATCATAAACTTTGATGAAAGATACATGTTTTACATAGAATTAAAGATACACTTGTTCTTAATCTAACTGCTGTGTCAGATTTCAAAAAAGCTTTACGGCAAAAGCACAATATTCAATAATCTGAGAACAGCATTCAGCCACAAAAGGAAGCCATACAGTTACCCGCCAAATTGTGGAGTCAACAAATGTCATAAATAGCATTATAAATCTTCACTTACCTTTGCTGATCTTCATCGGAATGCACTCCGAGGACTCCCACAAGAAATGTTCGTTTTGTTCGGTAATGTCCATCATTTATGTCCAAATAGCTATTTTTGTTAGCGTGTTTGGTAAACAAATCCAAAGTCAGGAAGCGTGTTTACTAAAAGCAGAAAAAATGTCAAAAAGTTCCATAACATTCAGTAGAAACATGTCAAATGATGTATTGAATCAATCTTTAGGATGTTTTTAACATAAATCTTCAATAAAGTTCCAACCGGAGAATTCCATTGTCTTCAGAAGTGCGATGGAACAGAACTCCCTCTCATGTGAACGTACATGGTCAGAGCATGTTCAGGTCATGATAGACCTGACTCATTCCTCTCTTCTTCGGCCCCACTTCACGGTAGAAGCATCAGACAAGGTTCTACAGACTGTTGACATCTAGTGGAAGCCGTAGGAAGTGCAAACTGACCCATATCCCACTGTGTATTCAATAGGCGATGAGTTGAAACCTCAGATTTCCCACTTCCTGGTTGGATTTTTTTCTCAGGTTTTTCCCTGCCATATGAGTTCTGTTATACTCACAGACATCATTCAAACAGTTTTAGAAACTTCAGATTGTTTTCTATCCAATACTAATAATAATATGCATATATTAGCAACTGGGACTGAGGAGCAGGCAGTTTACTCTGGGCACCTTTTCATCCAAGCTACTCAGTACTGCCCCTGCAGCCATAAGAAGTTTTAAGTAACAGGAATGAGGTTTCTAAAGCAGTTTCCTGTATTGAAGACTCCTTAGTTTCGGGTTTGAAAATTAATATCAATAAGTCAGTCTTATTTCCACTCAAGGATTGTGTTTTACAGGAAGTATATGGTATCCCAATTAAAGATAAGGTTACTTATCTTGAAATTGTTATATGCAAGGATGAAAAACAAAGGAGTGAATTAAACTTTAACCCCGCTATTGAGAAAACAAAGAAGAAATTGAACCCCTGGTTGCTGAAAGATATTTCGTTATACGGTTGGGTTTTATTGTCCAAAGCTGAAGGGTTATCCAGATCGGTTTATGTCTCATTATCACTTGAATTATCCCCTAAAATTGTAAAAGACTTAGATAAGATTCTTTATAATTTTATTTGGAGGAACAAGCCTCACTATCTATGAAAAGATATTCTCATTAATACCCAAGAACAAGGAGGTCTTGAGGTTTTAGATTTCAATACTCTAAATAATACTTTTAAAATAAATTGGATTCTGAAGTATGTTAAGAACCAGCACAGTATTTGGAATGTCTTCCCTAGGTATTTATTTGACTCTGTTACTGGTTTAGAATTTTTGCTTCGATGTAATTTTGATAAAATCCCAGTAAAGTTGGCCAAATATCATAAGCAGGCAATTTTAAACACGATTCCCCCCTCACAGATACTTTATATGGAACAACAAAGATATACAATTTCAAAATAATTCTCTTTTTTTTTCATAACTGGTTTGAGAATAAAATAAGTGTTGGTTGGTCAGTTACTGAATGAGGATGGATTTCAACTCTCATATGGGGAATTTCTTGATAAATTTTAAATTCCAATAACCCCGAAGAATATGCAATTGTTTCTGATGCGATTCCAAGGGGGGTTGTATCTCTTTTAAATTCCTCTGTGGTTGATGTAAGTAACATAGATTTACATGAAAATATATTCATTGGCAATATTAACATCAAAGATAAATGTAGTAATAAACAGATTAGGAATATTGTTTCAGATACTACAATTCCCACAGCAAGATTATTTTGGTCAAATATCTATGGTGATATACAATGGGGGAAAGCATGGAAAAATGCTAACAAATATTGTATCAGTAACAAGGTAAAGGAAATGTAATTTAAAATGTTACATAGGATAAATTTTGTGAAACATGTTTTGGAAAGATTCAAGCTGAATATTGACTATAAATGTGATTTCTGTGGAATAGAGAAGGAGACCAATTTGCATTTGTTTTTTGCCTGTATTTATTGTAGAATTTTTTAGACTCACATACAGAATTTTTTTACAAAAAAAATAGGACCGGCGGTACTATTTAATGGTTTTGATATAATGCTTTATTTCAGAAATGTTGACATAAAAATTTTGTATATTTAATTCAACTGCTAATAATACTAGGTAAATTTCATATTCACAAAGCAAATGGTCTAATTCAAAACCTAACTTTTTAAAATTTTATAAATGAATTTAAACAATATTGCGTTACTTTAACTAAAATGAAAAACAAAAAAGGCAATTAAACCTTGTATTATTAATGAATATGATTTGTTTGTTTAGGATTCCTGGCAATGTAAATAGTTTGTATGTATGCTTGTTTGCATGTGACTATTCCTCTTGTTTGTTGATATTTGTTAATATTTTTATTTTATAATTATTATATATTTTTTTAAAGGGTGCATGGTGTGCCTCTTGCTAGCTGTCACTCAAATAGCAAGGAGCTGAAGCTCAATAGTTGAACTTGAATTGGTGGGGGGCTGCGCCCACGTGGGGGACATTTTTTGAAAAAGTGGCGCTGTACAGCTTCCAGAAAAAACACTCGCTAATTGAGGTAAAACAGTAATTCTGCTAATAGATTATGCATCTATGAACTACACATTGACACATCCAGCCCAAAGCGGGGGATTTAAAAAAAATACTTAGTGGTCGCCAAAGTTCCATAGCATGTATTTAATAACTACCAGCTAGCTATCGATCTTTAAGTGGAATTGACAGCATTTTAACTACTTTGAAGATATTAAACAATCATAATCCGTCCAAAATATCAACCCCCCCCCAAAAAAAGGTAATATTTGACAAAATTCCATGATGTACAGTAAGGCATTATTTGCAGAACAAATGGATGCAGTTCAATGTATGATTAATATAATTCACCAATACATTTCTTGGTAGTCCAGAAAAATTGCTATCAGGTTGTAAATTACAGCTGGCCTGGTACATTGTTTGCTGCCTCCACCCATTCGGGATGCACCGTTTCAATTACTCAATATTTTTGACAAAAACAGACAAATGTAACTAAGGCTGGGAATGTCAATACAATCAAACTAGCAAGGGCAATGATCATAATAAGTCAGTCATAACGTGGCTAATAGGCTAGGATATCTATTTATGTAGCAAGCTAAAAACACGGAGCCTAACATTAGCCAGCTAGCTATCTGCTGGGAGGATGTCATGTCATTGGAGGAGTGGGTGTCTGACCAACTTTTTCCCCTCATATCGTTTTTTAGTGGCTACTGCTAGAGATGGAGGTGTTATTTGGTTAGCTGGCAAGAAATGTGAATCGCTTTGCTAGCTAGCTATGCTGAACTTGAATGAATGTTATCCAGTTAGCACATCTCTTGCACTCGTAAATTCACTAGCTATCTACTCAGATTTCTGAGCACTCTCATCTGATTGTGCATGAGCGCAGAATAACTGAAGAATTTACGAACACACGCTGAATATGACCGGTGTCAGTAAACTTCAGCAAAAAAGTTATACAAAAAGTTGTTGCCTGCAGCACAGTTAGTCACTAAAGCTCTAGATAACATGTAAACTGGCTTTGCTAGGGGAGAGTAAAATGGTCAGTGAGGTTCTCTCTCATTTGAGTCTGGAATAAGCTAGCAATCTAGCCAACTTTAGCCAGTTAGCTTGGTCCTTGATTTCTGTTTTAGGAACACTTGGCTCAACCATACTCCTCAACCAGAGCGTCCAGTGTCAATAGTGCAGTGTACACTCTGAATTTATGAACAATGTGACAACCACATCACGAATGCAGGGCACACTAACACATAGGAGGCAATTTACAAATGGATCCTTAGTTGTCAATCAAATGTACTTGTCATCGATCAAATGGGCAGGCAGGCAAGTTCCCATTCAGTTGTCAAAACGTGGGTTGGGACAAGCATGCATTGGCAGGCAAGCGGCAGAAAGACGAGCAGGCTACTATTCCCCATCGTTTATAAGTGCAATTTTGACAGCCAACTAGCTGAAAAAGTTTGAGAGGGTTTATCTAATGTTCCCTTGTTAGATTTTAGCTCATCTCGCTCTGGATAGCATTAGTTGTTGATGTGCATAACTGAGGGAGCGAGAGCCTACCTTTTCAAGGTTGTTTGATCAATAGGACTGTAAATTTCCCAATGTAACATATTTGAAGAAATCCATTCAGGTGTATTTTGTGCGAGCGCGCGGTGTGGTCAGCATGTCAGGGTCACAAGCAGCTTATCGGCAAGAGGAGAGGAAAAGTTCAGCTAACAAGGGGAACTACAAGGAGCTTGCATAGGTAATTGCACATTACGATGCTTTACTTTCTGAACATATGGAAGCCCCTACAGTCTTCTCTAGGTTTTCAAAATCAATTCAGAAAGATTTGATCACTTCCATTAAAAGTGAGATTAAAATGGTTGACGCAGTGCATTTTTTTGCTCAAGTAGGCTTTCCACTTTCCTCCACTCTCTTTCCACTCTTTACATAAATGTTGCAGCAGCCTAGACTACACCTAAACATTAGAGATCTGACATGCTGTATGGGATGAAATCAAGATGATTTTTCAGTCTTATCAACTGTAGGCTACTAATAATAACAGCTGCATACAGCCTATGCGCCTTGTCCATATTGCTAGGGTTAACAAATTGGTAACGTTATGTATTTATAGTCCATTTGTTTGTCAGGAGGAAATGTGAATGTGAAAAAAAATGGTTTATATTCAAACTTGGGCTGACTAGGCTGCCTATACCTTTTCAATCCAAAATTATTAACTGGAATGAATCAATCAACATAGTGATGACAAACTGAATGAACTTTTAATTAGACCTACAGTGACATAGGCCTGTATGACGCAAACATGCATAAAGCAAATTCAGCCGTGTGAGTTCTATTGTCCATCAGTTGTGGTCTCTGTGTGGAATAAACCCTGTTAGTCTAGTATAAAACAGAGGTGGGACCAAGTCATTGTTTTACAAGTCACGAGTAAATCTCAAGTCTTAGCACTCAAGTCAAGTCACAAGTCAAGACAGACAAGTCCGAGTCAAGTCTCAAGTCAAGACCGTCAAGTATCAAGTCAAGTCTCAAGTCTAAAACTTCGAGTTTGAGTCCTAAACAAGTCATAATGTGCTTTTCACCAAATGTAATACCATTTCATATTTTGAACAAGAGTAATAGTTAGTATATTACATTTACGCAAATCATGAATGCTTTTTAAAAATATCTATATATTTATTACTTTCCAAATAAACATTATATATTTACATGGAAATACATGGGTAGCCATGAGAAAGAGACACACATACACACATCCCCCATAGTGATCGACTATCGAGGATCGCAATCGGGCGATGTAGGCTTGTACACAATCGCCCAGCCTTACACACACTCTCTCTCTGTGGGTACAGCAGGCTAACGTATGTCAATGGTTTTAGGAACAGCAGTAACATCAGGCAAGATTTAAGCTACCAACTGCCTAGCCAGTTGTAGCTCAATCTTGGGTGCAATGATAACGTTCCCGCACTGACTGACCGTGTGGAGGCTCATTGATTAAACGTTACATTAGCCTACATGATACACTAGTAAAGTAATAAAATATATAGCTGTCCGCTATATTAGCCACGACTTACAGTTTTTTGTGCAGCTTAAAATGTCAAACGAAGTTGGAAATTGTTGCGCCTCTGTCTGTAATTTTCTTCCCGCATTTTTTGCAATTTGCAATCCGTTTTTTGTTGATACAGCGTCATCTTTATATCTGAAAATAATAAGTTAGGGTATCATCTTTCCAAGGGCTCCATCTGAATTCACCCGCCGACGTTCCTATGCACTGCCACGCACAACTTTTTCTCAGCTGGCACAATTTGATTGGCTGCAGTCTGATTCAAACTGTAATCCGTTAAATGAAGAGTTGATGCGCTGCACACTTTTTTTTAATAGCATAATTTTTAATATTTGGGCTTGGGGAGGGTATCAAGTCAGGTCGAGTCATAAGGCAAGTCCAAGTCATGTCACGAGTCATTGGTGTTAAAGTCAAAGTCGAGTTGCAAGTCATCATATTTGTGACTCGAGTCTGATTCGAGTCCAAGTCATGTGACTAGAGTCCACACCTCTGAGTATAAATATAATTAATTTGAACAAGTATAAGGTTGCCGCAGTTTGACAGGGTTTATCCTCCCCAGGACCAGGAGTTTTTTAAAACCATGTGACATAATTAGAAAAACTGGTCCCATCATAGCCGTATAAAATCTTATTAGAACTGATTAATCATTGTCATACCCTACAGGGTCCGGCATTTTCCTTTTCCTGGTTAGGTTACAAGATAAGGAAAAACTCCAGGCCCCGGGGGGGGGGGGGGGGGGGGGGGGGGGGGATTACCCCATCACTCTGGGACCTATGGTGCCACCAGTCTGCTCGCAGTTGTCAGTAATCGTCAGGCACAGCGCATTTGGAAAGTATTCAGACTCCTTGACTTTTACCACATTTTGTTATGTTACAGCCTTATTCTAAAATGAATTAAATTAATTGTTTGCCTCATCAACCGACACACAATACCCCATAATGACAAAGTGAAAACAGGTTTTTAATGCTCAGACCCTATGCTATGAGACTTGAAATTGAGCTCAGGTGCATGCTGTTTCCATTGATCATACTTGAGATGTTTCTACAACTTGATTGGAGTCCACCTGTGGTAAATTCAATTGATTGGACATGATTTGGAAAGGTACACACCTGTCTATATAAAGGTCCCACAGTTGACAGTGCATGTCTGAGCAAAAACAAAGCCATGAGGTTGAAGGAATTGTATGTAGTGCTCAGAGACAGGATTGTGTTGAGGCACAGATCTGTGGAAGGGTACCAAAACATTTCTGCAGCATTGAAGGTCCCCAAGAACACAGTGGCCTCCATCATTCTTAAATGGAAGACAATTCGAATCACCAAGACTCTTCCTAAAGCTGAGCAATCAGGAGAGATGGGCCTTGGTCAGGGAGGTGACCAAGAACCTGATGGTCACTGACAGAGCTCCAGAGTTCCTCTGTGGAGATGGGTGAACCTTCCAGAAGGACAACCATCTCTGCAGCACTCCACCAATCAGGCCTTCACGGTAGAATGGCCAGACGGAAGCCACTCAAAAGGCACATGACAGCCCGCTTGCAGTTTGCCAAAAGGAACCTAAAGACTCTCAGACCATGAGAAACAAGATTCTCTGATCTGATGAAACTAAGATTGAACTCTTTGGCCTGAATGCCAAGCGTCACGTCTGGAGGAAACCTGGCGCCATCCCTACGGTGAAGCATGGTGGTGGTGGCAGCATCATGCTGTGGAGATGTTTATCAGCGGCAGAGACTGGGAGACTGGTCAGGCTCAAGGGAATGATGACTGAAGCAAAGTAGAGATTAATACCACCCAACCAGAGCCCTCATGACCTCAGACTGGGGCCAAGGTTCACCTTCCAACAAGACAACGACCCTAAGCACACAGCCAAGACAACGCAGGAGTGGCTTCGGGGCAAGTATCAATGTCTTTGAGAGGCCCGGCAAGAGCACGGACTTGAACCCGATTGAACATCTCTGGAGAGACCTGAAAAAAGCTGTGCAGCAACGCTTTTTGCTGTGCAGTAACGCAGCAAGGGAAAAGGGTCTGAATACTTTCCGAATGCACTATGTGGATGATCAGGGATTTACCCAGGAAGATTTCTTGGGCTACTTTGTGTCAAGTGGGTAGCAATGCGCAGCCTGTTAGACTTTATTAATTCTGAGATGTCTGAGTTTAACTTCATGGAAAGTTGCTGCCCAAACCTATCATGGCGCTGCTGTAATGGAATGTCTGCTATTTGTATTTAAGTCCCCTCCTGTTCCCTGATTTAAAAATAATAATATTACCCCTCCAATCCACTACCATTGTCAATTCTCTCCTGACAAGAACTTAAGGTCACATGTGTTCTCTCATCCACTGGCACATTGACTGTTTCCTCTCCAAGCACTGAGTAGGCCTGTCAATTCTCTCATTACTGTATGTAGAGTCAATCACATTACAAATTATTTTACTCCTTGCTTGGACTAACTCATTATTAGCCCTGGTCTAAATGTGTGTTATTGTTGTCTTCCCAGTCAAATCCTGTCCTGCCCTCAGTGGAAGAGTTGAGCTCTTCTCTAACACCATCCACGATGAGCCTGTCCTGCACTGAAACCTACAGTATAAACACCTCAACTAAAGTCAAGAATCTGAACACCTCAACTCATGCCTCATTCCCTCATTCAATCACTGCTGTAATCCCGTCCCAACACTGTAAGTAGCCATCTCATTCCCCATAATATTGTAATATAAATATTTGTTATTCTTTAGGTAACAAAAGTGAAACACGCTTTGTCGTCTGTGTGGTCCGCACCTATACGTGGGTCTCACATCCTCATAATTTGTTAATATCCCACTAGCGTCTAATTGTCCAAATGCACGGCTGCGTTCACACTCTGTATTGCAATAGAATTTTCAAATGCCTTTGTCATTCCCAAACATTCTATGAATTTATGAATGCCCATAAGTGCTTGCGTGTCAAATGTACAAAACGTGTCATTCTTCCTGGCCTTCGGGTGTATTATGAACAGATTTAATAAGAGTTCATGTTGCTAAAACGCTGTCCGTTCCACTTTAAGATAAATGCACTAATTGTAAGTAACATTAACTAACTCTCGATAACGTCTGCTAAATGACTCAAATGTAGCTAATTATAGTTAGCTAGTTTAGTATAACTAACTGGCCAACAGCTTAGTTCATCGTGCACAACAGAGCAGCCAACTTGCTAGATACATTTGAGTTACGTTAGAATGTATTAGTGAGCCCTGGTTGGATTAATGCAGTAGCTAGCTGCTAGCCCTGCTCATCTTTGGTAAATAAACAAGCCAGCTAGCTCAGCGGCGAATTTACACAGGCAGCCAGTTGGTCGGATTCTTAACTCTTCAAAGCAACTAGGTAGTTAAATCAAATCAAAATCAAATCATGTGCATCAACGTCTTTCTCAATAGCAAAATCTACTTGCTAGCGGATATTTCTAGCTAGTTAACGAGTATTTCTAGCTAGTTAACGAGGATACTTTACTTACCAGCTGTTGCCGTATCCACCGTAGTAGCATCCTTGCCAAATGTCATACAAAGTAGCCAGCAAGGTGGCTAGCTCGCTATTCCCGTAAACCCTTCCCAAACCATAAATATTTCCTTTTACAGGCAGGTCTTGTGTCCGTTACACAAAACATCCAGGCTGTGTGATTATGTGATCAAAGATGATCTCTACCATTACGTGGAAGTAATTATGTCCCTATTAATGTGACTGCTGCAAAGTCTGTCTCGTCCATAGAGAATGATAGAGGCCTCTAGTGGCCAAAAGTCCGTTTTGGCATGGGCAGCGCCATTAAGGGCTTCCACCATTTTTTTTATATGTAGTCCACTGGGTGGGACTCCTGGTGACCATGTTGGAGTCATATCCAACCGGTTCATCAGGAGTGATCAGCCAATTGTGAAGAACATTTAGTACTTCAAAATGTGACCCACCACCTTTATTGGGTCCTATATAGCAGCATTTGAAATTGTGTTTTTTACATTGGATAAAAGTAAACTCAGAACTAGAAAATTGTATATTAATGGGAAAGTAATTCTGCTTTGAAAGTTGCTAAAAGTTTGAGAAATTGGCCTGGGAATGTTTTGGTACACCTACTGGCGAGCTCTTTGTCTACACCCATTCAGCATCGTTCACACCCTCTTAAGCCTTAGCCCCACTAGTCTCTTTAAGGATTCACAGTGTAGTCAACAACCAAAGATTTCAAGACTAAGTGGTGATAGTAGTAAAAATACACTATCTAATCCTTGACCTATATCCTAATCTGACTTTGTTGCAGGCTATGTTCTTAACATTACAGTCTCTGGTAAACACACGCTATATCAAATAGAATTAAGGTTTACTTGTCATATGCACAGGATCGAGAAAGTGTAAACGGTATAGTTCAATTCTTACTTTCATAGTGAAGTCTTTTGTTTAGACATGTAGCTAGCTAGCCAAACAATGAACCATAATCCCAACTCTAACGCTGTGTTGAAAACAACTGGGAACTCTGGGGGAAAATGTACTTGAATGGTCATCCAACTCAGAATTCCAACTCGGGGAAACGTTCTAGAGCTCTGACATTCTGATCTGGAGATCAATGACGTCATGATTTGACTTTGCATTTTTCCAAGTTCACAGTTGTTTTCAATGCTGCAATACTACCATGCATGAATCTGCAAGTAGCTAAAGCTAAACAACTAGGTTACATTTTAGCTAGCAACGCAAATGGCTTTCTGAGACTACACAGATCATACACAATGTTAGCTTGCGAACCAGCTAGTCATTTGCGTTGCTAGCTGTCTAATGTTGAACCTAGTTGTTTCGCTTAGGCTACCTGCAGAGTCATGCATGGTAGTATTGCAGCGTTGGCAACAATTTGCTTTAACTTGCAATGAAAACGACTTTCTGACAAAATTAGAAACGTATATCTGAAAATGTTGCTAGACATTTACCCGTCCTTATACATGGATGAACACTTCTCCCTCTGTCATCGATGGCATGGTTGCCCTTAGTTTGGAGATGTAATCCGGAGACAGGTTTTTTATACAACAGCCTTTTGTGTTCTCTTTAGAAATCTCTCCGCATTTGGCAATCATCTCTCTGCTTCCACCGGGCATTCTACTGATTTAAAAACTCTGTCAACTTCATTCATAACGACACTGTTTCTTTTTCGCCACTGTTATCAGAAGACTACAATCTCTGGTTCAATTAAAATATTTTTATCTAAATCTGGGATTTAATAATTGTCTGATTCATTTTCAGAATCGGAGTCAGCATGGCACGATCATCCTCAAAGTACAGCAAAACTTTTTCAGTTCCTCATATCTTTAAAAAAAAGCAGTGGTATAAAGGATTATCCACACATACTGAGCAGCTCATGTTATAGACTGATACTAACCCGCACTCCTTTCTTGGCATGTCCAGCCCATCCATTTGCTAATCAAATCATGGCTAGCGATAAGGTTCCTGTATTTTTCCCTGGCTAAATCAACTAGCCTTGTACCTTAACAATTGTATTTGTATTAACGTGGGGGAAAATTTCAAATGCCTCTCCTGTGAAGTAGTGATGTGCAACATACACCTAGCTTCTTGAAACAGGTCACACATGCTGTCAGACGCTAAAATGGCACAGATGCAAAGATGAGTCCTCTGTCTATCTCTATGGTCTTGCGTCTACTGTCCCACATCCTTTGTGGACCCCAGGAAGAGTAGCTGCTGCATGTGTGGAATGCCGTTTAGATCTTTGCGTGTCAAAAAGGATACATGTCAAAACGCTTGTTGACCAATCATGATCTGTATATGACTGCACGTCACAATACTTTTTTTTACATCGTCTTTACACATTGATTACACTAGCACTCATATTTCATGTCAGTGATGCAATGTGCTGGTAAAGTTGTTGCACAACTGCCATTGCCGCACAAGGGAGATACACACTTCCTAGCAAAATGACCTCATCTGTTGCATTAGCGATAGTTATGCCCCACGTTCACATGCTAGTCAGAACTAGGAAACTCAAAAATGTACGACTTGCTAACTGGTTGTAGTTGTACATGTGCCGAGTTGAACGAATTAGCAAATAGAACGTTTCCTAGTTCAGACTAGCATGTGAATGCAAATGCCGCGTTAAAAACAACAGGGATCTCGGGAATCTGACTTCAAACTACAGTTTGTTCGGGACGACTGGCAACTCTGGGGGGCGTTTAGAACTTTCTGACCTTAAGATCAATGATGTCATGATTTGACCTCGTTTATTTCCAGAGTTCCCAGTTGTCTTGAAAGCACCATGACTGTCTAGCTAGGTGTCATCATCTAAAGAACCCCTAATTTTGTAAGACAGTTTTTGTATTTGATTGAAGATTGTCAGACCTGGTCTGGTCAAGCCATGCTTATAAGTGTATCTCGGGGCAACAGGGCTAGGTAGCTGGGAAGCTTATTGCTAAGAATATCAAATTATTGCAGTTTCTGGTCATTGTTTTCAGGCTGGTTCCATTGACGCTAGCTACCCCAGAATTTGCTAAAACATCGGAATCAAAGCTATTTGTGAGTGACTTTGTTATTTTGCAAACTGAAGTCAACATAGTAGGTAGACCGCTTTACATCCAGTTAACAAGCTGTTATCACTGTTGACAAAATGCTTGATTATTATTCTGTATTTTGACCGGCCCGGTTCCACAAGGGGGCTTAGCCCTATTATTGACTTGTGCCCCGCAGTATTAGTTTTGTCACTATATTTAAAAAAATGTTTTAAAAAATGTAATGATTGAGTGAAAGGTTGCCACAAAATGTGTATCTCCACTGCTCTGTCAGCACAATGGACAGAGCGTGCTACGGTATGTGTAAGGGGGCTGGGGAAAGCAACCCATATAGAAAAGTAATATATTGCAATATACAGTGGAAAGTATTCAGACCCTTGACGTTTTCCACATTTTGTTATGTTATAGCCTTATTCTAAAATGGATTAAATGTTAAAAAAAAATCTTTAGTGAAAAGTTTTCTGACATTTTTGCAAATGCATTAAAATATAACTGATTTACATAGGTGTTGACACTTTGCTATTAGACTTGAAATTGTGCCCAGGTGCATCCTGTTTCCAGTGATCATCCTTGAGATGTTTCTTTAACTTGATTGGAGTCCATCTGTGGCAAATTCAATTGATTGGACATGATTTGGAAAGGCTCACACATAGGTAATATAAGGCCCCGCAGTTGACAGTGCATGTCAGATCAAAAACCAAGCTACGAGGTTGACGGAATTGTCCGTAGAGCTCAGACAGGATTGTGTCGAGGTACAGATCTGGGGAAGGTTAACAAAAAATGTTGGCGGCATTGAAGGTCCCCAAGAACCCAGTTGCCTCCATTCATAAATGGAAGAAGTTTGGAACCACCAAGGCTCTTCCTAGAGATGGCTGCCCGGCCAAACTGAGCAATTGGTGAAGGTCCTTGGTCAGGGAGGTGACCAAGAACCCAATGGTCACTCTGACAGAGCTCCAGAGTTCCTCTGTGGAGATGGGTGAACCTTCCAGAAGGACAATCATCTCTGCAGCACTCCACCAATCAGGCCTTCACGGTAGAATGGCCCAACGGAAGCCACTCCTCAGTAAAAGGTACATGACAGCCCGCTTGGAGTTTGCCAAAAGGCACCTAAAGACTCTCAGACCATAACAAACAAGATTCTCTGGTCTGATGAAACTAAGATTGAACTCTTTGGCCTGAATGCCAAGCGTCACGTCTGGAAGAAACCAGGCACTGCGCATCACCTGGCCAATACCATCCCTACGGTGAAGCGTGGTGGCAGCATCATGCTGTGGGGATGTTTTTTTAGCGGCAGGGACTTGGAGACTAGTTAGGATCAAGGCAAAGATGATCGGAGCAACGTACAGAGATCCTTGATGAAAACTTGCTCCAGTGCGCTCAGGACCTCAGACTGGAGTAAAGGTTCACCTTCCAACAGGACAACGACCCTAAGCACACAGCCACGACAATGCAGGAGTGTCTTCGGGACAAGTCTCTGAATATCCTTGAGTGGCCCATCCAGAGCCCAGACTTGAACCTGATCAAACATCTCTGAAGAGATCTGAAAATGGCTGTGCAGCAACGTTCCCCATCTTACTTGACAGAGCTTGAGAGGATCTGCAGAGAAGAATGGGAGAACTCCGCAAACACAGGTGTGCCAAGCTTTTAGCGTCATACCAAGAAGACTCAATGCTGTTATTGCTGCCAAAGGTGCTGCAACAAAGTACTGAGTAACGGGTCTGAGTACTTATGTAAAATCATATTTCAGTTGAATTTGTAATACATTTGCAAAAATGTCTTAACCTGTTTTTGCTTTGTCATTATCGGGAATTGTGTGTAGATTTGTGAGGGGCGTGGACTATTTATTTAATACATTTTAGAATAAGGCTGTAACGTAACAAAATGTGCATAGAGTCAAGGGGTCTGAACTTTCCGAATGCACTGTAGGTGTGCACCAAAATGACAAAGTATTTGCACACCTGCTCATTAAACATCTCATTCCAAAATCATGGGCGTTAATATGGAGTCGGTCCCCCCCCTTTGCTGCTATAACAGCCTCCACTCTTCTGGGAAGGCTTTCCACTAGATGTTGGAACATTGCTGCCGGGACTTGCTTCCATTAAGCCACAAGAGCATTAGTGAGGTTGAGCACTGATGTTGGGCGTTCAATTCATCCCTAAGGTGTTTGATGGGGTTGAGGTCAGGGTTCTGACCCTAGCCCAAACCATGAAAAACAGCCCTAGACCATTATTCCTCCGTCACCAAACTTTACAGTTGGCAATATGCATTCAGGCAGATAGCGTTCTCCTGGCATCCGCCAAACCCAGATTCGTCCGTCGGACTGCCAGATGGTAAAATGTGATTCATCACTCCAAAAAAAGTAAAAGTAAAAAAGTAAAAGTATAAATCATTACAAATTTCTTATATTAAGCAAAGCAGACAGCGCCATTGTCTTGCTTTAAACATTTACGGATAGCCAGGGGCACACTCAGACATAATTTACAAAGATGCATTTGTGTTTAGTGAGTCTGCCATATCAGAGGCAGTAGGGATGACCAGGGATGTTCTCTTGATAAGTGTGTGAATGGACCATTTTCCTGTCCTGCTAAGCATTCAAAATGTAACGAGTACTTTTGGGTGTCAGGTAAAAAGTACATACTTTTCTTTAGGAAAGTAGTGAAGTAAAAGTTGTCAAAAATAGTAAAGTACAGATACCCTGAAAAAATATATTTTTACTTAATTTACACTACTCCAGCCAATGCTTGGCATTGCACATAGTAATCTTAGCCTTGTGTGCGGCTGCTCGGCCAATAAATCAATTTCATGAATCTCCCGATGAACAGTTCTTGGGGTGACATTGCATCCAGAGGCAGTTTGGAACTCGGTAGTGAGCACCCTGGGCCTCAACCCCGCCCTGTGCAATTGGGTCCTGGACTTTCTGACGGGCCGCCCACAAGTGGTGAAGGTAGGAAACAACGTCTCCACCTCGCTGACCCTCAACACTGGGGCCCCACAAGGGTGCCTGCTCAGTCCCCCCCCCCTGTACTCCCTGTTCACCCATGACTGCGTGGCCTTGCATGCCTTCAACTCAGTCATCAAGTTTGCAGACGACACAACAGTAGTGGGCTTGATTACCAACAACGACGAGACAGCCTACAGGGAGGAGGTGAGGGCACTCGGAGTGTGGTGTCAGGAAAACAACCTCTCACTCAACATCAACCAAACAAAGGAGATGATTGTGGACTTCAGTAAACAGCAGAAGGAGCCCCCCTATCCACATCAAAGGGACCGCAGTGGAGAAAGTGGAAAGTTTTAAGTTCTTCTGTGTGCACATCAATGACAAACTGAAATGGTCCACCCACACAGAGTGGTGAAGGCGTCTTCAACCTCAGGAGGCTGAAGAAATTTGTCTTGTCACCCAAAACCCTGACTAACTAACTTTTACAGATCCACAATCAAGAGCATCCTGTCGGGCTGTATCGCAGCCTGGTACTGCAACTGCACCTCCCACAACCGCAGGGCTCTCCAGAGGGTGGCGCGGTCTGCACATCGCATCACTTGGGGCAAACTAACTGCCCTCCATGACACCTATAGCACCCTATGTCACAGGAAGACAAAAAAGCTCATCAAAGACAAACACCCGAGTCACTGCCTGCTCATACCGCTACCATCCAGCAGGTGAGCTCAGTACAGGTGTATCAAAGCTGGGACCGAGAAGCTGTTCAGTCTCTATCTCAAGGCCATCCGACTGCTAAACAGCAATCACTAACTGAGAGGCTGCTGCCTACATGGAAACCCATTCACTGCCACTTTAACAAATGGATCACTAGTCATTTTAAAAGATGCCACTTTAAATAATGCCACTTTCCTGTTTACATATCTTACATTACTCATATCATATGAATGTACTGCATTTTATGCCATCTATTGCACCTTACCTATGCCGCTCATCCATATATTTATATGTACATATTCTCATTCACCCCTTTTTTAGATTTGTGTGTATTAGGTAGTTGTTGAGGAATTGTTAGATATTACTACACTGTCTGAACCAGAAGCGCAAGCATTTTGCTACTCGCATTAACATCTGCTGACCATGTGTATATGACCAATAGAATTTGATTTGTGTGTTGCAACCGAGTACAGATGACTTTTACACGTTATGCGTTTCAGCACTTGATGGTCCCATTCTGTGAGCTTGTGTGGCCTACCACTTCGCGGCTGAGCCATTGTTGCTCCTAGACGTTTCCACGTCACAATAACAGCACTTACAGTTGACCGGGGCAGCTCTAACAGGGCAGAATTTGACAAACTGACCTTTTGGAAAGTTGGTTGTCTCTTCTACTCCCGCTGCCACTCTCCAGTGCTTGACATCGCCAGTCTACTAACCACCGGTCCTGGCAATATTACCTGCTCCCCATCATTACACACACCTGAACCTCGCTCCATTTATTTAGCCCTCAGTCATTAGGCAGTATTGGTTTTGGTCACGTTCAGTACGCTTCTGTTTATCTGCCTTCTCTCATCATTAAACTCACCTTCTACACCTGCTTCCTGACAGAATACTGCCTCAGATATTATAGAAGCAGCAGAAGAGAAAGACCTCTCCCAGATGGTCGGTGAACAGGGATACCTTCTCTGCCAACACCACGATCAGCTGGCGCAACTGGGTGCGGCTATGGATGAGGTCCTCCGCGTTCTCCACCCCCTCGACGCCACCCGACAGGTGTCACCTCCAACTAGCGGAGGGCCTCCTACCATGAGGCGAGCCAGCTCCCCAGCCTACCCAACAGTCCACTCAGGGAGGTGATGCCTGACTGTCCCTCCTGAACAAGTATGACGGAACTCCATCCAAATGCTGTGGCTTCCTACTCCAGTGCTCCCTCTATTTCAGTCGGGATCCCCCACCGCCAAGAGGTCCAAGGTTGCCACTGCCATTTCCCTGCTGACCGGGCAGATGTTGGAGAGGGCTACAGCTGTCTGGGAGAGAGGAGAGGAAGTGCTGGGTTCATACAAGAGGTTCAGGGTGGTCTTTGACCATCCACCGGAGGGCAAATATTCCAAATCTGGCAGGGTGCCCAGACCTCTGAGTAAGCTCTCACCTTCCGGACCGTGGCACCCTCCATGGGATCAAGTGAACAGGTGCTCTGCACCCTATTCCGTAGAGGACTGTGAGGAGGTCCAGATGGAGTTGGCGTACCGGGACGACAACTTTTCCTTGGAGGTGCTCATCACAAAGGGTCATCTGTCTGGACAAACTTCTTCGGGAGCGCTGGTACCTCCCTCGCCCCCTCCTTGGCCGTCCTGAGGCAGAGCCTGAACCCATGGAGGTAGGGGCTACACACCACTCTGCCGAAGAGCGACATCGCCAGAAACCACTGGGGCTGTGTTCCTATTGCAGCCAGGAGGGGCACCAGCATCAGATGAGTCCACTAGGGCAGAGGGATGCTCCTGTGATCATCTGTCTCCCAGGGTAGGTGTGAGTATTCCGTCATCGTTTCCGCCAAAGACTTCCTGGTTTCCATTTCACTGGCTGTCCCTCGGGTGTTGTCTCTACAGCTCTAGTGGACTCCGGTGCCTCAGGAATTTCATCGACCAGGCCTTCGCCTCCTCCCTAAACATCACCTCGTACCTGCTCCTTTCATTTTCGGTCCAAGCCATTGGGATCCAGCACTATCACGCACATCACAGCACCCCTCACTGTGGGACCAGTGCACCAAGAAAGCCTTCCCTTCCTCATCACTGCACCAGTACACAACGTCATCCTCAGCCTCCCCACCATATCCTGGTTGAGGATGAAAATCACTGCCTGGGCACGAGGATGTCGGGAGACTTGCTTTCCCTTACCCTGTGGTTCCACAGGTGCCCATCATTCCATCCTCCAGGCTCTGGAGAGTGAACCCGCATCTACGTTCCCACAGGGTTAAGGGATCGGCTGTTGACCTGGGCGCACACATCCCTCGCCGCTGGACACATAGGTATAACCCGCACAATTCAATCCCTCTCCGCTAAGTACTGGTGGTCCACCTTGTCGCATGACGTTGCTCGCTATGTCAACTCCTGCTCTATGTGCCCAAACTATATATCCCTGGCACGCTCCAGCGGGGAAACTCCTTCCCATGCCTCAGCGGCCTTGGTCCCATCTGTCCATGGACTTCGTTACTGATCTCCCTCTGTCTGATTGTTTCACCACTATTATGGTTGTTGTGGACAAGTTCTCTAAATCCTGCCTTTTAATCCCTCTCTCTGGTCTCCCTACCACTCTCCAGGTTGCCGAGGCACTGTTCCAGCAGGTCTTCCGGCACTATGGCCTTCTGGAATACATTGCCAGCAGCATACCACCCTGCATACCACTGCTGGCTTGCTTCTGAAGCTAAGCAGGATTGGTCCTGGTCAGTCCCTGGATGGGAGACCAGATGCTGCTGGAAGTGGTGTTGGAGGGCCAGTAGGAGGCACTGTTTCCTCAGGTCTAAAAAAAAAAATATCCCAATGCCCAGGGCAGTGATTGGGGACACTGCCCTGTGTAGGGTGCCGTCTTTCGGATGGGACGTTAAACGGGTGTCCTGACTCTGAGGTCATTAAAGATCCCATGGCACTTATCGTAAGAGTAGGGGTGTTAACCCCGGTGTCCTGGCTAAATTCCCAATCTGGCCCTCAAACCATCATGGTCACCTAATCATCCCCAGTTTACAATTGGCTCATTCATCCCCCTCCTCTCCCCTGTAACTATTCCCCAGGTCGTTGCTGCAAATGAGAACATGTTCTCAGTCAACTTACCTGGTAAAATAACGGTAAAATAAAAAATAAAAATAAACATAGTATCTGACGTGGCCCCCAATTCAGGTTGCGGGTATGGAGAGCCTTCATGGAGAAGCTGGGGGCCACAGCAAACCTCCCATCCAGGTACCGGCCTCAGTCCAACGGGCAGGTGGAGAGGACTAAGCAGGAGCTGTAGAGGTTCCTTAGAAGTCACTGCCTTCCAGTACGTCCTGGGACCGTGAGCCTGACCGACGCCCCTGCAGTGAACGAGCGGTTCCAGCGCACAGGAAGTTTTGGACACTGCCCACGTGAGGCTCCAGTGTGCTGTCCACCACCAGAAGGGGCAGGCTGACCACCACTGCAGTGAGGCTCCCGTGTTCCATCCTGGTAATCGCGTCTGTCTCTCCACCAGGAACCTCACGCTCCGCCTGCCCTACCGGAAGCTGAGCCCCTGGTTTGTGGGGCCCTTCAAGGTCCACCGGAGGGTCAACGAGGTAACCTATTGTTTAAACTTCCCACCAACTACATGATCTCACCCTCTTTTCATGCATTGGGGCAGGTAGCATTGTCCTGGCATCCGCCAATCCCAGATTTGTCCGTCAGACTGCCAGATGGTGAAGCGTGATTCATCACTCAAGAGAATGCGTTTCCACTGCGCCAGAGTCCAACAGCAGCGAGCTTTACACCACTCCAGCTGAAACGCTTGGGATTGCGCATGGTGATTTTTGGCTTATATGCGGCTGCTAGGCCATGGAAGCCCATTTCATGAAGCTCCCGCTGAACAGTTCTTGTGCTGACATGGCTTCCAGAGGCAGTTAGTGTACGCACTTAAGACCATGGCAGCTCTAGCAAGGCAGAAATTTGACGGACTGACTTGTTGGAAAGGTGGCATCTATGACGGTGCCACGTTCAAAGTCACTGAGCTCTTTAGTAAGGCCGTTCTATTGCCAATGTTTGTCTATGGAGATTTCATGGCTGTGTGCTCGTTTTATACCTGTAAGCAATGGGTGTGGCTGAAATGGCAGAATCCACTAATTTGAAGGGGTGTCCACATACGTTTGTGTGTATGTCTAGCTTAAATTGATTGATTTTGATTGGGATTTTTTTATTAAATTACTTCGATTGAGATATATTAATAGCAACTGGTTCATACGAAGAGAGTGTCTGGAATACTCGCTTAATGCCACATCTACAGTTTGTTTCCAATATCGAAAGGATTCGCTAGGCAAGCACAGTGTCATGCCCTGACCTTAGTATTCTATGTTTTCTGTATTATTTTGGTCAGGTCAGGGTGTGACGAGGGTGAAATTATTGTTTTGTATTGTCTAGGGTTTTTGTTTGTCTGTGTGTGTGTGTGTGTGTGTGTGTAGTCCAGGCATATGTAGGTCTATGGTGGCCTAGATTGGTTCCCAATCAGAGGCAGCTGTTTATCGCTGTCTCTGATTGGAAAATGGCAACCTAAATAGGATCCCCAGTTTGGTTTGTGGGTTATTGTCTATGTGATGTTGTTCGTTTTGTTGTTTTGTATTAGTTTGTTCAGTATATTTCTTTATTTAAAGAAGTATGTATTATAATCACGCTGCGCCTTGGTCTCCTCTCTACGACGTTCGTGACAGAATAACCCACCAAACAAGGACCAAGCAGCGTGAAAAAAAAGGGAACAGCGCTTAATGGGGAAATGGACCTGGGAGGAGATATTAGATGGAGCAGGACCCTGGACACAGCCGGGGGAGTATCGCCTTTCTGAAGAAGAGATAGAGGCAGCAAAAGCAGAAAGGCGCTACTACAAGGAGAAGTGCCGGAGAATAGAGGAACGGCGACGAGATGAGGAAACGCAGCTTGCACGAAAGCCCGAGAGGCAGCCCCAATAAATGTTTTTAGGGGGGGGGGGGGGCACACGAGGAGATTGGCTGAGTCAGGTAGGGGACCTGAGCCAACTACTCGTGCTTACCATGGGGAGCCAGTACGCCCTGTTCCTGCTCCTCGCACTCGCCCTGAGGTGCGTGTCCTCAGTCCGCAGCCTCCAGTGATGATCCATGGCACGAAGCCTCCAGTGATGATCCATGGCACGAAGCCTCCAGTGATGATCCATGGCACGAAGCCTCCAGTGATGATCCATGGCACGAAGCCTCCAGTGATGATCCATGGCATGAAGCCTCCAGTGAGGAGTCATGGCACGAGCCTCCAACAAAGGCTGCCAGTACGGAGCCTCCAGTGACGTCCTCCAGTACGGTGCCTCCAGCATCGCCCTCCAGTCCGGAGCCTCCAGAGACGCCCTCCAGTCCGGAGCCTCCGGCGACGTCCGGCAGCCGCCAGCAATGCCAGAGTCGCCCGGCAGCCGCCAGAGTCGCCCGGCAGCCGCCAGAGTCGCCCGGCAGCCGCCAGAGTCGCCCGGCAGCCGCCAGAGTCGCCCGGCAGCCGCCAGAGTCGCCCGGCAGCCGCCAGAGTCGCCCGACAGCCGCCAGAGTCGCCCTCCTGTCCGGCAGCCGCCAGCGACGGTCCCCAGTCCGGGCCCTCCAGCGACGGTCCCCAGCCCAGAACATCCGGCGATTATCCACGCAGTGAGGGTACTCAGCCGGGGCCTGTGGTGAGGATCCACAGTCCAGAGCCTCCGCCGATGATCCACGGGTCAGTGCTACAATTGAGGACACCGAGGGTAGATGCACACCCGGACCCTCCCCTATAAGTTCAGGTTTGCGGTCGGGAGTCCGCACCTTTGGGGGGGGGGTTACTGTCATGCCCTGACCTTAGTATTCTATGTTTTCTGTCTTATTTTGGTCAGGTCAGGGTGTGACGAGGGTGGATATGATTGTTTGTATTGTCTAGGGGTTTTGTGTGTGTGTGGTCTAGGCATATGTAGGTCTATGGTGGCCTAGATTGGTTCCCAATCAGAGGCAGCTGTTTATCGTCTCTGATTGGGGATCCTATTTAGGTTGCCATTTTCCAGTTTGGTTTGTGGGTTATTGTCTATGATGTTGCATGTCTGCACTCATTGTTTATAGCGGTCATGTTCGTTTTGTTGTTTTCTATTAGTTTGTTCAGTATATTTCTTTATTTAAAGAAGTATGTATTATAATCACGCTGCGCCTTGGTCTCCTCTCTGACGTTCGTGACACGCAGAGCATTTGAAATGCACTGCACTGTGGAAAGAGAAAAAGTTTGAAGTGCTATACTGAGGTCTTGTTAATGATGTGCAGCTGGCAAGAAATCCCATGTATGTGTCAGCAATTGTGGACATTATTGAGCTCCTTGTTTCAAACCAGCAACCACTGAGGGGGACATTGAACGTGACAAACGTGTTTAGTCTGCACAGAAGATGTATGCTACACCCGAGGAAAGCTCAACTAATCCAACTGGCATTTGAGGGGGATCTATAAGAAGATTTCGGGAGAATGGAATTGTCAATTACTCAAGTTCTACAGAACATCAAGGATGCTCCAACTCCTTCTGAAAAGCTGTTTGGTTTTTATCAAAATCTTGCTTTAGTGTGTAGGGCACTGTCCATGTTGACAGAACTCAGCAGAGATTTTGTGCGAATTGAACTTCTGTTTATTGTGGAATAGCATAATATGAATAGAATTCAATATGATTCCAATGCAACAATCCAAATGACGGTGAGCCTATTGGTTTTCGTGGTTTTAAATGAAACTGTATGTTTTAGAAACATGTTTATGGTAGGCTGGCATTACTAAATTTTTTTACGTGGGTTAAATTTCTGTATTGTGCCACATCACAACATGTTGTTTACGCGGGCCTATATGCCTATTTATTTGGTAAGACAGCTGTTCATGGCTGCATCTTACTGTATTAGGCTATTTGGATCTCCATTCGCCTCTTGTTTACTGCGTTTGTTTACGCTTAATGTAACTAGCCTAAATATAGGTTGTATAATGCCTTTATCGAGGTGATATTTTGTTTCCTAGGCCAACTACTTGGTAGCGTGTTCTGTTCGCATTCCTTTGGGCGCATTCGCAGTTGTCAGTATTGTAAGCCAAACTGCTAGTCAGTATTTTTGTTTGCATGCATGAATAACTAGGCTACTTACTGCTTTCAGAATTTTTTGTTTGCATTATTGGTGAGATGCACATATGCCACACTTGTCATATGGATGGATTATCTTGGCAAAGGAGGAATGCTCACTAACAGGGATGTAAACAAATTAGTGCACAAAATTGGAGAGAAATAAGCTTTTTGTGAGTATGGACAATTTCTGGGATCTTTTATTTCAGCTCATGAAACATGGGTCCAACACTTTACATGTTGCATTTTATATTTTTGTTCAGTGTATCTTGTAGCCTATATTCATTACCAAAACAGCCTTGGTTTACTGTGTAGGATGCTGACACAGTGCAGCGGCGATTTTGTGCCAACCTGTCACTTCAAAAGCATTCAATGTTCTCGAAGTCTCTGCATTTTAACTTAGTTTATTTTTGGTATTGTGTGACATAAGCATAATTCCAATGCAAGAACCCCCAATTGATTTTGACTCTAGGATGAATGAGGTGTAACTACTTGGGATATGTCCGGCTGGCAGGAAGGCAGCAGGATCATCATCCTTTCTCCCCTGCCTCTGGGATGGTTGCATGGCAGGGAGAATGTTGGACAAGCCTACCTAGCTATCATTTTTGATCCTGCTCTTATTTCAAGTACTCAGATGTTTTCCCATTGGTCGTACAAATAATCGTGTATTATGACCAGCTTGTGTGCAGTGTTTTATTTTTAAACAAAATTGACAGCCCTACTGACCCTAGTGGTAGCGCTTGGCTTGCTCTTGCAAATTCAGCATACACAACATTCTCAAATATAATTTTGTTATTTTACACGTCAAATTAAAACCTTATTTTGCGCGTAGCTAACTGGGATCCTAGTAAATTAACTTTCTCCCCAGCTACATCCCTGTCGTGACTAGATTCAATACTGATAAAGATGAGATTTACCATAGAAATACCATGATAGTTTGGACCAAAGATTTTTATAACTATCTGTGTTTGGACGTTTTTGAAGCTAGACAGCAACTTGACGTTTTTCGTTGCTATGGCAATAGCTACCTCAAGGTAGGT